>NW_023416312.1:93326530-93926530 GCF_014176215.1 Rousettus aegyptiacus | reverse complement strand
GTCCTCTGAGAAGTGGATTTCCTCCACCATATTTAAAGCTCCTGGATTGGACGCCTCAGGGCTCATGGGCTCCCTATTTACAGCTTCCTCCGAGAACAAGGATCCCATATTTTTTGCTCTGGTCGGTCAGTAGACACTGATCCAGTCAATGGTAACTAGCCCTGAGATGGCTTCGACATCACAAAGCACAGCTGCTGACATCACCATGGGCGGGGCTGCAGAATGTTGGAGGAGAGCTGAATATGCTGTCCTTGCTGAACCCCTTAAACATAGTTCCCAAACCGACTGGCCACCTTCTTTATCTCCCATGTACAACTCTGATGGTGAATCAGACATGGAAAGGGAATTTCATCCATTTGTTCCCCATGGACACCCCTTTTCCGTGGTTTACTTGATTCTTTCCCACTCTTTGCCATATCTAGTATTTTGAATTTCTTACCTAAAGTCCCTCCAAAATGAGACTTCAATCATCTCAATTTCCTCCTACAAATTCCTCGTACGCACCTCGAAGCCCATTAATTTCTTGGCTACTGCCAGGCAGCTTGTCCATCCACCTCCCTTTCCCCAATGTCCATGTAGATTTCTTCAGTGTTTTGTTTCCAGTCTATAATCACTGACTCAAGCTGTCAAGACTTCTGTGAATGAACTTTCTTTGCCAGGCATACTCATCTTGTTTTAAATCTGGGAGGAAGTTCATGTTAGTAGATATCGTAACCCCACGTGGGTTTTACCAGGGGAGGGGCAAGGCCCAGGGGTTCATGATGAAAGTTGTTCTGGGCTTTTATGAAGGAGGCCCTGACACGAGGACCGCTGTATTAGAAGCCTCACAGTGTCCCCGGCCTCACCTCCTCTTACCCTATAGTTTGTAACCGCACACAAACTTCATTTCTTTAATATGGTTTTTGTCCCTGTGAGTCAAGCTGGTTTTGCCCAGATAATGGCTTTGAGGCTCCCTTGTCTTCCCCCACCCCTCATGCTCTATGTGCCTGCTCCTTTAGTCATTAAGCCTTAGGAGGTAAGATTAATTGAACCTCAGGTCTATAATCTTGAGGACAATAGGTTTCAGTTGGACTTCAGACTAAGGGTAACATCTTGGTTTTAGATGTGTTTCAGCTCCAGGCCTATCTAGGCAGAACAACCCCGGGGGTCACGGGATCCCATGGGATGGCACCATGGCTGATTCCAGAAGCAGACAGGATGATCCATTACCTCATGCCCCTTTCATCATCCAGTCAGTAACACCCATGCCCCAACTCCCTTACTTTCCATGATGACCGATTTGTCCTTGTATAATCTGTGCTTCTGTGATGTTCAGTGAGCCAGGCCTTTGCATGCTAGCTCACCCGCATCTCTGGGAATTGCAATTCTCTAATAAATGCTTGTGCTAAGTAGCCCCACTCCCGTGTCGGTCTATAGGCTAAAAGTAGCACCGTCAGAATGAAGACCAGATTCGATTGCCCCTGGTTTCATTTACATGCAAGATGCTACAAGCTCTGACTTACTTGAGCACCCGGAGCTGGGGTTGCTCAACTTTCTACTGTAGGTTCTGTGTAGTGCAACAAGAAAGAGACATTCAGATTGGAAAAGGAGAAGTAAAAGTGTCCTTCTTCAAAGACTATGTGACAGTCTCTGCAGTCAATTCTATCAACTGAAAAAACAAGCTTCTACTACTAAAAAGTTAGTTTATCAAGTTTGTGGGATATAAGATCAGTATACAAAACTCAAATGTATGTCTACATATTAGCAGCCAACAATTAAACATTGAAAGTAACAGAGCAATTTAAAATATCACTAGATAAAATGAAAGATTTAGGGATAAAGTTGATTTTACATTAAAATACTGCAATCGACTTGGTAAAGTAACTCCTGTTGGGATCTTTAGTGATTCCCTCTTACATTTTGCACTCAAATGTTTAAGAAAAAAATGAGAGGTCATCAGTGGACACTGTTCACTTTTACTGAACTTTTTCAATTTTAGTGAAGTTAGTTTTCAAGAATATTCTTCATCATACCAGGTTGAAGTAACACTCAAAGTGAATCTCCATGTCACACTGCAAGGTGGAGACAGATTCAAGGCAGAGCCAAGGCCTCCTACTTCCTACAGGAAACAGTACACTCAAATGGGAATAAGCTGACAAAGTGGGTACAGGGAGACCATCAGGGAGAGTGCAGTAATGCAGGGCTTGTAACAACTGAGCTGCTACCACCTGAGACCTAAAGAGATGAGAAGATGGAGTGGTTACTGGAAAATGAGCGGTCAATATTCATGAAGAAAAGGCCATCTTGAGATCAGTGACCTCTACCAAGAGACTCTGCCAGCCCTAGGTGACCAGCAAGGAGGGAGCTAAGAGATTAAGCATTTTTCCCTCACTTTCCTCCTTCCCTCCAACTCTCCTTGGGACGCCCCATCAGCCAGATTCCATGGACTCCTGAGGCCCAGTAGCCCACTGACATAATCCACGGGAAACAGCCTCCCAGGACAGAGAGCAGGGCTGAGAAGTTTGGAGGGTGGATCTGGAAGGGCAGAGAAAAAGTGTCCGGCAGATGCAAGAGGCACAGCGATCCTAGGAGGTGGGCACCAATGATCGTTCCCATTGATATTTGAGGAAATCGGGAATCAGAGAAGCTAAATAACCTATGAAACATTGTGAAACAGGATTCAAACTCAGCAGGGAGCGGGGTTCTTCAGGCCTCAAATCTCGCATTCTTTCCAGTACTCTGGGTAAATTGCATGCCTTCTCCCAGCTTCAATTTCCCATCTATGGAATGAGGAATTGAGAATAACTAGTGTTAACTTTAAAAAATATGTTGTGATTCCATAATTCTCACTTTTAATAATATTATGATTCCTTAACTCTAAGTCACATAATTGCAAGCTATCAACCCCAGAGTAGAAAACTGTAAGTGTGGAGCTCTTCTGGCTTGAACTACCCTTTGTCCTTTCTCATTCAGTTGTCACTGAAAGGCAGTAGACTCCGTCGGTCCCTAAGAACAAAGCCCTTGGCTGAGTCTGGAGGATTAGTCCAGAAACAGGGCACGTGAGACAGAGGTAAACCCTAGAACAAATACCATTCAGTCACTCAACAACCCTTGAAGAAGCACGTGTTCTATGTTGAGCACTGTGCTTGGCACAGGGATATAAAGACCAATAAACATGTCCCTTGTCATGTACCCTTTGAGGAAAATTTCTCTGTCCCATGCCTTCCCAGATGTTTACTTCCATATCTGAATACTCAGACATCTTCTACAGTGCTCAACATTTTAAGCTTTTTTCCCCACTGAGATGCCTGAGGCTAAATAGTGTAATCCTTCATTACTATGCCTAATATGAAAGAGACTTCAATGCCACGTGATGGGTGGAAATATTAGCTTGCAATAAGACAGACATTTGAGTGTACATGTCACCGAGAGAGAAACAAAGCATTGTGATTTCTTTTTTTTTTTTTACCCCATGGCCTAACAAGTTGGAAATTAATGCCAGGTATTTAGGTATTTTGATTGAGAAAAGAAAATGATATTATTAAAGGATTTTTCTCTCTCGATATTTAGAGCATTTGCTTTATCTATTGTAATTTTGTCACATCATCAATGTAGAACCCAGTATAGTCAACTATAAATAATTAGACTTGTGACTTGCTCTACATGTTTCTTTACTCCTGTACCTATCCTGAGAAGATCTTTCTGTTTTACTCATATTTTACATTTAATTATTTCCTCAAGGTCTCTGAACTCTAAACGGAAAGGCATATCTTAAGGTCAGTTTGGTGAAAGAGAAACTGAGACCTGCTGCTCACACTTTGTCTCCAAGGTGTGATGTGCCTGATGTGTCTTGTCCCTGGAAACAATGTGTTTCCCCCAATTTTTTTTCTTTTTTTTACTATAAAGAATAAACTTTGACATTTAAAACGTCATTTGATCAATTCCTATTGCTTTAATTATACATTTTAGAAAATGATAGTACTGAGCAGAAATGTCACAAACCAATAATGGCCACATTGGCATAAAAGATGACACCCCACTCCATGCATGACCTGCCTCATATCTGTGCACATCACATTACGCCTGAAAAGTAGCTCTCGACCCTTCCCATGCTTTCCTTTCCTCTTCCCAACTGATGGTTCTTTTGAGTATGTGCACTTTGCAGATATCGACATATTTGTCAAACATTTAAGATGCCTTGAAAAATTTGTTTTAGGATTGCCTTTCTAATTTTTATGCAATACCCAACCTTTTTCTGCTTTTTCCATACACATCAGTGCAATGTTTTCTTTTGTATAGCGCTCTATATTTCATTGAACATTTGCCTTGATCAAGCGTGTATGTCTAACACAGGCATGTCTCAGTATAGGAAGAATGGAGGTGATGGTGTCTTTCACAGTGACATTCACCAGAACAGTGTGCTGCAATGTGCATGTGGGAGAACCTACACAGACCTCCATTTCTAACAGAGCCGTTTTGTTCCTTCCACGGGGGACACAATCCATCTTTCACGTGTGACTCACACACTCTTGTGTAGCCCTTTCAGTTCAATCAGAATCTAGAGCTATCATTTGTAAAAGCTGCCAGGACGTCATAGAGCAGGACATGGAGAAATGTGCTCTGCTGGGGGGACTCCAGGGGAAGGAGAGACGTATGGACAGAGAGATTCTCAGATTTCCAAAACAGGGCTTAGAGTTAGGAAGGTTCTTACCTGGCCGAGCTTGGCTCTGGGCTGAATAACAAGCAGTTAACCCCTGGCAGTGATAGAGGAAAATATGATTTTCAGTAGTAATGATTTGTTTCAACCATATTCTGCAGTTGACTTTGTTTTGTCCTTACATGAGAAGATGCTTACATTTTTGCCAGGATCAATCTGGTCATCAGAAAAAGTGTGGGTGTGTGGCTGAACGATAACTAGGATTACAAATGGCAAGAGAATCCCATGCGGTCACCACCCACAATCGATCTGAGTCACGCAGACATCTGTGTCTTACTATTAGACATCCGGTTGCACTTGCAATGAAAACACACTAAATACGTGGCCCCCGGCTAGCCCCGCATTTAGTGCCTGCACCAGAGGAGCCTATGGAAATGGCAGAGTCCCTTGCTGAGCACTTTCCCAGGTGAGGTCCCTGATCATGTGCTGGGCTCCTTCCCTGGGCCAGGCGCGGAGCTGGGAGGAGCACGCCGACGAATCCGACATGGAGCCTCCGCGGGAAATATGCTGAGATGTGGCGGGAACCAGCGGGAGCTGTGAAAGAGAGATGTGGGCCATCGTCGAGGCTCAAAGAGGGACGGATGGCAGTAGACAGAAGGGGTCTATGGAGGAGGGGAAATGTGGGAGGGGCTTTTATGGATGGCGGATATTTTATGGATATTCTTTAACGGGGAAGAATGAAGCCGTTGAAGCAGGGGCAGCTTGGGGGAAGGAGGGCGCAGATCAGGGGGACTCCCCCTTATGCCCTCATAGCACTGTCGGGGGGTGGGGTGCACTTCTCACACCCCTGTCTTCTTGTCGTTTATTTGTCACCCTCCCTCACAACGCTGTGAATTTCTCATCCCCATCTCCAACATAAAACTGCCTGTGGCAACCATACACAAGATATTCATCAACATTTGCTCAACCAAAGGCTGAAGAAATAAAACTCTGAGAGATAAAGTGACTCTCCACGGTCACTGTGCACATTCGCAAGTTGGTGGACCTGGGAGTGAAGCACAAATTCCACTAACCCCAAATCCTGGAACTTAAAACACGGTGTCTTGCTGGCCCCTGACGTTCAGAGCAGGTGCTCAGGGAGAGAAGGTCTAAAGGGTTGCCTCTTCCCATCAGGTGAAGTAGAAATCATGGACATCACGCCAGGTCATCTTTCCCTATTTACTTCTCATGGGTTTGCAGACAGGGGCTGTTACAACTGAGGGTAATGGTGGTTGTGGTGGTGGGAGGACTCCTGAGACAGCCAAGCATATTTGTCCATCAGTGTTTGTGCTGTACATTTCAATAGAATCAGTACCCTGGGAGAAGCTCGATAACACCCGACGATAAGGGCGAAGTCAGGGCCAGATCTGAAGTGCATGGACACAGGTTCAAGTTCCAGCAAGGCCACCTGCTACTCGTGTGCCTGGGGACACACGCACCAACCTCTCAGCCTTGGTTTCCTCAGGAAGTAGCGACACCCACGGTGTGCATTGTGAAGACGCAAGGCAGATGACGCCTGTGCCCTACTTAGCCAGTTGACGTCGGTGTCACCATCAGACAAGTGCGCAAGCCCCTCTTCAATTGCAGCTCAGAAAGAGCTGGAAGGGAGCGCCCCAGGCTGGACCCGCAGTGGCGAGCACGTCTCACCAAGAGGACGGCCTTTCGTAAGCCTTGCCATGGAGAGAAAGGGATTGCATACCGATTCAGTCAGACGTTGACGTGTGCCACGAAGTCGCCACTTGGAATGTGAGGAGGGGATCAGAGGACTGGGTTTTGCATGTTAACGTTGGAGGTGGGGGCGGGGCAGGATTCTTGGCGGCGCAGGTTGTTCCGGGCCGGGCTGCTGCCCGGCTGCCGCGAGCCCGTCCGGCCCGACCCGGAACTGCAGCCAGTGTCGTTCTGCGTGGTCAACGGCCTGTGCCATCCCAGGTGTCCAGAATTTTACGGTCGCCCTAGCTACCGGACTTGCACCTGTTCTCTGACAGGCAAGGGACCTGCAGAACCACGAAGCAGGCACTGAGGGTCCCAAAGCACCGTACTGAGGCAGGAACTAGGGGACGGCGTCAGGGTGATGACCACGGGCAGCCGAGCCACAAGATCCCCTGGATCTGTGATGAAATACAGACTCCGTGCTCCTCCCCACCGGCAGACCCGTGCTCCTGAGCATTCACAAGAGGAGAATGACGCCGCATAAATGGGGTTCTTCCTAGTGAGAACGATGACACTCTCATTTATATACGAAGCCTTCCTTTGTGCCAGGCACTGTGCCACAAGCTTTAAAGGCATGTTTCTCATTTGGCCCTGCCAATAACGCCACAAAGTAGGTGCCGTGATCATCCTTATTTTACAGAAGGAGAAAGACACTCAAAAGGTAAAGTGATCAATGCAAATCAAAACCACAATAAGATAGCACCTCACACCTGTTAGAATGGCTAATATCTAAGTGAAAAGAAATAACAAGTGTTGATGAGGACATGGAGAAAAGGGAACCCTCGTGCACTATTGGTTGGATTGCAAACTGGTGCAGCTGCTAAGGAAAACAGGCAGGAGGTTCCTCAAAAAATTAAACATAGAATTAAGTTATGACCCAGGAATTCCACTTCTGGCTATTTCTCTGAAGAAACAAAAAACACTAATTCAAGCAGATATGTGCACCCCTATGTTCACAGCTGGATTATTTACAATAGCTAAGATATGGAAGCAAGCTATGTGTCCATCAACAGACAATTAGATAAAGGACAGGTGGTACATATACACAATGGAATATTACCCAGCCATACAAAAGAATGAAATCTTACAACATGGATGGACCTAAAGGATATTGTTGTAAGTGAAATAAATCAGGTAGAGAAACACTAAGACCATATGATTACATTTATATGTGGAATCTAAAGAATAATATAAATGAACAAACAAACAGAAACAACTCATGGATACAGATACAAACTGATCACTGCAAAATGGGAGGAGGATTTGGGGGCTGGGTGAAAAAAATGAAGGGATTAAGAAATACAAGTGGGTAGTTATAAAATGGTCACTGAAATGTTAAAATTCAGTATAGTAAATAATATTTTAATAACTATGTATAGTGTGCACTAGACTAATCAAGGGGATCCTTTCTAAATTACATTCTAAGCATTGCGCCACATACCTGAAACTAGCATAAAATAATACTGAATGTCAACTATAATTAATAAAAACATTTAAAGAAGAATCTCCAGGGACATACATTGAGTGAAAACAAGCTAATCCTCAAAGGTTACATTTGAGGATTATAGATTCTATTTACAGAACATTCTTGAAACACAGTTATAGAGGTAAAGAGTAGTGGTTCCTAAGGTTGATGGACTTGGGGGAGAGGAAGTGGTGTGGCTATTAAAAGGGCAGCAGCAGAGTTCTTTGTGTTGCTGAAACTCTGTATCTTGACTGGTGGTCCTCACAGTAAAGGATTCTCCACAGGAGATAACATTTCATAAATATACACATGCACACGAACAAGTATCAAATCGGCGAGATGGGAATGAGGTAGATGGAGTGTATCGATGTCAATTTCCTAGTTGTGATATCCTATGACTATGTCAAAATAAAAAGTTTATTTTAAAAATTTGATCGCGCTCCTATATAAAAATGAAGAACATGTGGAAATCAAAATTAAACACGTGACACTATTTACAGTCACTCCAAAGAAAAAGAAACGTTGAGCTATAAGTCAAACCATGGACCAAGGGGTAGGTGAAAATACTAAAAATCCAAATCTCTTTCTAAAATTTACAAAGTGTAAGGAATATATCTGACAAGGGAAGAACCAACTAGACATATCCCTAAGAACATGGATGGATCTTAAAAACCAGGGTCAGCAAAGAATCAAGGAATGATGACGTATAATATTAACAGATACCTCAATTGAAAATAAATGCTCACAAACTCTCATAGACATATTAACGCTCATGAAAAGTATAAGCATCAAATGCATCAGAGTGATTGCCCATGAGAAGAAGAAGAATGGGACTGGGAGGTAGAAAAAGGGGGATAAATGAGAAAACAAGAGAACTCGAGGAATATGACTAACTCAACCCTCCACACGTGATGTCAAAGCCACTGCATCATCTCCCCACCTCAGCCGCACACACACGACAGATTATTTCAGGGAAAGAACAGCATTAAGATATACTGACGTATGAAGGGAATGATATAAAGACCAGCTTCTACTCAATTTTGTTCCCATAATAAAATTCTCTGCAGGCAAATGTGCCCCGTTATTGCCTGTGGGGGGGGGTGCACCATTTCCGCTGTGCTGCCGTTGTTAGGCTACTGTTCCACCCCACATATCTAAAGAAAGTGCACAATCAGTGTTGAGTTTCTGGCCTGCAAACACCATTACTTTAGTGTGTGTGTGTGTGTGTGTGTGTGTGTGTGTGTGTGTGTGTGTGTGTTGGGGGTTGCTGTCAGCGACTTTCTATAGGCTGAGTATTTTGTCCTCCTGAGGGCCATTAGTTGCTTACCACATCCATGAGGTGCAACATACATCACAATGACATGAGTGACCCGGAGGTGGTTTTGATGTCTGCCTTCTGAAGGGAGTGTCATTGTCACCTTAAACACATTACAACTCTCCCCACCCATCCCACTCCCCCTCCAGGCCTACACACGCACTTCAAGGAATATGAAGTCCTTTTCCTCCCTGCCTGTGAGATAAAATGTTAAGAAGGACATTGGTCTTCATTTCTCAGTCCCGACCCAGGCCTTGTTCTCACTGTCTGGCTACTCTTGTTCTCCAGGGCCTCACCTCCTCCCCTCTCAAACAGCCGCCACTTCCCTTCCCTCCATCCCGACAGCCAGAAGACCGAGAGACACACATATTTTTAACTTGATTTTATTGTCATCCTCAGCAGGGTACATTATGAGTTTCAACTTTGATATCTCTGTGGTGGACTAATGGTCCGTTGCATCCTTAGTAGATGCCAGAGATAAATCTAAATCTGGACTCTGCTATTCGCGAGGCATTCTTTTCATCATTGGACTTCCGGAGGGTCTCTTGTTCATCCTCCGGCAGGTTTCGGTGTTGCTTCTTCGCACTGTAGCTGAAGAGGAGGATCGTCGGCCCTTTCTCCCCTTTTGTGGTTTTCTCACATTGTGTTCAGAGGCTGACCTTGCCCTCTTGACTGCCTTCTGCACCTGGTAGGGAAACAAGATGAGGCCAGAAGGGCATTAGTTTGAAGGAAGAGGATGGAGCATGAACGGCTGGGGGAGGGGCTTATGAGAAGAGATGCAGATTGGGGAAGGCGCTTTTGCTAGACAAGGACAGGGTATTGTGGGGTGGCGATCTATTGGGAAAAAGCGGAGGAATAAGGGCGGGGGGTCATCTTACTTTGTCCTTTGCCTGGTTTTGGGATCGACCGGACGTCTCCTCTTTTTTCTCTCCCGTGTCTGGGGTTGGCTCTTCCAATGGCATAGTCGATTCTTCCATATTGCCTTTAGTGTCCTCTGAGAAGTGGATTTCCTCCACCATATTTAAAGCTCCTGGATTGGACGCCTCAGGGCTCATGGGCTCCCTATTTACAGCTTCCTCCGAGAACAAGGATCCCATATTTTTTGCTCTGGTCGGTCAGTAGACACTGATCCAGTCAATGGTAACTAGCCCTGAGGTGGCTTCGACATCACAAAGCACAGCTGCTGACATCACCATGGGCGGGGCTGCAGAGTGTAGGAGGAGAGCTGAACATGGTGTCCTTGCTTAATGCCCCCTAAACATAGTTCCCAAACCGACTGGCCACCTTCTTTATCTCCCATGTACAACTCTGATGGGGAATCAATCATGGAAAGGGAATTTCATCCATTTGTTCCCCATGGACACCCCTTTTCCGTGGTTTACTTGATTCTTTCCCACTCTTTGCCATATCTAGTATTTTGAATTTCTTACCTAAAGTCTCTCCAAAATGAGACTTCAATCATCTCAATTTCCTCCTACAAATTCCTCGTATGCACCTCGAAGCCCATTCATTTCTTGGCTACTGCCAGGCAGCTTGTCCATCCACCTGCTCTTCCCTAATGTCCATGTAGATTTCTTTAGTGTTTGGTTTCCAGTCTATAATCATTGACTTCAAGCGGTCAAGACTCCTGTGAATGAACTTTCTCTGCCAGGCGTACTCATCTTGTTTTAAATGGAGGCACATTCATGTTAGCAGATATCATAACCACACGTGAGTTTTACCAGTGGAGTGGCAAGGATCAGGTGTTCATGATGAACATTGTTCTGGGTTTTTATGTAGGAGGACCTGATATAAGGACCCTGAGCTTTCCCTCCAGTAACCAGTGTGTTCTCATATAAGGATCTGGGAAAAAATTTCCCCTTGCTTCTGGCATGAGGAAACAAAAACACTCTTAAACGCTCCCAGAGAGTTTGCCATAGAAGGACTTACTCCTCTCTGGAACAGACCTTAACTGAGCCCATTTCACCTATGGGATTGGGCATTTACTTGCCTGCTAGCACCTTCTTGCCTTTCTGTATCACCTAAACAGGGGATGGATATTCATGAAGTACTTTTGAAGTTTGTAGCTCAAAGACCTAGGACCATAAGATCATAGAACATGTCCTCTAACACACATCACCAACCTTACCAATAGGACTATAGTATAATTCATTGTATTGCAACTGAAAGAACTGCAGGACAGAGACTGAGAAATTGTGTTCACGAAAACCAATAGACAACAAGGCAGGCAAATAGAAGGACATGACAAGAATTTAAAGCTTCTGGAATCTACTGCTATAGCAAACATTAAACGTAGATCAACTCTTAACCATATTGACATAAAACGTCATTCTTAAAGTTAAACTTAGTTTGTATTACTCAATACATCTGCTTGGTTTTTAACAACAAATTACAAGATATGAAAAACAACAAGAAAAATTTCTGGAAAGACAAAGCAAGCATCAAAACAAGACTCATGTGACAAAAATTTTGGATTTATCAAGCAGGAAATTTAACATAACAATGAGTAATTTGTTAAGAAGTATAATTGAAAAGTAGATGATATGAAACAGATGGGTATTATAAGCAGAGAAACAGACATTGTAAGAAAGAATAAATTCTTTTTTGAAAACTATAGCAGTGCAATGTAAACAAAAAATGCCTTTGATGGGCTCATCAGAAGAACAGGCATGGTTGGAGCAAGAATCACTGAATTTGAAGATATGTCAATAGAAACTTCTTAAATTGTAATATAAAGGGGAAAAGAATAAAAAGTTAAAGAACAAAATATTCAAGAATTCTAAAATATGTGATATATGAATTTGAATATCAGAAAGAGAAGAGAAACAGAGTAGGAAAATATTTGAACTAGTCATGGCTAAGAATTATCCAAAATTACAGACAACAAGCTGCAGATACAAGAAGCTCAAAGAACACCAAGCAGAATAAATACTAAAAAAATACACTTAGAGATATCATATTCAAACTGCAGAAAGATAAATTTTAGAAAGAACTCAAAGAAAAAAAACCTACCTTACTCTATAGAGGAATAAAGATAAGAATCACAGTGGAGTTCTCATAAAATATGAAAGCAAGAAGAGGTTAGAGTAAGAATATCAAAGTGTTGAAAGAAGAAAACTCCACCAACCTAAAATTTTAAATCTAGTAAAAATGTCTATCAACAGTGAAGGAGAAATAAAGATATTCTCAATCAAAACCTGAAGGAAAAAATTGCCAGGAGACTAACCCTGTAAAGAATGTTTAAAAGTTATCTGAGTAGAAGGAAATTATATAAGTGAGACAATCATATCTTACAAAGGAGGAGCACTGGAGAAGAAATGAAGAAAAAATAAAATATTTTCTTTATCTTATTAATTAATGTAAAAGTTAATTGTTTCTTTAAAGTAATAACAGCAATAATGTATTGAGTGATTATACCCTACAGATGAGAGAAATAAAAGATAATACTGTCAATAATAGGAAGGAGAGATTGGGAATTTTTTTAAATGTGCTTTAAATTTATTTTATTTTATTTATTTATATTTATTTTTTATTTTTTAAATTTATTTATTTAAATTAGCTTCTAGTATACAGTACATTGGTTGGACATCTATATAATACATAAAACAATCCTCCTAATTGCTCCCTCCCTCCCCTGGCCCTCCATCTAACCATCATATTAATGCTAACTGCATTCCCTGTACCATGCTCCCCATCCCTGTGACCATCTATCAACTACTAATTTGTACTTTTTTAACCCTTCACCCCATTCTCCCAGCCTCCCAGCTCCCTTCTCCTCTGGTTGTCACCAAATTGTCCAGTATATTTGTGAGTATGTTTTTGATTAGTTTCTTCTTATTGTCCCTTAGATTCCATATATAATTGAAATGATATGGTTTTTATCTTTCTCTGTCTGACTTATTTCACTCAGCATAATAACCTCAAGGTCCATCCATGTCGTTATGAATGGTAGGATTTCATTTTTTTTAAATGGCCAAGTAACATTCAATTCTATATATGAACTATAATTTCTTTATCCAATTGTCTGTTGATGGGCATTTAGGTTTCTTCTACATCTTGGCTATTGTAAATTGTGCTACCATGAATATTGGAGTGCATAGATCTTTACAAATTATTGTTTTGGTTTTCTTTGGATAAATACCCAGAATTGCAATTGCTGGGTCAAAAGCTATATCCATTTTTAATTTTTTGAGAAACCTCCATACTGTTTTCCATATTGGCTATACCGTTTTGCAATCCCATCAACAGTGTACGAGGGTTCCCTTTTCTCCAAATCATTGCTGTTTTTGATTTATTAATGATAGCTATTCTGACAGGTATGAGGTGATATTTCATTGTGGTTTTAATTTGCATTTCTCTGATGATTAGTGACCTTGAGCATCTTTTCATAGGTCTGTTAGCCATCTGTATTTCCTCTTTGGAGTAGTATCTGTTCAGGTCTTCTGCCCATTTTTTAATTGGATTATTTGGAGTTTTTTTGGTGTTGAGTTGTATGAGTTCTTTATATATTTTGAATATTAATCCCTTGTCAGATGTATCATTAGTGGATATCTTCTCCCAAACAGTCAGTTGTCTTTTTGTTTTGTTGATGGTTTCCTTTGCTGTACAATAACTTTTTAGTTTGATGTAGTCTAAAAATTGGAGATATTTTATTATAAAATATTTATACTACATGTGAAGTGGTGTGATGTTATTTGATGGAGGACTTAGCCTGGTTATAAAAATATATTGCAAATGTTAAGGCAACCACTAAAAATTTTACGAAAAAGAATAATAGGTAAGCTAAGAGAGGAGAGAAAATTGAATCATATATTATACTAGTTTAAAACCAGAAAATTCAGGAAAAAGGTGAACAAAGAACGATTGCAGTGAATGCTGTTACAAAGTAAATATTAATTCATATTTATAAAAATCACTCTAGTCTACAGCCATGCCACCCTGAATGTGCCTGATCTCATCTCATCTTGTATGCTAAGCAGGGTCAGCCTTGGTTAGTACTTGGATGGGAGACTACCTCAGAATACCAGGTGATGTAGGTGTCAAAAAATAATAATAAAATAAATAAGTAAATAAATAAATAAAAATCACTTTAAATGGAAATAGTCTAAATGTCAATTAAATACAATTTTTAAAGTGGATAAAAAAACAACTAAACATTGTGTATAAGAAACTCACCTTAAATATGGAGACTTAGATTAAAAACAAAGAAATATACAATGAAATAACATGTTAAAACCAATCTAAACAAAGCTATATTGACTTAATATTGCTATATTAACTTCAGACAAAGCCGACTTCAGAAAAATAAAAATTATCAGGGATAAAGAGAAATGTACTTGTCAGGGCTCCTCAGAAACAGAAACAATAGGATCTGTATGTACAGGGAGCTGCCAATGGAGTTACCAGCTGGTTAAGTTTATGATAGTCCACTGACATTCCTCAAGATCCATCTGTCTTCTGCACAGGCCAAATAGGTAAGTTAAATGGGGATGTGGTGGGAACCATCACCCCTGCATCTTTCAAGTTCTTGATGATGGCACTAATCTCTGCAATCCCTCCAGGAATGCAGTATTGCTTCTAAATTATGATTTTCCAAGATAGAGGCAATTTGAAAGGCCTTTCCCACCATATTAGCCCTCACTTCATAGGTCAGAGAACCAATGTGGGAATTCTGTCAGATGCTGAGTATGTCTATTACAATTATTCATTCTGGAACTGGTGAAATAACCACTCACTGGGGTCAGAGGCCCACTGGACCCACTGTGAGATGGACCTGAGCCTAAACTCCATTTGAACTTGACTTCTATAAGCCCCTATTCTGACTAGAGGGTCACAGTTACATTTTAAGTCTCCTGGAATCAGTGTCAGTTTAGAACCAGTGACCAGTAGTCTCCAAAGTTCTGACTATTTCTTTCTTTTTCAAACTGTAGTTATCCTGGTAATGGGCTCCTTTGGGGAAGGCTGGGAGAAATAGTCATAGTATAAATATTTGGTAGTATACTGAGGTCCTTCCTCAACAGGACATGACCTCCCTTCCATTCAAGTAGTTCAGGGTCTGGGAAATAGCTCGAGTCTGGGACAAAAACTCATACAAGGACAATTAGGTAATTTTCATCATGGGCCTAAAACTATTACAGAAAATGAATCAAAAATTGATAATTTCCCATTAAAGGAAGGACCAGGCTCAAATGATTTCACTGATGAATTCTACCAAACATTTACTAAAGAAATGATATCAATTGTCTATAATCTCTTCCAGGAAATAGGACCAGAGGGAACAGTTTCTAACTCATTTTATAAAGTGAGCATTACCCTCATATGAAAACCAGATAGATATCACAAGAAAGAACTACAGACCAATCTCTCATGAACATAGATTCAAAAATCTTCAACAAAATATTGCCTAATTGAATCCCACATGTACTAAAAAAGTACACCATGACAAAGAGTGATTTATTCCAAATATGCAAGGCTGGTTTAACATTAAAAAATCAGTCAATGTAATACACATCAATAGTCTAAAGAAAAAAAATCATATGATAAAATAAATGGATATAAAAAAGCATCTTATAATATCCAATATCTGTTAATAAGTCATGTTCATAGTGCACACCCCAACCCCAGTTTAATTATAAGAAAAGCATCAGACAAATACCAATTTAAGACTATTGTGTAAAATGCCTGATCAATACTTCTAAAAACATCGACATCAAAACTATAAGAAAAGTTTGAAAAATTGTCATTGCCTAGAGGAGTCTCGGGAGACATGACAACTAAATTTAATGTGGGATGCTAGTGAGATCTTAGAACAGAAAAAAGACATAATGTGAAAAGTAAGAAAATCTGTTGAAGTGGACTTTAGTTAATGCTAGTATATCCATATTTTATCAAATTTATCATATTAATATAATATGTTAATAATGGGGGAAATTGGAAGTGGAATATACAGAAACATTATACTGTATTTGCAATTTTTCTGTAACTAAAACTGCTCTAAAAATAGAATTCTAAAAATTCAGTAAATGTCTGCAAAAACACATTAAGAATGAACAACAGAAAATTGTCATAGATCCTTCAGACAATAAAATAATAAAAGAATATCATGAATAATTTTATGTCAATGTATTAAATATTTAGATATGACTTATAAATTCCTAGAATATAATTTACCAAAAATGACTCAGAAGGTATTTAAAACTGAATAATTCTATCATTATTAAAGTATTTGCGTTAGACATGAAAATTTTCTTACATTGAAAGTTACAGGTGCAAAGAGCTCCACTGGTAGTTTTACCAAAAATTCAAGAATGCAATAATTTCAGCATTACACAAACAATTATTCCCAATAATGGGTACAATTTACAACTCATTCTATGAGTCTAACAAAACCTTGTTAACAAACTCTAATGAGAGTTGTATAAGAAAGAAAAATACATATGATGCTCATTCAAAAGTATCAATGTGAAAATCCTCACAATATATCAGTAATGAAAAAGGATAATAATCATTAGATTGTGTACTCGTTTCAGAAATGCTGGCTTTGTTTTACTTGAAAAATTTAATTAATATAATGTACTACATTACCATATTAAAAGGGAAATATCATATGATTGTCAAAATAGAGTGAAATCATTTGATAAAATTAATAATACATTCATAATAAAAACACTTAGCTAAATTCCTATAAGAGAACTTCCTTAACCTGAAAAATGACAGCTACAAAAAATACTCAGTGGTGAAACACTGAAAATTTTTAACTCAAGTCTAAAACAACCCAAGGATGACCACTACCACAATTTCAGTTTAACATTTTATTGAGGTCATAGACACCATGGAAAAGTTACATTCATTAGAAAGGGAGGAAAAAGATGACATTATACATATTACATGATTATTTATATAAAAATAAAGTAGAATAGAGATACATTATTAGAATTAATAAGTAAGTTTAGCAAGTTTTTCATAATAAAAATCATAAAGAGAATGGTGTTTCTATGAGCCATCAACAAATAGAAAGTGCCATTTAAAAAGATAATATCTACAGAGCCATAAAATGTCAATTATCTAGTATTAAACCTAACTAACTATGTAAAGACCTTCGTGTAGAACACTATAAAACATAATTGTGAGAAATTAAGAAGACTTAAATTAATGTTAACTATACCATATTTATAATTTGAAAAACTTACTATTTTAAAATGTCAATTACCCCTAAGGTATTCTATAAATTTAATGCGAACCCAATCTATACATTTCCAGGTATTTTTGTGGCAACTGACAAAATGTATCTAAAATGTATGTAGGAATGCAAAATAGCAAAAACGATTGAGGGACTTTTAAAGATATCCAATGTGTCAGGACTTGGGCTACCAGATGTCAAAAATAATTATAAAATTATAGTAATTAAGGCGGTGTGATATTGATGTAAGGACATTAGACAGGACAAAAGAGAAAAGGCAGAAATAGTGTATGTGTTCATAGGTCACCAATTTTCAATGTGGGAGGGGGCAGTTGCCATGCCAACAAGCAGGGTGTCTGAGAATTCAATTCAATTATGACACTATCTACCCAGAGATAGCCTCAGATCCCACAGGTTAAGGGCTCAGTTATAGAAGACTGTGACCTCCTCACTTCAAATGTCAGTTGCAAGCCCATGTTATTAGCTATGCTTCTGACCAACTAGCTATAAATCAAAGTTTCCTATGACCTTCTCCTCAGGTTCAATTAATTTGCTAGAGAGGCTCATAGAACTCATAGAAACATTTTACTTGCTAGATCACTAGTTGATTTTAAAAGGATATAACTCAGGAATAGCCAGATGGAAAAGATGCATAGGGCAACGTATGGGGAAAGGGCATGGAGCTTCTATGCCTTCCCTGAGCACATCATTCTCCCCTTATCTCCATGTGTTCCCTGACCAGGAAGCTCTCCCAATCCCATCTTTGGGATGAAGGCCAAATATATATTTCTTATTATAAATCACAATAGTACATAGAGGCTTGCATAAATGAGTGTTTGATTTATGACAAAAGTAGCATTGTAGAGAAGTGGGGAAAAGTCAATTTCATTCTTAAACAGTGCTCAGACAATTAGGAATCTGCAGAGAAAAATAAAAGAAAAAAACTAATACTAATTTCACCACATACGCATACATCAATATATACAGTCTTTCCTTATTATTTACAGATTTGTATTTATGAATTAATTTGCTAACTAAAATTTATTTTTAAGCCCCAAATAAGTACTTGCCATGTTTTTGTGGTCATTTATGATCATGTGGAGAGCAGTGAATTGGAGTCATCCAACACTTACGCTGCCAGCTCTGCCTTCCTGTTTCAGCTCTCGTACTATAAACAAATGCTCTTTTGGAGGTCTATTTTCGCTTGTTTTTGATGATTTTGCTGTTTAAAATGTCCCCAAGCATACTGTTGAAGTGCTGTGTAGTGTTCCTAAGAAGGCTGTGATGTGTCTTATAGAGCAAACATGAGTGTTAATAAGCTTTGTTGAGGTATGAGTTATAGTGCTATTGGCCATGAGTTCAATGTTAATAGACCAAAAATAAGCTCTATTCAGAAATAAGTAGAAGACATTTGTCAATCTTTACATGAGGCTGCTCTGGAAGTGCTAGAGTAACAGCTATATTGTGTGATGAAGCCATGCAAAAGGTGGAAAATTGGCTAAATTTGTGGATTCATGAGACAACTAATTAATAAAAGATGCTGGACAGCATCGTTGTGAGGCTAAGCTGGAGAAATTTCCAGGCACATTACCCAAGGTCACGAAAAATGTTAAACTCTTTTCAAGTAATGCTGGCTGGCTGGCTTGTACATTTCAAAAGACGATATGGTGTGAAAAAACATTAAACTTGCAGGTTCTGCAGGTCAGGAAGCTGGGAAAGAATTTTAAAAGTATCTGCAAAGTGTTATGCTGGTAAAGGGAAACAGGAGGAGCAGAATTCCAATGGTGGCAAGACACAACGACAAACGGTAAATGAACCTATGTAACACAAATAGTGTTTCAGTTGACGAAAATGTGACCAGAGACTGAAAAGAGCCTAATCCTGTGTTTTTCCTAAGAGTATAGTTCAGCATCTGCTAATTCAGTGTTCATGGTGGCTTTATAAAACATTACTATAAATAATGAGAATCAAATCTCTATATATGTGCACACACACACACACATCTTACAAATCAATAAGAAAAAGATAACACCACAATAGAAAAATGGACAAAATATTTGAATGGTTCCTTGAAAATAGAGGCATTCCACATGTCCAAACATCAAATGAATTAGTGCTCAGCCTTATTAGTAATCAGGAAAATATAAATTAAAACTATGGTCTGAGATCATTATCCGCATTCTGGACTGGCAAAATTTTCCAATCTCATAATATCCAGTGGTGATAATACTGTACTGGTAGGAGTGTGCAATTAATACAACCACTTTGGAAAACAGTTGGGAATTATCTAATAAGACTAAAGATGTACTTACTCTGTAGTCCAGCAGTTCCATTCTTGAGTAAATGCTATAGAAAAGTGCATGTCATATATATATATATATATATATATATATATATACACACACACACACACACACATACACACACACACACACACACACGCGCACACCAGAAGACATTGAAAAGAATCTTCATAGCAGCGTCATTCCTAATAGCCAAAACAAAATAATCCATAGGCACATTATTGGTGAAGCTAGGAATAATATGTGGTATTTCTTCTCATGATTAACCTAAGGCCCTAAATAAGGGGAAGTGTGCCCATATTTTCTGAATGATTATTATCCTCAAGTTTGATTTAAAAAAAATATGGACCTCAGAGTGGGCTGCAGAGAATGGCAATGTGCTGTAGTCTAGGGGTAACAGCTTTTACTAAATTCGTTCTATTTTTAAAAGCACAAAATATTCATTTTCTTAGGTTAAGATTTCATTTAAAATATTTTAAGTGTATTAGCCTATTAAAATCCACACAAATCTAAAGAAGCATCACCCTGCTGTTGTTATGTTTACGGGCTTGCCATTTAACTCATTTAAGTTTCATTTTCCTCACCTGTTAAATGGTGATGAACAATTCCATTAGCTAGGAATGTATTAATGACTAACAGAATACCTGAATAACAGTGGCTCAACCAAATAGGAATTACCCTCTCTCACAATAGCAAAAATCCAAAAATAAACAGTTGCAGACATTGTTTCAGGTGCTCAATGATGACTTAAGGGACTCAGGCTCTTTTTAACTTTGTTTCACCATCATTGCCATGTGGTTGTAAGATGACTTTTGAACTTCTGGGCATCACATCTGTGTGTTACAGGTAGAAGAGGGAACTAGGGGGAGAGAAAGAGACTGCACCAACTACAACTTTCCTTCTTTTTATCAGTAAACAAAATTATTTCTCAGAACACTACTTAGCTTTTTCCTTGTTTCATCTTTTTGGCTAGAACTATGTCATAAGGTCAGCCTTAGTTGCAAGGGAGACTGGAAAACCAAGAATTCATCTTTCCAGGCTCTAGAGTAGAAGTAAAAGAGAAGGGGTTAAGAAATGAACACATATAAGGCAATATAATGAGAGGAACACTCACCTTACTTATATCATTATAAGGATCAATTGTGCTATTAGACTTGAAAATCTTTAAAACTTACAAGGGTGCTAAACAAATGTAACAAGTCATTACATTCATCTTTTGGAAGTAAGCTATCATTTGGTACTTTACTGAGCTCAAATTATTATTCGATGATTAATTACTGAGAAAAATCTCTCTGAAAATATTATACTAGATGATTTAAATCTATTTTTATCTATTTTGAATATCAGCTAGCAACTGCTAGCTTGGGACTTTGCTTAGGATAGAATATCTCAATTTAATGAACCAGTGTGAAAAATTCCTTTCTTTTCTAGGAGATGAATCTGGAAAGCTTGTCATATTATTTATCTCTGACGAAAGTTTCTACGATAGATAGATGGAAGGCAAAGAGAAAATATTCCCTATAGAAATAGGCAGGGGAAAACTGATATTGATTTTTGCAAAATAAATTCAGAGTAACTCTCACAGGCTTTGGGTGTTTCTAGGTCAGTGGGAAAAATAAGACTGAAATATTTTGTTGACAGATAGGAGAAATATGGTTATTTCTTACACATGGCTATTAAATGAATTCAGAACCTTTTTATTATTATATCAAGATTATTTCAACCAAGTATAAACTACGTACATATATGAACAGAATGCAGGAAAATAAATTTGACAACCCTATGCATTTATATCAGTTTCCGTAAGGAATGGTTAAATTGACTTTACAATCCCAAATAAAATCATTTATCAAAATTCAAATCATTTAAAAGTGACAGCTCCTTCACACATAATTATGTGGCCCCAACAGAATATAGACAATCAGTGGTTATTTCTCTCTGTTTTAATTCCAAAATCATTCAAGGTGCCACAGGGGCATTCTAGGGGCTATCCAAATTACTAGCCTTATGTATTACACTTGATCTTAGCCAAAAGGCTAAGAAGCTATAGCCTTATGTATTGACCAAAGTAGTAATTTAACAGTCTTACCATATGAATCCAATGAACTAGAAAGAAAAATATCTTCATTAGTTAGGAGTAAACAACAGAGGTAACAATAACATCTTTGCTTACTTAATCAATCAATAAAGCTATATTAAACACCTAATATGAAAAAAAATGAACAGCTAATATGCTATGCTAGGCACTAGGGACACAATGATGAACAAAAAAACATGGTGTCTGTCATGTCTGTTTATGGTGCATACAGTCTAGTGTAAAGACAAATTTTATACGTATAGTTAAATGAAATCATTCTCAAGTGCTTAACACAATACCCAGCATATAGTAATCATTCGATAAATGTCAGCTACTACTACCATTGCTGATACATACATGCATGCTTGTATACATACATATGTGCAATATGCTGTGAAAGCATAAAGCAGGAAGACTAAATCTATTTTGGAGAGGTCAGAAAATGCTTCCCAAAAGATCTGATATTTAAACTGAGTTCTGCAGGATTGGTAGGTATTAACTCAGCAAAAAGAAGTTATATGCCTTGTTAGTTTCTAAAATGAATAACATATGAAGATTGCTCTATTCACTGATCCTTAAAAATGCCTTACAATTATAAGCTGATAACTTTGTTCAAGTCAATATTCCCTATTAAAGAGTGCTCTCCCACCAGTTTTCCACCAATTCTGGTCTTATTTCTTTGAGCCTAAATCTGTTGAATTACTCTGCAAAATTCTACCTTCTTCTAAAATTGACGTTTGGTTATTTAGAAACTAAGATATTTGGAATGTGCCAAGAAATGTGGTATAATATCAAATAAGATTTACACATGTGAAATTAGACTCCCGGAAGAGTCAGAAAAGGACAGAGAAAAACATTTGAAGCAACACTAGTCAGGAATTTTCCAAAATTAGTAACAGCAGACCAGAGATGCAAGAAGCTCTGAGAATAAACACGCACACATAGACACACAAGCATATCATATTCAAAGTGTTGAAAAACAAAGACTACTTTTTATTTCATCTCCGACCTGCAAAGAGCTTAAGAATCCTCACTCCCATGCATACCAGAAAGAAAAAAAAACCTGAAAAACACTAACTTTTCTTAGAACCTTTAGACAATAGAAGTTTCAGGGCAAAATGCTAACCCGAAATCTGGAAAGAAGGATTACTAGCTGAGATCAGCTTATTGGGATCAGAAGTCAGTAGAAACATAAACTGTAAGAACACTTAAACAGTAACTTGTAGAAATTACCGGAGGTACTATATAGACCAGAAACTCTTGGGAGCTATAGTCTTACGGAGGCTTCCACACTTGTGAGTTTTACCTCTAGGAATTCCACCAGGTCCTCATATTAAAGAGCCATGAAAAAGTCTCTCATATCTCTGGCAGGAAGTTGGGAGAGTAACCAAGACCCAGCTCTATGATGTCTACAAGAAATCCACTCCGAAGACACAGGTTAAAAGTTAAATATATGGAGAAAAATGTACCATGTTTAACATTAAGCAAAAGGAAGTGGGAATAGCTTTATTAATTTTAGATAATGCTGATGTCACAACGAGAAAAACTATCAGGTATCAAGGGGATCCATACATATTTATTAAAAGGTCAATTGTCTAGGAAGGCATAAAAATATTTCATATGTGTGCATTTTAACAACTGAGCATCGAAACACGTGGAAGACAAAAACTGACAGAACTGCAAGGAGAAATATACAAATCAACTATTATACTTCCACACCCATCTTTCAGTAAGAAAATAGTTGACCTAAAGAGTACTATCTATCAAACTGGTCTAATTGACATTTATTGAATACCCAGCAACTGCAGAAGAAACATTCTTCTCAAGCTCACACAGAATATTCAACAAGACAGATCACATCCTGGGACATCAAGCACACCTTGCTAAATTTAGCATAAATTATGCAAATTACATTCTCAGACAACGATAGAATTAAACTAAAAATCGATAACAGAATGATATTGGAAAAGTCCCAAATATTTGGAAATTAAATGACATACTACTAAATAGCTTATGGGCCAAAGAAAGAGCCTCAAGAGAAATTTTAAAATATTTTGAACCAAATGAATATGAAAATACAACCTATCAAAATTTGTGAGAAACAGTGAAAGCAGTGCTTAGGACATTTATAGCATTGAATGCATATTTTAGAAAAGAACATAGATCTATAATCTACAACTCAGGCTTACACCATATGGAACTAGAAAAAGAAGAGCAATTTAAAACTAAAGCAAGCATAAAGGAGGAATAATAAAATTAAAATAGAAATCAATAAAATTGAAGATAGCAAAATAATAGAGAAACTCAAAGAAACCAAAGCTGGTTCTTTGAAAAGTTCAGTAAAATTGATAAACTTCATCCATGCTAACCAAGAAGAGAGAGGATACAAAATGCCAATATCAGACATGAAAGAGGGGTCATTGCCATTGATTTCAATAAACACACATAGAACTTCCAATTTAATGGTGGGAAATCTGCCTTACTTTTAATTTTGCAATGCTTTGGACACATAAAAAAAGTTAGAAGAAACAGACAGATGAAGTTAATAGTTCCTTTTTATAGTAATACTGATCAACGAGAGAAATGAATAAAAGAATCCATTGAAAATAGGAAGACAACAAAAAGCAACAAAAAGTACTTATCAAAAAAAGTGCAGGGAAAGTACTAAGTAAGATGCATAAATTTTGCATCAGAATTAATTAGCTCACTTAACATTTATTGAGTACTTATTATATGTCTGACACCATTAGAATTACTTGGGTTATAGCAGAGAACAAAACATTCAAATATTTCTGTCCCCATGTACCTTACATTATATTGAAGAAGAGAGGAAATAAACTATAAATATAAATAATAAGAAAAATATTTAATATATTAGAATTTGATGACTGATGCAGAAAATGAAAATATCGTGGCAGATAGAAGAGGGATATGGCTATAGATTGTAATATTACATAGGCTGATCAGGGTCAGCTTCATTGTAAAGCTGAGATTTCAGTAAAAAAATAGAAAGAGGTGTTCAGGAATAAAGTAATACAGATATCTGGGGGATGATCTTTCATAGCAGATAAAATATGGTACAGGCCTTACAATGTGAAACTTCTAGGAAAACCAAGTTCAGTGCAGCTGAAAAAGAATGAGAGAAATAAGAGGTTAGGTCAAATAGGTAACAGGAGACCAGATGAAATATATCTTTGTAGGACCTTGTGGGATTTTGACTTCACTTTGAGTGAAAAGAAAAGCCATTGCAGAATTTTTGGGAAGAAGATTAATACAATATGGTTTCAAAGGGATTATCCTGGATTCTATGTTGACTATAGACAATATAGAAGCAAATATAAGGTGTAGGGAATCCTGTTAGTTGGCAATTTCTAAGATTCTTGAAGGATGGATTTGATTGATACCCACACAAGTTAGATAGAGACTATTACATAGAGGTTATTACACAGAAATATTACACTGGGTAAAAAATATAACCTAAAAATATTACATATTTGTGATTCCATTTGTAAACATTATTTAAATGAAAAAAGTATGGAGATGGAAAACAGACTCCCAAGGTTTAGGGATGGAGGTGGGTGAGGAGTGTGTGATTGTAAAGAGGTATATGGTACAGTTCTTTTGTGATGATGGAACAGTTATGTATATTTATTGTGGCAGTGGTTACACAAATCCATACATGTGATAACATTCCATAGAAATTACACACACACACACACGAACAGAGACAGAGAGAGATAGAGTGAGAGCAAGAGAGAGAGAGACATGTAATAACTAATGAAATCTGAATAAAGCTCTAGTTTAATTAATAGTATTCTACCAATGTCGGTTTCCTGCTCTTAGTAATGTGCCATGGTTATTTAGGATGTTATTGTAAGGGGAAGATGAATGAACTCTACACAGGAAATCTGTATTATTTTCACCTTTTCAAAATATAAAGTTATATAAAATTAAATAATAATTAGAATAATTAGAACAATTTTGATCATTCGTGTTAGTATTAATAGATGAATAATCTCATATGATCCTCACAACAATCCTATGATTTAGAAAATATTGTCAATTCTATATCACAGGATTGCCATTAGGTGTCAATGAGAAAGTTCTTCTGGAAGATTAAAAACAACAAAAAATATAAATCATCATATTATCACGACATAGCTCTTATCCAATATAAACACATACACACATACTTATATATATATAGACATTTACAAATTGAAATATAATATATAGAAACTCCCTTACTATATATAATGAAAGCTCTTCTTCCTTTGAATATTTTTCACACCTTTAAAAAATAAGATAATTCAAGTCCATTAATTTAAAAACTCAAAAATAGCTCACAACTTATATTTTGAAAAACATGAATCTAAAAGAATATTCACACTGCATATCTAAGATAGGGAATGATTTGCAGGAAAATGTGTGTAATATTGTTCTCTACTAATTAAAAACAAACAGTGACAGCATATCTATGTCACTTACATAGTTTTGATGTTGTATTATACTTACACAAGATTGGTGGAGGCTGGAGAAGAGTGCATTGGATCCACCTGCACATTTTCACACACATTGGCCTATGTTTAATTTTTAAAGTACAAAATTTAGACAGAATGTAAAAGATGTCAATCAAAATCAACATAGTATAGATCACAAATGAAAATAAACTTACTCTACTTAATCTCCATAAGATAGAACTTTTCCTGCTATTATAAGAAGATGATAATTTGTGCTCTTATCTTACTAAAAAGTGCAAAACTCATTAATCTTTATTTAATTCTTACTTCCTTGACAGGTAGAGTGCTTCAAACTTTTATGTAGATTATCTCATGAAACCTTCAAAAACTTTTATCTCATGGAACCTTCAAACTTCTTCAAAAAATAATAATTGAAATTATTATTAACTCTATACCACAAAATTTGTTATGAACATTGAATGAGATACTATAAGGACAATACTTTTGTAAACTACCAAGCAATATGAAAATAGAAACAATTATATTATTCCAACATTTGATTCCTTAGCAAAAAGTTTTCCTAATACACACATTTTTTATTTAGAACTGAATTTGCCTGAAGAATATATTTTAGTAATTAATATGAGTAATTCTACTAATTAGCTATTATTAAAAGCAACTATTATATTTTTAATAAAAAAGATTGGGAGTTATTTGTTTTCAGGAGATTGCCAGAGCAAACTTAGATAAGCTGGCAACAAAATCAGATGAAATTTGATTCCAAAATAGAGGTAAATAAATATCCAATATATAAAAAGTATGTGTTAAGAATGATGTTAACTGTTAAAATGGTGAATATAGTTGTTTTAAAATGTGTCCCTATTTCTGGCAAACAAGACATGGTAAGACAACGATAAAATTAAAAATTTAAACAATCGTGACAAAACAAAGTAACTCAAATTACAAGGAATAATCTTAGATATTTTTATAATATTTATGAGGAAGAGAAGAAAACCTCATTGCAGAAAAGAAAAAAGTAAGTTTGATAGAAATGGCCAATTGCATATATCAGAAAACAAGAAAACTCTGTCTTGGAAAGATCTTGTACTTTCTTTAATTTAGTCATTCTAGAACAAAAAGCTGTTATGAATTTATCAAATTAACACTTCTTAAGAGGAGCACAGAGTGCCAGATAACAGTAAAAATTGAAATAGAGGATTTTATTACTCACGGCTCCTGGAGGAAGTACCCAGCATACCTCAGGTATCCACAGGAGGAGGTCCAGGCAGAGTGCAGCCAAAGCAAGAGAGACAGGATCTGGATGGGGCACGTGACTTTATTAGGGCCTGTGGGTGAAATGCTTTGGGGTTCCCAGGCTAGAGATGAATTGGTGAAGTAGAGTTTTGGTAAGCCTGACTGGGGTCTTATCTAAGAGACACAAAAGGAGAAGGCCCTAGGAGAGAGGACAGACTGTTGATCACAAGGGCTACTGGGGAAGTCATATTAGGTGTACTTATATAGGCTGCTATCTAGGGCACGGGATTACGTGAGGGGCTAGTGTCAATTTAAGGTCACTGCAGGACGCTTGGCCAAACAAAAGGGATGCCAAGGCAACAGTACCATGGAAACAAAAGCCCAAAGTGACATTTTCATAAATAAGGAAAGCAGATTGTTATGTTAATATATGAAAGTAAATGGGTGGAATATTTCACAAAATCCTTAAATAAAGAGGGTACAACAGATGTTTGAAACCAGATCCTCAATGGTATTGTAATGAAATCTTGTGCTATTGGCTCAGTTATTGACAAACATTAATAAACTGAATTAAGAGTTCTGTTCTCGTGTAAAGTGGGTATTTCACAGAAATAAACATCCACAGAGATATTGTCAGTTTATAACATACCAAAATTCAGTCTGCATATATTAAAATTTGAATTTAAAACAGGGCATTAATTACTTTCACCTAGATGAAGACTCATGCATTATTTAATGAAAAAGATGTGTTATGTGAGAGTAAAAGGCTATTGTGTTTCAAGGTCTGTAAGCCACAAGATCAGGATGTAGTCATAGTAAAACTCTATAAACACCATTGGAAAATTACTCCAAACTGATTACCTGAAGGCTCAGTACTGAACAGCCCAGCTAAAGGTCAGGTGTTGAAGTCAATAACAAAAACACACTGCAGAATGTGAACAGTACAATTCCTTGTTTCTAGAAGCTGCCAAGGCCAAACTCTATGGACTGGCTTTGAAGAGACAGAAAAATAAAAATGTTATCATCACAATATTTGATTCTATACAAAGAAGTACCCGAAATACATGAAATTTAGGAGTATTATATATTCATCCAAATGTGGAAAATGTTGAATAAGATGAAGTAGGCAATTATATCTATTAAAAAGTATGAAATGAAGGGTGAGTGGAGAAGGTATGGCTTTTGTCTTTATTATCATGTCTTGTCGCCTGGTATCACTAGTAATGATGAAAAAGAATTTGACATATTATTAAGAAAATTCTTATGAGGAACAATAAAAATAATCGATAGCACAGATCACTTATTTGATATGACATTGCAAATAAGAAACATAATGATAATAATCATCATTAACACTTAATGCTTATTTATGCATCTGGCAGAGAGCTTAGTGCTTATATGTAAATTATTACACTTGACTTACAGCAATAATCTTATGCTATAAAAATATTATCAATTGTATATACAGAGTTATGATGAGAATTCAATGAGGCAACATATGTTAACGCACTTTTGAAATCTGAGAAGTAACAAAGGAAACATATATGGTTTTATTACTACAAAATTAAATTTTATAAAAAATGCACATTTAATTATCACATTTGATTTCTTGTTTACAATTCGCTTTGTTATCTATGAGGTATAAATTTGGACTAGGTTGTTAGTCATAGTCTCTAAAATAAAAGTACTGCATAACTTATTTCATATGATTATTGATGACACATTCTGATGATGGTATAGTATATAGTTTGGTTTTAATATCCCACTGGCCCAAACAAAAAAATATTATTATTAATATCCTAAAAAAATCAAGAAAATCTACTGGAAAAAAATCAGTAATATAATTTGGTAAGAAAAGCAGTATTTAAGGAAGTAAATACAAATAATGATGCCCCTTTGTATTAGAAATAAATCTTTTAAAAATAACAATTCATGAAAGAAACCGTATACAACAGGAAGAAGAAAATGAAAAAAAATGCTAATGAGTAAATTTAAACATACAGAATGTCCTGAGTGTATATCTGTATATAAATACTGTGTGTGTGTGTGTGTGTGTGTATCTTTATACACACAGTAGATCCTGGATGGAAAGAGAATGTACTGAAAAATAGTTAATCAGATTATAATTTGAAAGTGATTTTGTTTTTTAGATATTGAACATAGTGTTGTTACAGTTCACATGCAAGAAAAAGCAAGTGGGAATACACATAAGAGATCTAATAAAATGCCAATGAACAATATTTAATACATTAAACTGTACTATAAAGCTACAATAATGAAAACAACCATCAAAGAGCAACAATAGCTCCAATGCATATGGGAAAATTCAACAGTTGCAACTTATTTTTCACCATTAAACGGATGCATGATACACATTTTTAAAGACTGTACTTTAAAATATCTAAAAAATAAAAATCAACTAACCAACAAATAGATCCATATGATTTGTTGAAAATAAGTAGCAAATGAGTTTATAAAGCATTACTTCATTTTTGTGACACAAAGAAAAAGTAAAAGTAAAAATGTTTCCGTTTATTTATTAGGGTTGAGTATATATAATTTCATGGAAGGAAAATGAAGAGAAATACTCACATGCTGTTAATAACATAAAGTTAGGCTTCTGTTGAATAATTTTGATAATTAAGTAGAAGTATCAGCATATATTATCCCTTGCAATTTAACATGTTCGTTAGGTATGAGATGTGTAACATGAAAACAAAAAATAATATAATGACTTAGAGAAAGTAATTTCAATACTTTGGTGCTTTACCTACTTTAAAATATCTATTATGCATCATTTCCAAATAACAATATTATTTTTTAAAATGTTATATGACACACTAGTTAACAATACACGTGATACCCTTAAAATTTTTCTATTAAAAAGTTATTAGCAACAAAGTTAATTGGTTTCTTGACCACTAAGCAGGACACTGAAATAAGATAATTATGAGTGTTAATGTAGAAAAATAATGTGGCAAATGTGTAAGACTAATTCTGTATTTTTAACAACAACAAAACAACAAAATAGCAACACATTTGAAGATTTATTAATATATAGTTTTGTTGCTAAAATACAGTTAAAATCTTGAAATGGATTTGTGTAAAAATTATTACTTTTTTATTACATGAGTTTGCCTGATTTCACTAATGAGACTGAGAAAGCATTACTTTCATTACTCAAAATGAATAGAGATAATACATTTTAAAAAGAAACTAAATGTAGATCACTTAATCTCAATAACTCCATGTTTTCCTAGTGTTAAAAGAACATAATAAAACCATCTCATATTATTAATAACTATATATATTTTCATCAAACTTTACTTAATGTTATCAGGTAGAGTTCTGGATATTTTTGTGTAGATTATTTCATTAACCCCTCACAATCAACCAGATACATGGCAACTATAATTAAATTTATGCTACAGGTTTGGCATGAGCCTGAATAAGGAAACATGTGAAAATTGTTTTGTGAGATTCAAAATAACACGCAAACATAAGCAACTGTATTAATTTGTCATTCATTTCACTAACAAAATATATTTGTTTAAGAAATGTCTTACTTGTGCTTAAAACTTACCAGCATGTCAAGAACCTGAGTAAGTCTATTTACTAGCTAATATTAAGTCCCACTAGTGTTGCTTGGCTTTCAGTTGGCTGTGAAAAAAAACCTGGATGAGCTGGCATCAAAGTCAATACAAACTTATTTTGTGAAGGACTGGATTCCAAAATACAGAATAGTATTAAAGATTGAAGAGGCACATATTAAGCATAATCCCAAAAGAGGTACCACCTCAGTTGGTTGGGAGAAGAACATATGGCACATAGTTTGGGGATGATGTGTATAGAGGATTTTTTAAGATTGTGATTCATGAAAGACAGCTATTATTATTCACCTAAGAAAACTTAGAAATTTAGGTTAAAAAAATTGAGAGCCTATAGTTTGCTCAAGGAGGAGACAGGCAGATAGGAATTATATAATAACCAATAGCTTTTCCAATTACCAAATTAATCTTTCAGTAATGAAAACGGAAAAACAAAAACGAAACCGAGAACTCTAATCTAAAATCATAAGAGATAAATTTATCAGGTGCTTTCAAGGACATTCATAATGAAACCAAAAACCTACAGAGAAAGATAAATAAAAAGAAACTTGAAAAATAGTAATAAACACATATAGATAGAAAATGCTTAATATCGTAAAGTTAATATTTCATGAATTAATTTATAGCCATTTTAGAATTAAAAATTCTAATATTACCTAGTGTAGTTTTGGTAAATCTCTAAAAATAAATTGGTGATATATGGCATAAAAGCAATGGGTAAGTAGAATTAGAAAAACGATTAACAGGATCTTCATTACTATGACGCTGTAATAATTTTGACAATTTGCTGCAGGCTCAGTCATTGATCATCACAACTTATTTGAGAGTTAGCTATAGCACAAAGTTGATATTTGGCAGAAAACCATATATAAATTCTCAAATTAAAACTTATACCCTAATTCAGCCCACATGGGTTAAAATTTAAATTTCATAATGTTCAAATATTAATCTAGAAAGCAATTTGACTTAGATATCTGTGATGTTTTGGTAGTGTGATGAAAAAAATATATTTATACGATTTCCCCCATTGTAAAAATAAATTCCCAAATGTCTTAGAGTTTGTGTTCATGTGTGTGTATGTATGTATATATTAGGATTCTTTGGAGCATGTAGAAAATATGGAGGAGATGCACTAAGCGATCTGCAGCGTTTATAAAAGGACTGGGGAAATATATGAGGTGAAATGGGAGATCATTCCATTTTCATTTATGTGTCTTTATATTATTTACTATTTAAAATCAGCAAACATTCCTCTTTAAATAAGACACAATTTAAAAAGAAAATACAATGCTGTTAAAAGAGAGGAAATTTTGCTTAATTCTTCTGTAACCGACAAGCGCGGTAGACTTAGTGCTTTTATGTGGATTATGTTGCTTAATCTTCACACACAGTCATACAGTGTAGTTGTTAATTCTATATTACAGATTTGTCAAGGTGACTAAACAAATTAATATGTGATAAAAGTATTACTGAAAGACTTTACAGTGTTCAGGACCATCCCTAAAAATAAAACAAATATAAATAAATATTAAAGAAAAATAATAATATTTTTCCTGTTAGTTTTTGATATCCTATTTAGAATCTATTCGAATTGCTACAAAATTAATCACACTATCAACCTCCAATTTAGCAAAGTGACATATATGCTGTAATTCTCAGTCTACAAAAAAGAGAAAATAAAAATTTTCGTTTATTCGTATATATTTGAATACATAGAGGCATGTGTATTTTTAAGTTTATTTGAGCAAAGAGAATGATCAGGAAATATACAAGTGTTAATATTTCTCGCTAAAAGAGGTGTCAGGTGTGGTGGAAGGTTGATGTAGGTAGGAAGGCAATTGCTAATTTTTATTACATATGCTTAGCTAGTTTCATCTGAGATGGTGAAAAGGGGTTATTTTGTTATTTAAAATAATCAGAGATAAAAGATTAAAAAGAAAGATTCGATAGGAAAATCATTTAATGAGTAAATTTAAAGTCACTTAACTTCTAGAAATCATATGTTTTCTGTAAACCAGAAATATTAACCATGCTTAATATTAAAATTGGACAGAAATAACAGCAGTAATGATGATTATTAAGATTTAAAGACTACTTACATGGCAGGCCAACTGCTTGGTGTGTGTTTGTGGATAATCTTACTTGAACCTGGTAAAAGTTCTGTGATACAGATGATATTATTAATTCTTGGGATTCAATTTCTCTTGGAAATTGAGAAGAGATAAAAAACAAGCTATTAAATTATGATGTTTGCTTCTCAGCCAAAGTACACATTTAATTATGTTCTCTTGATAGCTCCTTTAGAAGCCAATTATCTACATTATCAGAATGTGATTATCTGGAATAATCCTTGTTTTTGCTGTGATTAACTACCACTATTCAATTAATTGTTATTTCATGCCTCAAGGTCTCAGATGAAACCAAAATTCAAGAGACTGCCACAGGCAAACTCTATGAACCTCGTTGCCATGTGACTTAACTGAACAGGTGAAAACCAACATTTTAGAATAGAGGTGAAGATCTCAGTTCTAAAGAACATGGATAAAGAATGTTTAGGAAGACCCAGTTTCAATGCATGAATACCTGTCCCAGTTGATTTGTACTATTGTACATGTAATTTTTCGATTATGGTAATGCAGAATATATATACTATGGACAGTATTAATCATCTAGTAAATCCAAGAAAATGCAGTAAAGAATAATGATCTTCAGTAAGATAATTTGGTAGGAGGAGTTTTATTGAAATATAATTTGCATACCTTAAAGTTCATTTATTTCAATAGTGTATAATTTAAAGATTTTAAATAACATTACAGAGTTGGGCAACTATCACCGCAATCTCATTTTAGAACATTTCTATCAGGCCAAAATGATGCCCCATTCTATTTACAGTCAATTTCCTCTCCCACCACCAGCCCAAGGCAACTAATCTACTTTTGTTTTCCTTTATAGATTTGCCATTTCTGGACATGTCATATAAATGTAATGATACACTATGGAGCCTTTCTGTCTGATTTCTCTCACTTAGAATAATGTTTTTGAGTTTAATCTATGTTGCAGTATTTATCACCACTTCATTCCTTTTTATTACCAAAAAGTATTCCATTGTATAGATATACCACATTTATTTATCCATTCACCACTTGATAAAAAATATTTCCCGATTTTTTAGCTATTATGCATAATTCTGCTATGAATATTTGCATACATATCTTCATGTGGATATACATTTTCATTTCTGTGAGGTAGATCATTACGAATAGAATTGCTAGATTATGTGGAAAGTGAAAATTTAATATTTTTAGAAATTGCCAAACCATTTTTCCCAAGTGTCTGAACCATTTTTCATTCCAACAAATCATGTATGAGAGTTTCAGGTTCTCTTCATCCTGTCAACACTTGTTATCACCTGACTTTTATATGTAAGATTTTGCTGTATATGAACTGGTATCGTACTATGGTTTTGCTTGGCACTTTCCTCATGACTAATGATTTTGAGTATCATTTCATGTACTTTGGGCCATTCTTATGTCCTGTTTTTTTTAAGTGTCTGTTTAAATTTTTGTCCATTTATAATTGGATTATTTGCTTTCTAATTATTGAGTTGTAAGAGTTCTTCATATATTCTTGATACAGTTCTTTATTGAATGTATCACTTAAACATATTTTTTCTCATTGAATGGATTTATTTTCACTTTTTTAATAAAGTATTTTGAAGTACAAATGTTTTCAATTTTGTAAAATAAAATATATATCGTTTGCCTTGTCTCTCTTATGCTTTCGGCACCATATCTAAGAAATCTTTGTCTAATTCAAGGTTATAAACATTTACTATTAACTTCTTTTCTAAGAGTTTTATAGTTTTAAGCTCTTGCATTTACATCTATGTTTCATTTCAAATTAATTTTAGTGTTTGGTGGGAGGTAAGGGTCCACATTCATCCTTCTGTATGTGGGTATTCAATTGTTTTAGAATGACTCATTGAAAAGATTCTTCTTTCCCAAATGAATGGTTTTGGCACTCTTGTCAAAAATCAAATGGCCATATATACATAGTTTTCTTTTTCTGGACTTTCAATTCTATTCCATTGATCTATATATTTGTCCTTCTATCAGTACCACATTGTCTTAATTGCTGTAGCTTTGTAGTAAGTTTAAAAATTGGTCAGTGTAAGTCTTCCAATGTTGTTTTTAAATATTGTTTTCGCTTTTATAGGTCCTTTGCATTGCCATATGAATTTCAGAATGAGCTTGTCAATATCTGTGGACAAAGACAGCTGGGATTTTTATAAAGATTGTGTTGAATCCATAGATCGATTTGAGAGTATTACTATCAAACTATAACATTATTGATTCTTTCAATTAATGAGATGTTCCTCCATTTATTTAGATCTCCTTTAGTATCTTTTGGAATTATTTTATAGTTTTCTGTGTACAAGACATGGACTTTTCTTGTTAAACATATTCCTCAGTATCTTATTTGTTTTGATGATATTGTGAATGGAATTGATTTATGAATTTCTTTTTTAGATTGTTAATTCCTAGTATTTACAAATGCTATTGATGTTTGTATGTTGATCTTGGGCCCTGAGACCTTGCTGAGCTTGCTTACTTCTTCTAGTACTTTTGTGTGTGGATTCCTTGGGAGTTTCTATGTATAAGAGTGTGTTTTCTAAAAATAAAGACAGTTTTAATTCCTCCCTTCCAACCTGAATTTAAAAAAAATTCTTTTACTTACCTAACTGTGCTGGCTAGAGCCACCAGTACAATGTTCAATAAAAGTGGTAAGGAGAAGTATCCTTGGCTTGTTCTTTATTTTAGGGGGAAGGTATTCTTTCATCATTATATATGATGTTGTTAGCTGTGTTTTTTTGTGAATGCCAGTCCTTGCTATACATGATCTTGCCCATCCTGTAACAGTAGACTTCTGGTGCTTGTTACTCAGTGCACAATAGCCCGATGTTGAGGGATTTTCTCTGTACAACCTAAGTCTTAGGTAGGCTCAATATCAAGTTCTTGTGGGCAGGCCTTTTTCAGCAATGTTGCCCCTCCCCCAGCTGGAGAGACTCTTAACGATTTGAGCTGGGATCCTTGTCCTGTCAATCCCTCAGGAGTAGAGAATATTTTTCTTTTCCTTAACACCCTGCTTCAATGGATTTATTTTCCGTGCCCTGAGTAAAACAGGATTTGTTGCCTTTCCCGCAGAAGCTTAAGACTTTTGTTCCATAGCGGAGATTTTTGACAGCGTTTCATGACTTTCTCAATGGCTGCTCACCTCGTCTAAACCTTACTCCTGTGTTTCCCATGACTTTCACGGAGAATATCTCACAAATGTTTGTTGTCTCTCAGGGTTTCTATACTCTTGGGTAGTCTGCATTCATTCTTTTGCATTTCATTAAAAAATAGCTAAAATATTAGTTGAAAATTTCTCACCTGCTTAAGAGCATAGTACTGAAAATTCTATACAGCACAATAAAACAAGAAAAAATAAACAATGTCATACAAATAAGAAAGGATGAAATGAAACTACTTTTATTTGCAGAAAGCATGGTTTTCTACATAGAATATCCAAAATAAATCTCCTGAAATTAATAAAGGAATTTAATTAGGTCACAGGATACAAGGTCAATATATAAAAATTAATTCTATTTTGATATATTAGCAATAAACATGTAGAAATAAATATTAGAAATACATACTATTATAATCATTTGATATGAAATACTTAAGTGTAATTCTAGCAAAACATGTATAGAAATTATATGCTAAAAACTGCAAAATGTTAATTAAAAATATCAAAGAATATCTAAATAAATGAAGACATATCTATGAACTGGAAGAGTCATCATTGAAAAAGTGTAAATTCTCTTCAACTTTATATACAGGTTTTAGGTAATTCCTATTAAAATCCCAGCAAAACTTTTTGTAGATACAGGCAAGAGTATTCTAAAATCTCTATGAAAGGACAAAGAAACTAGAATAGTTAAAAAAAAATCTGGAAAAAATAAAGTAGGAGGAAAGACTCTGACCAAATTCAGGATATATTAATTACACTCATCAAGACAACGTGGGTATTGGCCAAAGGACAGATACATTGATAAATAGAACACAATAGAGAACCCAGAAATAGCCCCCACACAAGTATGAACAACTGATTTTTGGCACAGGTGAAAAACAATTTGATGGAGGAAGGATGGTCTCCTCAACAATTTGGGTATTCATAGGGTCCTCCCCTTACAAAAAAGAACCTGGTCCTAAATTTCACAATTTATACAAAAATTAACTAATTACAACCAAAGACCATAATTCATAAGTCACATAGGTTTTAACTAGCTTACTTAAGTCGCTGTCATTAGGTTACAACACAATTTATGATCCCTAATACTCAATAAGAAAAACATGACTTTTTACATTTTTATAAGTAATTTTTATTTTAATATAAAACACAATGCAATCATATGTGCCTGTAGTACTTACAAATATATTCTATCCAGATACCTTGTTTATATACCAACATAATTTTTATGTATTTTACAATAGCTTATACATATTACTAATCTAGAGAAAGTTTTGCCTACAATACCAAATAGATATATTATGTTATTTTTACTATTTCAAATAATTATAGTAAAATTTGCTGTTTTTCTAACAAAAAATAGACTTCTAAGCCTATATTAAATGACCACTTCACATTAGTTTTAAAAGCCAAATAGTTGCCATATATTGACTTCCACAGTCCCCATAGCAAACATACGACATTAATATTTTTCATAAATATTAAAATCTCAACCAAACTATTGTACATTGCACAAAGAAAATACAAAAGATAAAATTTTATTGGATGAATCTATTCAGGAGGAAATTATTCATAAGAATTTTCAGGATTTTTTAGTTAGAATTATAGTCACAGTAATATGGAATAATTTATTAGAATAATGAGTTTAAGGAAATATATAAACTCAAAATTATTAGAGTTAGTTTTTTAAAATAAGAGAAGTTATCTGTAATGTTCTTTAAAAACACTTATATGTTTTTAAAGGCATTCATAGAAATTAAGAGTCTCCAATGTTTTTGCTTTCGTTGCCATTATAATAGTGGTGAACTGAAAATTAAACGTTAAAGGATTTTCTCTAAAGCTCTTGTAGATATCCCCATATTACCAAAAAAGAATATATTATATTTTTTAATGGAATTATGGAGAAATATCTCAATGTGAACATAATCATGGGACATCAGACAACATTCAATGTCCTTGAACTCTTTCAACATCAGGTTTCACTACTACAAAATTAGGAGATAAAAAAGTGTGTGTTACATATACAAGTGTAGTTAAGTTATTTAAGGCAAATATTGCTGTTTAAAATTATAAATGCCTATAAATATGTTTATTTGTTCAATTTGAGGTCACATTAAGTCTGTGAAATGTAATAATAAAAATGCTTCAGTTACTACATAAATTATTCATTCTGACCACAAACGAGGTTTCAGTTGGATTAATAAGGTTGCAATTCAGCTACATAATCTTAATGTTTTCATTAAGATTTCATTTTTATTTAGATTAAAAGCCTGTGCTGAATTAATAAAGACAGTGCACCTATTTCTTTAAGCAAAGCATGCTTACTTTTGACAAATTTATGTGGAAATGGAGAGGAAAATTACCATTAAATAGTATAATCAAATATTTCATAGGATATACTATACCAAAATAATATCTATTGTTTATCTAAGCTTCAAATGTAACTGGGTATACTCTATTATTTTTTTTGCTAAATATGACAACTTTGCCATTGAATAATACAGATTTAGGAAAACATAAATTTATTGCAAGTCATCAATATGCAAAATATAAGCTGATGACTCACAATAAACATGATACTCCCAAATCTTCCGTACAGTTAGATGGGAGAATTTGTTTCCCACCTGTGTTTCTTTGTTTAAAACATATAAGTTAACATTAAAGCTCTTAACTACCAGGTATTGTAAACGGAGAAAAAAGAAATATCATAAATAACTAGTCAACTTAGGCAGAAGATAAAAAAGTGAAAATTTTGAGGGGACGGTATGAGGCAATAAAATAAACTCTGGTTCCACAGGAAATGATATTTTAAAATTAGTTAAATGATTCAAGGACTACATTGAGATAAGAGAACCAACAAAAAATCATAACTAGTGCAAATAGAAAGAGTTGTTTTTCATAGGAACTTATGTGCACAAAACAATTTGTCTTAGGGAGTTAGAGTGAAATAGGCAATCCATATTTTCCCCTGTGTCTTGCTCAGAGTTAAGAGGATTATAAATTTGCTTTCATCATTTTGAGACTTGAAATGAAATATCATAATAGAGGATTTCTAGTATGAGCACATTAGTTTAAAGTCACTTATCTCCCTTCTCCTTTCGGAATTCACAAGGAGAATAAGGCAATGGAAACGCACACCTCTTAAATGACGCTAGCAGCCAAAACCCCAAATAATGAAAAGCTTTCAGGGTTGTCAAATGCAGAGGAGCCAGGACAGTAGTATGACCTGGAGTAAGTAGAAAGGATATGCCACAAAGGCAGGTCCCAGTGGTATCTGGCATGTATAATTCTTGAATTGAAATACAGGAGACTGAGCTGAAATGAGAAAATATCTGTATCAAATAATGGGAACAGTGTGCGAAGGCTGGAGATGTGGCTTTGTTCTGAGAAGTTTAGAGCAATCATATAGATAAGAAATTTTAGTTTGAGGAAATTTTTCAGAAGTAAGAAGAAACGGAAGAAGAAAAAAGCAGCTAAGATATATAAATTGATATGTTACTATCTGGACAATAGGGCCTCAGAAAGATAGAAATGAAACTTCAGAGAAGGAAATTTTGTAAAACCAATGGAGATAAATTTCTCAGACTTAATGAAATAGAGAAGTAACAAAATGGAAGTGATTCAGAGAATACTAAAAATAGAGAAAGAAATAAACTGCAACATGCACAGAAGCATATTACATTAGAGTGAATTTTTTTCTAAATGTCAAAGAAAAGGAGGAACTTCTAGATATTTACTGACATAAAGCAAAAACAGGAGTCATACTGATTTCATATTTTTGAATAGCAGCGCATAATGCAAGAAATTGAAGTAAAAGAATGTAAAATTTAGCATACATATTTATCCAAACTGTCACTGAAATGTAAGTGCAAGACAAAATTATTCTCAAACATACAAGCCCTAGAAGTTTTGTTATAAGATATTTACAGGCAAAATAGTTATAGATGAAGTACTTAAAAATCTATAAAGTATCAACATGAATGAAAAAATGTGTTATTGGAAAAATTATTGAAATCTAAATAAAACAGAAGTTTTGTTATGAGTAATGTACTAGTGTTAATTTCTTTGTCTTGAAATACGTACCATAACAACATAAAATGTTCACATTAGTAGAAAGTGGGAAAAACTGTACTATATTTCAACTTTTCAGTAAATCTGAAATCATTTTCAAATAAAAATGTGTTAAAACAAAAAAATATTCAAAATGGATCATCAATTCAGAAAGAAAATATAAAGGTATAAAACTTTAAAAAATTACAGGAGGAAAACTTCAGTATGTAGGGTTTTGTGGAGATTTATTAACATGACACCAAAAACATAATCCATAAGTGAAAAAAGTGACAAATTGGACTTTATCAAAATCAAAAACTTTTGTTGTGTGTAAGACCTTTAAAAAAAATAACAAGCTACAGACATAGAGGAGATATTTGAAAACTACATATATAACAGAGGACTCACCTCTAGATTATATAGAAAACTCTCAAAACTCAACCGTAAGAAGAAAAACAATCTATCTAGAAAATGGGAAAAGACATGAGACATTTCTCTGAAAAGGAGTTAATAGGTGGCAAATAAGCTCAGGAAAAGATATTCAACAGCATTAGACATTATGGAAATATAAGTTAATGTCATAATTAGATATCATTACACAAAGAGTTGAAATACAAAATAATGACAACACCAAATGCCGATAAAGATGCAGAGAAACTAGATCTTTAATACTTGTTTCTGGGAATATGAATTGCTACAGCCACTCCGGATAAGTTTGGCAGTTTCTTAAAACTTAAACATAACTTGAGGGTGGCTCCATAATGTAGTGGTTAGCACGTCTGCTTTACAGCAGAAGGTCCTGGGTTTGCGCCCCAGGTGGAGCCATGGACTATACCCCGGGCGCGCCAGGACCCGAGTGCGCACCATAAGCCCATGGGAGGAGACACCCTGTCTTCAGAGATCTAGTTCTTAAGGGGAGATGGCAACATCCATATGTCAGGGGTGGAAGTAGGGGAGGGAATTAAAGAGGGAGTAAAAAAACTAAACATAACTCACCTCACAATTGCACTCCTGAGTACTTATTCTAGGGGAAATGAAAACATATGTTTACACAAAATCCTGTACATGACTGCCCATAGCAGTTCTAATTGTAATAGCCAAAACATGGAAATAACCAAAACAACCTGAATAGGTAAAAATCTAGACAAGCAGTGGTGTACCTATACTATGGAATTCTACTCAGCAATTACATACCAACTTGGTTGGCTGTCAAGAGCATTATGCTGAATGAAACAAAGACGATCTCAAAAGGTCACATCTTGCATTATTTCACTTATATACCATTCTTGAAAAGATAAAATTATAGACATAGGAAACAAATTACTGGTTTCCGGGGGTTAGGTATGGCGGGTGATATGGAATGGTTGTGGCTATATAGCAGTAACCTGAGGGAGATCCTTTTGGTTATGGAACATGTTCATATCTTGATTGTGATAAAACGACACTAAACAATATGCAAAGATTATGCCAGTGTCGAATTCTGTTTGATATTGTAATTTAACTGTGAAAGATGTATCCTTTGAGGGAAACTAGGTGAAGGCAACATGACACTTTTTTGCACTATCTTTTCTACTTCCTGTGAATCTATAATTATTTTAAAGCAAAAAGTTAAAAATTGTTAGGAAGAAACTTATCATACATGAAGACACACAGAGTTACTTAACTCTTCTATTAGTCATAATATTTGTCTAATGAAATATTTTTTTTAATTGTAAGGGACCAGGAATTTAAACATGACTAAGAAAGAAATATGAAACAAATTGCTTTTCCTTGCTTTGTCCAGGTTTCTTAATTATGTTGAAATAACAGTACCACCATAACATCCAGCAATTCCACTAATTTGAAAAGATATATGCACCCCCATGTTTATTTCAGCATTATTTACAATAGCCAAGATATGGAAACAACCTAAGTGTCCATTGATAGGTGAAAGGATAAAGAAAATATTATATATATGCACACACGCATACATACATATATGCACAATGGAATATTATGCAGCCATAAGAAAGAATGAAATCTTGCCCTTTGCAACAACATGAATGGAACTTGAGGGCACTTTGCTATGTGAAATAAGTCAGACTGAGAAAGACAAATGTCATATAAACTTACTTAAATGTGAAATCTAACCTTCCCCCACACCTCCTCAAAAAAAAAAAGTTTATAGGTATAGAAAACAGATTGGTGTTTGCCAGAGGTAGAGGGGGTGGGATGGGTGAAATGGGTGAAGGGAGTTAAAAGGCACAAACTTCCAGTTATAAAACAAATAAGTCATGAAGATGTAATGTACAGTGTGGTGACTACACTTAACAATACTGTATTGTATATTTGAAATGTGCTGAGAGTAAATCTTAAAAGTCCTCAACATGCACACACGAATTTTTTTTGTAACTATGTGTGATGACGGATGTCAACTAGACTTATTGCGGTTATCATTTAGTAAACCCAAAGTTTTGTTTTAATAGAAGCTGATGGCTGATTCTAACATTTATATAAAAACTCAAAGACTTGGAATAGCCAGAAGAACTGTAAAAAAGAACAAAGTTGGAGGTATTGTACTACCTAATTTCAAGACGTTTTTAAAAATAACAATAACCAAGACAGTGTGGTATTGAATAATGATAGAAATACATAAATAGAATCTGAGAGCCCAGGAATATATATGTAGATATATATTTCTATATATGCATATGTGGGAAATTGATTATCAACAAAGATTCAAAGGAAGATTAGAAGAAAAAGTATAGTCTTTTTAAAATGTGAATCTGGAACAATTGCATAACCACATGTAAAAATATAAATTTTGATCTATACATCTCACCATATAAAATTTAACTCAAAATAAATCATAGACCTAAAATAATAATGCTTCTACAAGAAAACGTAGGATAACTTGAAAACTCATATCCAAAAAGATATTTTCACACTGATGCTCACAGCAGCATTACTTACAGTGAATGGACATGGAAGCGACCGGAGTGTCCTACGATAGATGATTGGCTAAAGAAGTTGTGGTATATATACACAATGGAATATGCCTCAGCCATAGAAGAGATGAAATCCTGTCATTTGTGACAACATGGGTGGACCTAGAGATAATCATGCTAAGCAAAATAAGCCACTCAGAAAAAGTTGAAAATCACACGATATCACTTATATGTGGGATATAAACCTAAAAGAAACAAACGAACAGGACAAACGAACAGAGACTCATGGGCATGGACAAAAGACTAGTGGTTACCAGAGGGTAGGGGGGAGAGTGGTGAGGGGAGGTAGATGAGGTAAAGGAGGTCATATATTTGGTGACAGAAAGAAATCTAACTATGAGAGGTGAACAACATGGTGCCATATATATATATATGTGTGTGTGTGTGTGTGTGTGTATGCCTTACTGTTAAAATGTATAGCTGAAACTTATTAGATTTCATTAACCAATGTCACCATAAAGAGTTAATTAATTAATTATTTAAAAAATAAAATGTAGGATGAAATATTTATTTTGAAACTATTTCTTAGACACCAAAAACCAATAAGTAAATGATAAAAAAATAAATTGAACTTCATTTAAATTGGAAAAGCATTGTAAAGAGAATGAAAAGACAAAGTACAGTGTGAGAAAATGTTTGCTAATAACATCTGATAAAGGACTTCCATAAGGAATATATAAAGAATTCTCAAAAGTCAGTAATAAGGAATCAGACTACTCATCAAAAGACCTTTCATCAAAAGAAAATAGAGATTGCAAATAAGCTCATGAAAAGACGATTAGTCATTAGTGATTAGGGAGATGCAATATCACAATGAGATACTACCATGTATCTATTTGAAACTCTAAAATTGAAAATACTAATGAAACCAAGTATTTGTGAGGAAGCAGATCACTGAAATTCCACTATACTTCAGGTCAGACTGTAAATGTCACAATTACTTTGGGAAACAGTTTGGTAGATTCATAAAACGTCAAACATACACTTACCATATGATTGATCCATTCTAAACATACATATTTATTCAATAAGCATGAAAACATATGCGATGCAAAGAATTATGTTTGTAACAGCTTTATTCATAATGGTGAAAAACTAGAAACAATCCAAATGTATACCAATGAGATATGGATTAATAATTTTTGATATTTTCATAGAATGAAATACTATTCAGCCACAGAAATAAATGAACTATAGGTACACAGAACAACATGGATTGATTGCAAAATAATTATCCTGAATGAAAGAAATTCAAAAAAGTGCAAATTGTGTGATTCTACTTATGGCAATTTCCAGAAAATTAAAACATGACCTATAGTGACTTGGCTTCTCCTCTGAGAATGCTGCTTTCATTGGATCCTTCTCAAGTAATGGCTGTTTGCTCTTCCTCACTCCTAGATCTTATGATATTCACATAGCCCATTGCCACTTCCATACCATTCTCTTCCTCTCACGGCTTAAAATAAAACCCCAGTTATAAATTCATTGTTTATTTAAGTCTATACCGACTATACCACTCACTTCCAATTTTTGTCACAGATATTCAGAGACTCCCTGAACACCTCGAAACCCATTTATAAAACTACACTAATCTCATTCTTCTGGCATACTCTCTCTTTACCCATTGTATTTTTCACCATAGCATGTATCACCACCTGATACACATGCAATGCATTTTGCTTCTTTAATTATTGTCTACTATTTCCCTCTAGAATTTAGACTCTTTGAGGACAGGAACTTTGTTTGTCTTCAAACACTGTTGTAATGCCAGCAACCAAAATAGTACCTAGTACACAGAGGTACTAATTAAAATTTCCTAAATGAATAACTAGTTGATTTAAAATATAAAGAAAGAAAAATATTAATAACATTTCCAAAAATAGTTTTGGATTATGTAAATCTAATAAAATACCCTTTAAATTATCACCAACATCCACTAAGGGATAAATCAGTAAAATATTTAAAGAGTAAAAACTCTTTAAATTTAATTTATTGTAATTTGCAATACAAATTGTAAATTAGTCAAAGTAAAAGTAATAAATAAAATTAATTAAATTAATCAATGGATAAAAGTATAAAGTGACTTTCTTCATCTTTGATCTCCTTATCTTATACTTAGCTGTCCCAAATCCCCACCTCTTTTTTACTACTCTTAAGACAGTGTTTTCTCTTTTATATGTCCACATCAGTTTATAAACTTACATGAAAAACTTCACACTTATTCCTATGAAATTTCAAAGTGATTTTGGTTCACAATTAATGAAAAAGATGTCTTTTGAGGGATCAGGCAAAATGGCATATATGATAGGAACTTTGTTCACTCCCTCTTGCAAACACATCAAAGTTGTGATGGAAATACTGAGAAAACAGCAAACAGAGTCACCGGGGGTCTAGATGAATAGAAGACCAACTAGGGAGAGAAATAATAAATTACCCAGAAAACGTAGAAGGGGGAAGAGAGGTATTAGATTTAGCGGGGTGATCACTTTGTGAATTATATAGATCTCTATTCACTATGCTGTACAACTGAAAGCCATATATCATTATATGCCAACTATAAAAACTCATTGAATTGTACAATGTAAATATGAGCAACTAATTGTCTATTATACTTGAATAAAACTTGGGGAAAAATATGCTGAGTGAAGGAAGCTAATCACAAAAGATGACACATTTGTATAAAATACTCAGAGTAGACAAACCATGGCGATAATATGTTAGTGTTTGTGAGTGGCTGCAGAGGAGGAAGTAATAAAGAGTGTGGCTGCTAATGGCTACAGGTGTCTTTTAGGGTGATGAAAAATGTTTAAAAATCAGATAGTGGTAACAGTTGCACAACTCTGAATTTACTAAAACCACTGAATTGTATATTTTAACAAAGTGAATTTTATGTTCTGTGAATTATATCTCAATAAAGCTGTTATATAAAAAAAGATATCTTAAAAATATCTGTTTGGTTATAGTTACCTGTGCAAGTAAGATGAAGATGCTGATGCTATTTTTTAATGAGATATAATTGGCACATAACATTGTATAATTTTAAAGAGCACAACATAGTATTTTGACATATGAATAGATTGCAAAATGATGACCACTGTAAGTTTAGTTAATGTCCATCAGCACACATAGTTATAATCTTTTCTTTCCTGTCATGAGAACTTTTAAGAAAATATCGGAGGCTGGAGGGTGGGGGAAATAGGGAGAAGATGGTAAAAGAGAATAAACTTTTTACTATAAGATGAATAATGTCTGAGGCTCTAATGTATAACATAGTGACTATGGGTGTTAATACTGCATTGTATAATGGAAATTTTTTAAGAGTAGAATTTAAATGGTCTCATCGAATATACATATATATATATATACACACACACATACATACACACATACATATGTATATATATATAAATTAGATAGGTAGATATATAGATATAGATGACAGAGATAGATATAGCTATATCTATAGGTATAGATAGATATAGATACAGATATAGTGGGATAATGAATATGTTAATTGATTAGATGAGAGTAATCCTTTCACAATGTGTACACATTCCAAGTCATTATGATGTACACTTTAAATATCTTACAATTTTGTTGTCAATGATAACTCAATAAAGTTTTAAAAATTAGAAAAAAATTTATACCAATCTTTTTTGGGAGACCTGGTAAATGTCTTTCTATAGTCACTAATATCCTCTTCTAATAAATGTAGTATTATAATTATTGAGTTTTATTAAGAAAACCAGTAAGAATAATGATCACTATAATCATTGACTCAGTGCTTATTTACCTGTCACTCATAGAGTTTAGTTTATGTTTTTTGTTGATTTCATTTGATTTTGAAAATTTCTGGGTAATTTACATATTTAAATCGATAAATAATTTTGAGTTAATTTATTTCTAAGGTGCAAAGCTTGTGTCTCTATTCATTTTTGTATGGTAGTCCATTCATACCATCACCATTTGTTGATGATGACTAAAGAGTAAAAGATAAAAGACTAAAAGATTATCTTCTGTGTCTTGAAGTTCCTTTATTCTTAAGACCAATGTCAAATTGTCTATAGTTGAGTAAGTCCATTTGTGAACTCTATTCTGTTCCATTTATCTATGTGTCTATTTGTTTTTAAAATATCATGCTCTCTTGATTACTGTAGCTTTGAAATAAATCTTGAAATTGGGAAGTGTGAGTTCATCAACTTGTTCTTCATCAGTATTATCTAGACTACTCAAAAGTATAAAACGCATTTGCCAATGTGTACAAAATAACTTGCTGAGATTTTTATTGAGATAGTACTGGTTCTTTAGGCCAATTTGAGAATCGAATATATTAATAATAACTATTTTGATCATAAACAAGGACTATAACTCAACTTATTTATTTTCCTTTCATCACTTTCAAGAGCATTTCATAATTTTTCCAACAGACATCTTTAAATATGTTGTTGTATTTATACTTGAGGATTTTTTCCTCTATTGGTGTATCGTGATATTGTTTCTTTCATATTTTAATTATTTTACTGGTATATAGAAAATCAACTGAATTTTGTATATTGAATTTGAACTTAGCTTCCTACCATCTCTATAAATTCCCATATAATCACAGAACAAAGGGTCCGTTTCTGTTTGAAATTCCCAAATCACAGCATTGAATCTGAGTGAATTTCAGCGATTCACCAACAGGGGGCGCAGCCAGTACTGAGTAACTAGGTTTGCACTTCCTGGTCCGTGCACGCGGCGTGAAAGCCCGCCATTTCCGGCCTGCGTGGCGCGCACGCTCGGTTCGCCTGCCAATGTCGGCACCTAGTCCACACTGAGGAAAGGAACTTCCTTTTCTTAGGACCAAAGAGGCACCCCTTCAGATTGAGAAAATTTGGGACCATGTCAGCAGAAGGAAGAAGTTTCCTGTACATGGCCCGGACCCCTGAGGAGGGTGGTTTGCCGCGGTTTCTCCTCGACGTTTTTCTAAATAGTAAGTATAGAATCTTTTTTTCCCCCCTGAAGTGTTACCACGTACTTGACGCTTTACTTTTTCATATAATATTTTAACAAGAATTAATTTGCAAGAGTATCCATTCACTGAGGGGTTTTTAAGCATTCTGGATTTTGTTTATTTATTTTTTACGGATTCAGGGTTGTTTCCCAGGAGAAACCCCAACGCAGTTTCAAACAGAGGGAAACACATATACAGTCTTGAGGTAAATATAAAAATTGGTATCAGCCAGTCTTCAGTAGAATCATATTGTAGCCCGAGGAAAAGGAAAAAAAGGTTGTACCCCAATACATTCATTCACTCATTGGTATTGTTAATTTTCCTACCAGGACTCAAGCCACAGCAGCTTTATGCTTTATCCCCACCCTGTTCCCAAGGTCACCACAAGCATTGTCAAGCATTACTCAGAAAAATGTAGCTCATATTATAATTGACTTAAGGCCACCCTCCTGCACTGCAGGTAATGTGGCTAAATATGTCATCCCCATTTCTCTAGATCTCTAAAAAAATTAGAAGTATTATTTTCATACCATAAAATCCACTGGTTCAATATTGTACAATTCAGTAAGTTTTAGTAAATTGAAATTCAAGAGAATGCCTTCACTCAAGAAGAAACCTACTGCTCATTTGTACTTGGCTCCCTGTTCTACTCCCAGCCTATATTCTTTGGTCACTGATCTATAGATATTCTTTGCTTTAGATCTGAATTTCTGGACATTCCATATATATGGAATTATACCATGTGAGGTATTTTATGCTTGTTTTTTTTAAAAATTGTATTGTTTTAATGTATGTAGATGTTGTAGCATGTATCAGTACTTCATTCTTTTTTATGCTTGAAAAGTATTCCACTGTATGGATATACTACATTTTATTTATTCCTCAGTTGATGGACATTTGGATTACTTACACTTTTGGCTATTATAAATATGAATAATTGTACTATGAACATTCATGTACAAGTTTTGGCCTGGACCTCTTTTCGTTTCCTTTGGGTATAAAACTAGTTGTGGGAGTGCTGAGTCATAAGGAAACTCTATGTTTAACATTTGGAGGAGTAGCTAAGCTGTTTTTTAAAGTGGCTCAATAGGCCTTGAAAATGTTATGATAGGTGAAAGTATACAGATACAAGACAGTGCTCATGCCCCACCCCGCCCTGCCTTCAGGGACCCTTCCCTTGGCCATCTGAGATGGGGCAGACTCCACACTAGGAACTGAACTCCTTCAGTAGTTGGTTCAAATATTTGGCATATGCTAGTACAGGGTTAGGAATGAGAAGACACAAGATGATGTGGTGAGGTGACAGAGTGGGGACACTGTTACTGAGTTCAAGTAACAGTTTGGCAGTTTGCAGGATGTGAGATGCCAAGACAATTATTAAACTCTTTTTCCTTCTCTTTTATCGTTAGTAAAGAGAGCATATATCCCAGCTGCTATGTCATAAAGTTCTTGTAAGAACTCAATAAATACATATGTGTGAACAACTGCCTAGAATCTTTGGCACATTGTAAGCATTTTTGGTCCTACAAATATTTGTGCACAAGTTTTGTGTTTTCATATGTTTTGACTTCTCTCGGGCATATACCTAGGTAGAATTGCTGGGTCATATGGTAATTATGTTTAACATTGTAAGGAACTGCCAGGCTTTGTTCCAAAGTGTCTTCAACATTTACATCCCCACAAGCATTGTTTTCTCAACAACATTGCAAAGAGCTGTTATTGTCTTTTTCTTAACTTTAGACATTTTATAGGATGTGAAATGATATCTCACTGTGGTTTTAATTTGCATTCTCCTAATGAATAAGGATATTGAACATCTTTTTATGTACTTATTGGCCATTTGTTTACATTCTTTGGAAAAATACCTATCTAGATCCTTTTTCCATTTAAAAAAATCAGTTTATCTTTTTATTAAGTTGCAAAAGGTATTGTTATATCCTGCATAATAAGTTCTTATCAAATATATGATCTGCAAATCTTTTCTCCTATTCTCTTCACTTCTTTAATAGTGTCAACACCTTTGAAGCACAAAATAGTCATTTTTAGCGAAGTCCAGTTTATGTATTTTTTTCTTGTGTTTCTTATCTTTCGGTATCATACCTAAGAAATCTTTGCCTAATCCAAAGTCACAGAGATCTATCAGTAGCATTTTGACCCAATGGGTCATTTCCCTCCTCTGATAATACTTTATTCACTTGGCCTCTAAGGCACAATTTCTCCTAGTTCTCCGTTTAAGTCTCTGGCTGTTCCTTCTCAGTTTCTTTGATGGATTCTCTCTTCCCTGTAGTCTTAATGTCGGAATGCATTAAGTTTGAGGACCCAGTCTCTTTACTCTATTCACACATACACTCTGAATGAACGTTTTCAGTCTCATGGCTTTCAATACCATCTGTATTAATGCTGATGACACCTAATTTTATATTTTCAGCTTAGACTTTCCTTCTGAACTCCAGAGGACACTACTCAGCATCTCTATTCGCATGTCTAACAGTTACATTAAATTTAACTGATCTCTTAACCAGCCTCACAGTCTCATTGAAATGGAGACCTCCCCATCTCAAGTAATATACATCCTATTCATTAGTTAAACCTATAAGCACTCTTTAAAAAATATGCACATATACAAAATAACTGTTTTCACTGGTAAGTCAAATAATGGTATTACTTTGCAGTGCCAAAACCTACAGTGGCTCAGCTATCAAACAGATCAAAAGCCAATAACTGCAATGGCTTACAAGGTCCTCTATTAACTAGCCTTCCTTTCTTTTGCTGAATTCCATCCCTAAAGGCTCTCCATGGGTCAACAACGCTGGCCTCCCTGATGTTCCAAGGATTGACCAGCCACTCTCCTCAGGATGTCCCTCAGGCTCACAGTTGTATGTTCTAGCTCATGTTATCCCTCTTTCACATCCATTGTATGTTCCAGATGTTTGCTCAGAAATCACCTTCTCACTGAGACTGTAGAGGCAGACAGTTTTCTCTCTACCTTTCTGAGTTTTTGCCTGAGACCCCGTAATAAAAGGTAGATTAACAAGAGAAAATAAACAGAAGTTATTAACATGTGGACCTTCTGTCTGCATGGGAGGTACTCAGGGAGAGTAACTCTCTGAGGCGCTTAGAATACCATCCTAATAGGGAAAGGGAGGTGGATATAGTTCTCTGAGGGTGTATAAATGATTTTTAGGAAAGATGAATGGGCCCTTAGAAGACTAGATGGGAAGTGTGAACGTTTGTGACAAAGTGTGTCTGGGTGTAGTGTTGACTTCTAGTCTCCTCTGTTGTGATGAGATTCAATCTCCTGTGATTGGTGAAACTCCCTGGGAAGGGATTTATGACAATCGAGTTTCTTTTGGAGGATCTGTCCTTAGACAGATACAGGGAGTTCAAAGAAAGCCTCTCCCTAAATTTGCTATTTTTAAAAAGCCTACAGCTGAAAATAATTAAAATGCCAAAGTGGCATATTTCAGAGTGGCATATTCTACTACCCTTCAAATTCTTCCTTGCTCACTTTAATTTTGCAACCAATCCTCATACCAGAACTCGGGATCCCTTTTAACATGGATGTATATTTTCCTCTTGACCTTTATCGTTATCACCTTCTAATGGTATATAATTTATTTACGTCTGTATTCCCTTCCCCCTCCCCCCCCCGCCTGGAATGCAAGTTCTACGGGGACAAGTAGTCTTTGTTCTTTTATTACATGATGGTGTGTAATTGGCACCAATAAATATTTGTTGAGTAAATACCAAATGGCAGTGTTTAGCTATCATAATTAAAACAGTTAAACATCTGGGTCAAGAAGTGACTCAAGCATCAGTGTAACAAAATTGAAAGCTCAAATGTTATGAGGCCTAATTTATATTAGCAAAAATAAAGTTTAAAATCTCATCTTCCCAGTATTTACCCAAATAAATTCCACATGTGATAAAGAGGTAGAGTATAAGATATGAACCATAAAATCCCCTTGATCCGGAGAGGGACATATGCTATCTTTTGTTAAGGAATAAACTCAAGTTGCAGAAAAATGTTCTTATAAAATGTGCTTAAACTTGCACAAACAAAAAGAAGGCAAAAAGGAAAAAAGCCTTTCATGTGTTAATGTATGAGTTAGTAGATTGTTGTGTGAACAAGGAAAACAATGTGGGCAGATAAGTGCACAGTTTTTGGGAGTGGTTCAGGCTGGGTATGAGAACTAAGAATTTTTTTGATAAATAATTGTGCATTATCTCAAATATTAGAAAAAGCAAGTAGTGTCTTTTAATTAACATTTCACACATTTTTTTTAATTAAAGTAAACTTAGCTTTTACCAAATTAAACAAATTAAAGTCTTCAAATCTCAAGCTTCCCAATCTGTAAAAAGGGATAATTCCTGGCCGATCACTGGTAATGACAGTTATGACAGTTATTAAAATTACTGGGTTCTCACTGACATTTCCAGCTCTGCTTTATGTGGTTCTGCTCATTTAATTTGCATAATAAAACTCATAACAAGTAATAGTATTACATCTGCCTCAATGATCTGTCAAGAGGATTAAATGAGCCAACACATGAAAATACTGCAGTAAACTGAACATAACCTAGAAATGGAAGTAATTACATCATTTTAATATTCAGTCACATCCGACAAAACAAATTTGTTGATAAGTTTATTCCTTGAGAACTTGTATACCTAGCTTTCAGCATATGAACACTCTGAAGAATCCAACCCATTAGCTAAGCTTAATCACCACCACAATGTGACCATGTTATTCAGTATGGCAGCCATTAGCCACATGTGTCTCCTGGCCCTTAAAATGTAGCCAGTTAAAATGGAGATGTGATGTAAGTATAAAATACACATTGGATTCTAAGCATTTCATGTGGAAAAAGAAAGGAAAATATTTCACTTATATGCTATTTATATTCATTACCCTTGGAAATTAGATTTTGGATGTATCCAAGTAGATTGCTGAAATTATTACAACCTGTTCCCTTTGCAATTTTTAAATGTGGCTACTAGAAAATTTTAAATTAGATCCTTGTAAGGCATATTACCTGAGGCCCTTCTCAGAACATAGTTGAAACAATATGGAGTAAAAGGAAAGGTTGGTGTGGCAAGATGGTAAGTGGAGTATAAACCAAAAACAAGAGGATTGAAAAACTTTTCAGTTTCATAACTCATAGATAGCATTTTTTAAATTTAATTTATGTTTCAAAAATTTTAAAGATTTTCCCTCATTTATTGAAGTATACTATAGGCAATTAGTTTTTCAATTATACTTGGCATACAATAATATATTAGTTTCAGTGGTTCAGCATAGTGATTAGAGATCTATATAACTCAAAAGTGATCACCCACTAAATCTAGTACCCCTCTTTCCCCTTACATATTTTTGACAGCATCGTTGACTATTTTCCTTATGCTACACTTTATATCTCCATGTCTATTTCGTGTCTATCCATTTGTACTTCTTAATTCCTTTGTCCTTTTTCACCATCCCCCAAAACCCCACCCCTGTCTAGTAGGCCTCAAAATATTCTGTATCTATGATTTTGTTTCCATTTTTTTGTAGTCGTTTATTTTGTTCTTTAGATTCCACATGTATGTGAAATCATGTGGTATTTGTCTTTCTCTATGTGACATACTTCATTGTGCGAAATACCCTCTAGGTCCATCAAGGCAATATCTTTTCCATCCTCTTCCTTTTAGTGTGTGTGTGTGTCTTTTAATCTGAAGTGAGTCTCTTGCAGGCAGCATATGTAGAGGTCTTGTCTTCTTATCCATTCAGCTACTCTATCTTTTGATTGGAGCACTTAATTCTTTTCCATTTGAGGTACTTATTGATAGGAATGTAGTTATTACCATTTTTTATTCTTGCTTTTGATGAATGTGTTTTCTTCTTAAAGAAGTCCCTCTAATATTTTCTGTAATACTGGCTTGGTGTTGATAAATTCCCTTAGCTTATTTTAGTCTGGGAAGCTCTTTATCTGTCCTTCGACGGTAAACGATAGCTTTACTGGATAAAGTATTCTTGATTGTAGATTAGGTTTTCACCATGTTGAATATTTTGTGCCAAGCCCTTTTGTCCCACATAGTTTCTTTTGAGAAATCAACTGCCAGTCTTGTGGGTCCTCCCTTTTCTCTTGCTTCTTTTAAGATACTCACTTTGTATTTAACCTTTGGCATTTTAATTATAATGTGTCTTGGTGGGGGCCTCTTTGGGTTCAACATTTGGGGGATTCTCTGAGCTTGCTGGGGTTTTATGTCTATTTCCTTCACAAGGTTGGGGAAGTTTTCCAACATTATTTCTTCAAATAGCTCTTCACCTTTTTGTTTTCATTCAGGTACCCACATGACATGGATATATTTACATTTAATAGTGTTTCATAGGCTCCTTAAGTTATTATTAGAGTCTTGGCTTCTTTTTTCTTGCCATTCTGATTGCGTGTCCTTGGCTTCCCCATCCTCTGTATTGGTGATTTGGTCTTCTTTATCTACTCTGTTGATTCCTCCTAATATACTCTTCATCTCAGATAATATGTTCTTCATTTCTGACTGATTCCCTTTTATAATTTCCATTTCTATTTTTGTTTTTTATCTCTTTGTTAAAATTTTCACTGAGTTCATTTACTCTTTTCCTAAGTTCATTGAGCATCTTTATAACCAGCGTTTTAAACTCTGCATCTGTGAGATTACTTGACTCCATTATTCCTGGATCTCTATTCTGTTTTCTCATATAGGTTCTGCCTCTTTGTCTTCCATGTTGGCTTCCTTTCCGTGTCTGTTTCTATGTACTAAGCAAAGCTCCTTAGTCTCCTAGTTTTATTAGTGTGGCTTTGTGTAGCTGCTGTTCAGTGGCCCATTTCTGAGAAGGGTTCAGCTAGAGGCCAAGTTTAACCCCAGCTCATGCCCCACTGGGGCTGCTTGTTAGGATTCAGCAAGCAATCCACAGATGCTATGTTTATAGTGGCCCCAAGAAATCACACCAGAAACTGAGGTAACCTGCTACCAGCGAGAATCTTGGTGCTGCTCAGCAAGTGTCATAAGACTCACTGAGGACACACCTAGATGTGGCTTGGGCGGGGCCGTGATTTGGGAGAGGCAGAGTTCCAGGGAATCCTCTGGGCAGAACAACCTATGTTATCCAATTTGATGACATACCAGCTATGGTGACGCTGTGTCAGCACACTGGGAGGGCTCAACAGAGGTACAATGGATACTGTGGGCAAACACACATCTATAGCGAATAAACTTCCCTGAATTGGAATTGGAATCTTCTTCCAAAGTTTGGGCTCGATGTCATCATACAGAATATTGCCAGTGTCACTGAGCAACAAGGCTTGTTTTCCCATTGCTGGTATATGCCCATCCACTCTCATAGGTACATGTCCTGTAGTTTATCTGTGCAGTGTGTTTTAATTCAGTATAAGGAGAGCTGTTGCCAGCAATTCAAGCTTGGATTGATAAGGTGGAACTTTGGTTATGTGACATCTGTCTCTTTTGCTATAAGGTTAAGGAATAATATAAATTAAAATTTTCCATTAGAAAGATCAATGTTACTGATACTGTTGTCACACTCTTACTTGCCACCATCTGTTACAAAATCTCCAACCACTGGCCCCTGTTTTACTATTCCGTAGGTGTATTAAGTTTTAATTTGCATGGATTCCGTGTAAAAGTAGCCGAGAGAGGATAAGGGAATGACGTATGTTCCAGCAAGGCTGGCTTTTACTGGAAATGAACAAACCAGTGTAAGATAGAAAAAAAAAGATAAAGCCGGATACTAGTTAAAGTGGTAAGGACAGATTTTCATCAGTAATACACTATTGCAGTAGGGAAAAAGGTCCGGTGTGAACAGAATTCAACTTTGATTTATATAGAGATGAAAGTTTATTTTAAGGGGAGAGGAGGGAGTAGAGATGGAGGAGAGCAGAAACTTGAGCAGTCAGGGAGTGTCATTGTAAGGATATAGCCTTAGGCCGTTAGATACTATTTTAATGTTTGTTCAAGTCTTGTAATGTGTGTGTGGGAGATGCACAGATCTCATTTGGGCTGTGAGTCTGTATATTATTATCAAAGTGATCATAGGGCAAAATTGATCAGGAAATGCTGTTCTAAAGAAGAAAACACAGAAAGGCCTAATAGATAACCTGCTTCCAAGATTTTCCCCTCAGATCCCTTCTTCATACTGTCATTTTAATAGTCTTTATGACTTTGTCGCTTCCTTTCTTAGAACATGCCACATATTTGTTATCTGTACATTGTAGACCATGAGAATGTGAAATGGTCTTTTTTGCCTTCAAATCACCAATGCCTAGCAAATAGTAGGTGTTAATTACATGTTCATTGCATAGAATTGGTCTGGGAAAATGTCACCATTTGTTTATGCAAAAAAATTGGTATCCAGAATATAATGGCAGTGCAGAAAGAGGGAGAAAGACACGGGGTCATAGATCCATAGAGATCACATTTCCTTGGGGTGGTGCTATACCTGTTTGCAAGTTAATTTCTTTATAAACAGTTTTACTTAATTTTTCTTCCTATCTTAGAAATCTAATTTTCCAAAGTCTTATTTCTCATCTGAAACAGATAATTTAAAGACTAAAGTTGCTGAAGGAAAATGCTAATAATTAAATTTGGTTGAGTTTCAACAATCATATTCTGTTTATGTTTTAGATCAATTGAATCAAAATGAATAGACAGATAGATAATAGATGGATGGATGGATGGATGAATGGATGGATAGGCAGATAGATAGGCACAGTGGCATACAGTCCTGAAAATTTGTGCTATGGATAATCCGAAAGAGCAGTTCATCCAGAAATTACTTATTTTTAATTCATTAACTGATTTTTTTTGGTTTTAAATTATTTCTTTTATCTAATTTTGTTCTTCCGCTCATATTTTCATTTGTTTGCATTCTCTAGCATAAGAGAGAAGCAGCATAGGTGGCCACTCTGTAGCAGACGCAATCAGTTGCCTTTCCAGCCCACAGACTTCACTCAATGAGAGCAAATACTCATAGACCCTAATGAATAGCCGTGGGAATTGCATTGCTGGCATTCTAAAAATAAAAGTATCAAAACGTGTCTTTAAAATGAGAGTAAAAGCCAAACATTACACCTAAAACCAAACCCAGAGCAGAGCAGTATTTCCCTGGCCTATAAAAAAACGTGTCATCCTGACAGCAAGGGCTTGGATGAAGGCTTCAACTCTCTTTATGCAGTTTGGTGTTTTAAACATATAAAAGAAAAGAACATTTTATTTATTATTCTCCCTATATTTCTTTGTAGTTTAAAGGCAGACGACTGTCTGGAGAAGGCTTATTTTAAAAGCTGGCTGTCTTTTAATCTCAGGGCTTATTACAAATAGAAACAAATCTAGGAAAGGTAAGATACACTGACACTTGAACATATGTCATGTTTTAACGTTCAAGGCACCAGAAAAATATGAACTTCTATCTGGCATGGATTTGGTACAAAAAAAAACACATTTTTGGAGACAACTTGTATAAATCCATAACAGATTAAAGAAAGAAAGGGTAAATAACATTTTATCATTGGCCTATTAGCTACCTTTCCAGGAAATAACTCCTAAAAAAAAGTTTTTTCCTCTTGCAAACAAGTTCTCAGAAGCATGATAATCCCCACAGGAAGCTGTTAAAACAAGTGAGCTCTGGGCTGCCTGATAGTAAAAGGTGGCGCTCTGGCATGTTGACTTCATGCCAGTATGGATGGAAGAAGGAGCTTCAGTGTATCCTAGGATTAACCATGGTCACAAAGCTAACATTCACTGAGCATCAACCATGGGCAAAATCCTCTGATAAATGCTTTAAATGAACCTATGGTGTGTGCTCAGGAAATATTTGTCGAACTGTATAATTATCATATTAAAGCATTTTGCTACCTGAAGTAACATAAATCTGATCATTATAGCAATATATTAAAAGATATTGTTATTATCCCTTTCTAAATCAACCTAGTGATGTTCAGAGAGATGAAGGAACTTGACCAAGGTCACGTAGCTTGTAAGCCAGCGATCTATTTTAAACTTTACAATTCTATTAAATTGGGATTATCATCTCTGTTTTATACATGAAGAAATTGAGGCTAGAGAGATTAAGAAACTGCTTAGTTGTTCAAATGGTAAATGGGAGAGCTGAGATGTAAACCAGTTGTGTCAGAGGCTAAAGATCATGTTGGAAACCTCTAGACCAGTGGTCTCTAACGGTTTTGGCACCAGGGGACCTGTGCTCCTATGAGAATCTAATGCCTGATGATCTGAGGTGGAGCTGAGGCGGTGATTTTAGCGCTGGGGAGTGGCTGCAGATAAAAACGAAGCTTTACTTGCTTGCTGGCAGTTTACCTCCTACTGTGCAGCCCTGTTCCTAACAGGCTGCAGGCCATACCAGTCCACTACCCTGGGGTTGAGGACCCCTGCTCTAGACTACAGAATGATTTAGTAAACTAGGCCATTGCTTACATGCCTACAATCTTTTCCTAAATTTCCTTTCAATAGTCTCTATAGCAATGGCATCGCTTCTACCTTTACTGAAATTCTCACAATTTCTACCTGATTACGAAACAAATGAGGATGCATTCTCTGTAGAACACTTCAGCTTAAATGTTTGAGTACTGTCATGGTTAATTTTATGTGTCAATTTGACTGGGCTAAAGTATGCCCAGATAGCTAGTAAAACACTATTTCTGGGTGTGTGTGTGTGAGGATGCCTCTGGAGAGATTAGCTTTTGAATCTGTAGACCGAGTAAAGCTGATGACCCTCAGCAATGTGAGTGGGCAGCATCCCATCCATTAACAGTGAATAGAACAAAAAGGCAGAGGAAGGGCAAATTCACTCTCCTTTCTTAAGCTGGGACTTCTATCTTCTGCCATAACAGAGTTCCTGGTTCTGATGCATTCAGACTCCAGGACTTACACCAGGTCCCCCACCCCCACCTCCTTAAAGTTCTTAGGCCGCTGGCCTTGGACTGGGAGTTACATTATTGTCTCCCCTGGTTCTCAGGCCTTTGGACTCAGATTGAATTCCACCACTGGCTTCCTGGTTCTCCCGCTTGCAGATAGCAGATCGCAGGACTTCTTGGTCTTCATAACTGTGTGAGCCAATTCTGCTTATAAGTATATATTTTGTGTGTGTGTATGTGTATGCGTGTGTGTATGTATGTATGTATGTATGTGTGTGTATACATGCTTCTCTGGAGATCACTGGCTAATATAGTATTGCCTGGGAAAACATATCAGCTGAGCTCTGCCCTCAGACTGGCCAGCTCTCACACTGGACCTGAAGGGATGATGCATATAATATACATTTGGGGGGCAACATGGATCAACAGAGATTAAATATATAGAAGGTAATTTAGAATGCTACTGTAAAAAAAAAACCTAATGACAATCTAAATGGATGCATTTGGTAGAGAAAGAATTCATAGTAGTATGAAAGGTATGTGGAAAGCATAATTTATAAGGTAAGTATGTATAATTCTGAGTTATCAGACTTCTCCACATGCTTAATTGAGGTATGCATAATGACTGAGACAAAAAGTCAGGGTTTTTTCCCTTTAAAAAAGTAATTTGCTTGTACTATCTTTGAGGCAGAATAAAATCTGGTGTGACCTTATTATAAAGTTATTTACACCATTTATTTTAAAAATGGTCTCCATTGGGAGTAAAAAAAGAGATTGAATTTATAATATTTTAATCTATTGCTGTTGGTGTGCATAAGTCACACATTTCTATATCGAATGTTTGCATATTGATTGTAGCTTGACCTTAACAATTTATCATTTAGTCTCGTACCATCACCCTCTGTGATAGATGTTACAGCTAAGGGTCTATAGCAGCAATTTCATTATAGTCCCCATGTTTCAGGTTTCATAAATAAGCAGTCAAAATCTACTGCAGGCTATGAGATGTTTTAGTTTGCATATCTGTATTATCATTTTAGCTCCATATTGTAGCTTCCATCCGTCATCTATAGAATAATTTTTCATTTTCAGAAGCAGTTCCTATAGGAAACCATTTTAATGACCATTAACTGAGGAGAAAACTGGCAAAAAAGAAGGTAAAGGTATTAAATCCCATTTCTCCCCACCAATATAAATAAATTGAATGAATGAAGAATTAATAATGCAAATTCTACTCTATGATAAACACAAATGAGGTTTATAAATGCTTATAGAATTAATCAATAAACATGTAAACAGACTATATATTAATGGCCAAGGCCAGTGAGTGTGTGCTTAATGAATAAATAAGTAGGTTAATATTGTGGAAGATATAAATTTGAAGACTTTGTTTATGACCCCAATCAACTTAAAACCTAAGAGGAGAGGAGAAAAGAAATCTGGAAGAAAGAATTCTGGAATGGGATTTAATACCATTCCCTTCTCTTTGCATACTTAATGTCAACAGAGTAGTACTACAAGAGTTGAAGTGAAAGAGAAACATATTTCTTAGTGTCTGTATAACTGTCCAGTTCCTCAGATGGTTAGCCCAGAAAAAGGTAGGGTGGTCTCAGGCAATCTTTAAATTTCTCTCTGCCTTCATGTATATAGGCCCTGTGCCTAGTTGAAACATGTGATACCTCTGGCCCTGCCTTGCTGGCTGTTTTAATATCACTTTCAACATTGAATTCTTATAACCTACTCATATCTATTACATTTCTGCTCATATTAACCCTTTACTCCTCTTCTTCTTAGATGAAAGTCTCTTTCCCTAAATTTGCCACATATTTAAATTTAAGAAAGTCTCTTCTCTACTTTTCAGGATCTTCATATATACAATGTGTAATAATAATACTTACCCTACCTATTGATAGGGTCATTATGTAAATTAGGTGAGACAATGTAGATAAAAATTTTTCTGTGTACTATGAAATAAAAGTACACATATACGCAAATGAAAAGTGATATATTAGAGGTAGTAATGATAGTGAACAATAACAGTCTGTTGACTTACTATGGTTAATATTATAGTACTAATATTGATAGGTGTACTGGGTTGAATAATGTTCCCTCAAAATTCATGTCCACTTAGAACCTCAGAATATGACCTGATTTGGAAATAGTGTCTTTGCAGATGTGATTAGTTAAGATCTTGAGATGAAATCAACCTGGGTTGAGGGTGGGTCCTATGTTCAATGTCTGTTATCTTTATAAGAGGAGATTTGGACACATAGGCATAGGAAAGAAGGCCATATAAAAGATGGAGGCAGAAACTAGAGTGATGTATCTCCATGCCAAAAATTACTGGGTGCCTCCAAAAGCTAGGGGGAGTCAAGGAAGCATTCTCCCCTAGAGCCTTCAGAGGTTGCATGGCCCTGCCTGCATCTTAATTTCATACCTCTAGCTTCCAGAATTGTGAGACAATAAATTTATGTTGTTGTAAGTTATCCAGTTTTTATAATTTTATACAACGACCCTAGGAAACTGATCATAGGCTTACTTATTTTAAACAAATATACATTGTTCAATGGATAAGAAATGTCTTGGGATACCTAAGTTAAAGGATCTTGGTGAATTATCTGAAGGCCTGTCCTGGGCTCTGGCTTTAAATGTGTAGACTGTGCTATAAGTGTTATCAGTCATCCCCAGTCCCTTCTCACTTAATATATTGAGTTGGTTGCTTAACTGTGTATGCTTGGTACAAAGTATTACATGTCTGCACTGAATTTAGTCTTTGGTGGAATGGAGGACAGCTATGGTGTCCTAGGGAAAAAACACTGTTATTCTGAGTCAGAGACAGAGAGACATGCTGCCTATTAAAAATGTGAGCTGAAGTATGATACTTTATTTTGGCCTTGTTTTCATCATCTTTAAAATGGGAGTAAATTTTGGTTCACAAGATTGCTGTGGAAATCAAAAGAGAAAACATTAAAGCACAAAGTTTCCCAGTGCCTAACCTTGTGCACAGTTCCTAAATCTTCCCCTTACTCCCAATGTGCCTCTCATTTCCTCTTCTGTCTTCTTTGCACACCTCCACTTTTTCATGATAGGAATATTGAACTTATCATTTTAAAAAGAGTTAGTATTAATTGACTCAGTGACAGTTATGGGGAACTGAGTTTTGCCAAAAAACAATAAAACAAATACAATGCCCAAAGGGCCATCATTTGTGAAATATCATTTTGAATTTCAAGTCTGTACCAGTGGAAAATAAAACACAACCGTTCTCTACTCCCTACCACCATGGATTCTGATAACATGAATTTTCAGTACCTAATATGTTTACTAGGTATCTGAAAAGTATTATGTATGACTTGAGGCAAACATGAATTGCTTTCAGAAGGAGCAAATGAGCTGCGGATCTCTATTGAGTAGATAACTAAAAGAAATAATTCAGGAACATTATAAAACAATAGTAAGTAGTCTGCATTGATCTTTGAAAAGCAACACAGAAGATGTGTTAGAAATATTTGGTGTACTTTTTATTACAAAAGGTTGAACCCTATTTTTAGAAACATGTCTATTCTTGTGCTAACTTTTTTTTTAAATAAAGAGTAGTGTTTAGTTTTGTCAATTTTTTTCTGTACATATGGAGATGATCATATTATTTTCCCCTTTAATAAGTAAACTTAGTAAATTAATTGATTTTTGAGTATAAGACCCTCACCAAGGCCCAGGGCAGGCTGCTCCCAAATATCCCACAATGGCATGTTAATGACTTTTCTATGTCTATTTTTTTAATAAATGTATACCAACATTAGTTTTATTAATACTTCTTCCAAAGATAAAAGGAATAAGTTCCAATCTTACACGAACCACCCTGTTATGGAAAAGAAAGATTGTCAGCTTGTTTAATGGAATTACCAAAACCTTAAAACCCTCCTCAGACTATTCTATGTCTCATTGTAATTCCTCGGAACTAAAAATAAGGCAGAATTACTCTGCTTTCTTTGCTTCTGTGTCTATATCTATATGTCACAATTACCTTTTCAAAATTGAAGATATCACTCAGTCTCATAATCTTGAATTCTTAGGAGTGATAATAGACCCTTTTTCATTTTTGTGTGGAGGAGAACATAAGGTAAAAAAGTTAGGAGTGTCCTTTACTCTCTTTTATGTTTCTTTTGCTGATATATAAACACAAATTTCTTTTGCTGAATTTGTCATTCCCGAGGGATAACTTTGAGGAAGGTTTCACTGATTTTCTCCTAAAGATATGCATTAGGGAACCTGATAAGCCTTCTGCTGAAAAACACACAAAAACAGAATGTCCTTTAAAGGGACAGTTGAGCTTAGAAAAAAGTAAGGGACATCTGTTAAGGCCAAAGGCAAGGAGACATAGTGGCTTGTTTCCTTAAACAAGAGGCTTGGATTTTAATGGTCTCGTGAGCCCGAATGAGACTTTGAGATCGAATTTTAGCCTCTGTATAAGTAAAATAGAAGAAAAGCAAAAATCTACTGGCAAAAACACAGGGAGGTGAGAAAGAAGTTTGTCAATCTACTGGGCTTCGTGGGGGGAGGGAACTTTCCTTTATAAGGGTTACCTGAGACCTAACCCCCAGTGGTTTGTCAGGTTAAAGTGACACTACCTGCCCAGCATAGAATCTCTCAAGATGAAAAATTAATATAAAAGGTGTTGTCACCTGGTATGTGTGGAAGAAAACACAAGATCTCTTTGAAGGGGTATGATATCAACTCCCAAGTATCACAACTGACAAGCATAAAACTGAGGAGGAATTTGCAATCAAATTTCCAAAATCATAAAGAAACATGAGAGTTCGTCGACTAATAGGATTATGTTTTCAAGAACTTCTGGCAATAAAATACATAAAAGACCATAAATGGGTACACTTTGAAAAATAAAAATAGTACTCTAAAATATGAGAAAAGAATGAGCTATTATTAAAAACGAATCAATCATACTGAAAAAAGGATCCACGGAACTTCTGGAAATGAAACATAATCATTGCAATCGAACCTCAGAGTCTCTCCTAGGGAAATGTCATAAACTCTTACACATGTAGACCAGCGTTAGTTTTATCAATACTTCTTCCAAAGATACAAAGAATAAGTTCCAATCTTACATGAACCACCCTGTTAGGGACAAGAAATATTTTCAACTCATTTAATGGAACTGGCAAAACTTCAAAACCCAAAGTGAGCAAGAACAGTGTAATAAGGAAAATTAGAAGACAGTGTTTTCATGAACAGAGGTGCAGTGATCATTAACAAAATAGTAGCAAAACAAATTCAGCAGTATTTTAAAAAGACAAAGGTTAAGTTTACTCGAGGAATGTAAAGATGGTGTCAGGGAGAGGAAGAATTTTCCCCCTCTGCTCTTCTTGAGTTCTTTTGGCTGGACTAATAATAAAGTTGACAGAAGACCAGATTAACAGGAGAAAAACCAATTTATTATGCACATCAGAGTTGATAAATGATGCTCATGGAAGTGATAAACTAGTCTATTTTTTATACTTTTTATACAAAAAATGATAAATTTGTGAAGAATTGACAGGACAAAGATACTGAGGCTTGAGTGCTCAATTAGTGAGGCATGTAAACAAATTTGGACTTAGGTAAGTCCATTGGTAAAAGAGTAACAAGGTTTGTTTACATAAGCTTTTCGGTTCTGGATTCTTTGGCTCTAGTGGTAAGGGAGCCTCTCTTAGCTCCCCTGGAGCAAGGAGGCCACCTTTCACAGGCAAGATTTATTCTCTGCATTCAAGAAGACAAGGAGGGGGTTAACATTCCCTCCTTGCAGCAGTTGCTGCTCAGGTAACTTTAATTCAAAATCATTAACATGCCATTGTGGGATACTGGGCCTTGGCAAGGGTCTTATACTTGAAAATCAATTAATTTATCAAGTTTACTTATTAAAGGGAAAAATAATATGATCATTTCTGTATGTGCAGGAAAAAAATGGATAAAACTAAACATCTACTCTTTATTTCTTTTTTAAAAAAAGTTGGCATAACAAGAATAGAAGAAATTTTTATTAGCCTGGTAAAGGGTATCTGCAGAAAATTCACAGGAAGCATTATAGTTAATGGTAAAGTAATGAAAACTTTCCATTTAAAATCTATAATGACAAAAGGTATCCCACTGCCACTACATCTATTCAACATTGTGTTTAATATCTGAGTCAGTGCAATAAGGCCACTTGTTATTAGTATATGATAGAATTAATTACAAAGTGTTAGTATACATGGTCAACACATAAAATGGATTTCTATCTTCCAGCTATGTGGAATTAGAAAATATAATAAAAGTGGTATCAGTTATAAAAACATCAGTTATAAATCACACAGGGATAAATCTCACCCCAAAATATGCAAGACCTTTGAGGAGAAAATTGTATAATTTTACTGGAAGGAATTAAAGAAATCTAAATGAATGGAGAGAAATACCACCTTCATGGATTAGAAGGCTCTGTGTTATAGAAATGTAAGTCATCCCTAAATTGACTTGTAAAGACAATAAAATTCCAGTAAAACCCACACATTTTGTTGTGGAACTTAGGAAGCTAATTCCTAAACATTTATTAAGAAAATCGAAAGTTCTAAAATAGTTCTGAAGTAGACACCGAAGTGTGCAAAGGTGTTACTTTACCAGGTTTTAAGAATTTTTATGCAAATATGGCAATTTAAGCACTGGATACTGGCATAGAAAAGGACAAACAGATGAGAAGCTTGGAAAAGAGAGATTAGAGATGGAGTCACTATTTGGAAACTTGAATTAATGACAGAGGTGGCACTGTAAATCACTGGGAAATGTTGATGGGTCAAATGCTTATTCATGTAAAAAAGTGAAACTGAACTCCTATCTCAAACCAGAAACAAAAATCATTCCAGGTAAATTAAACATTTAATGTGACTAGAAAAACTATTAAACTATTAGAAGGCAAGGAGGTAACATTAGGTCCTTGGGGTAGGAAACTCTCTCAATATATAGAAAGCACGACACTACAAAGAAAATGTTTTAAAGTCAACCATATTAAGACTAAGAACAATGTGCTTGAAAAAAACCATAAATAAAGCTGAAAGACAAGACATAAACTAGGAAAAAATTTGCAATGCATGTAATTGACAGAAAATTAGTATCCATAATATATGAAAGATATATTTTAAAAACATAGAAACAATCCAGTAGAAAAATGGGCTAAGTAATTCGGAGGCAGTTTATGGAAGAAAAAAAAATACGGTAAATATCTGAGAAGATGTATAGCCTCATTAGTAATCAAGAAAATGCACATTGAAATCATTAAACATTATTCTGTACCCATAAGCTTATCAATAATATAAAAATCTAACAACATCAAATGTTAGGATGTGAAGCAACCTGAACTTATCATTGCCATTCACAGGACAATAAATTGGTTCAAAAACCTTGAAAGATAATTTGCCATTGTCTCAAAAAATTGAACGTACATATCTATGACCTAGCAAGTCCCTTTTCAAATTATTATCCCAATCTCTTGTGCCAGTGAACAAGGAGATGTAAAATAAGGATTTTTATAATTTCATTTTTTCTAATTGCAAAAACTTGGAAACAGTCCAAGTATCTGTCAATAGCAGAATGAATATATTCTGGCATAGTGACAAAATGAAATGTTAAATGGTGATGAAGTTAATAAATTACAGCCATGAAACTACATGGTTGTACATTGGGAAGATACTATGCATAAGAAAAAAAAACACATTTAGTGTGTTTCCATTTATAAAACATTCAAAACCAGGCAAAATTATAAGGTTTTGGGATATGAATGCATATAGTAAAACTATATGAAGAAAAGTAAGGAGCTGATCAATGCATAATTCCTATTATTCATATGTCTGGAGAGATGGGAAGGAGGTGAGACAGGAAATCACACAAGGAGTGTAAATTGATATGTATTGGATTATTATTTCTCATATTCTACACTTTTTATAAAAATCTATTTATATCTACCCCTTAGAAAAAAATAAGCAAAAAACAAAATGAAAAATGAAAAACGAAACAGAAGATATAGTGCTCAGAGACGTGGGTTAAAATCATCAACAGGCGATGCCAGAATTAGATGGGTTTTCTCTTGGACTCCTTAGAATAAGGGGAATTGGTGGCCTGGATATTTGAGAAAATCTGGGGTTGGATGTGCAGACAAGTGACTGGCAGGGGGGAGGGGAACATAAGGAGGAAGAAGCTCTGCAAGCTGAAGTTAAGCGATGTTTTAATCATGAGCTCACTTTTCAGCACAAAATCTATCCCTCAAACAAAAGACAGTGAAGTGTATTTACATGTTAGCAAAGGGTATATTGGGGTGGGGATGGGGAATCAACAACCAAGGTTGAATATTAAATGACTATTTCAGTGTTTTACTTCAAAATGCTTTTATGATGAAAAAGCCCTGTAAATTGCATTACATGTCCATGACCAACTTTCTCAGCACATTTTTATTTTTAGCTGAGGAGTAAAAGAACTTTGACTAAATGGATATTGTTCCTGAATACTAGCATTCATGCTAAGCTTGCTGCCCCAAATCCAATAATAAACTGGGTAACAGCCTGTTCATCATTTTATAGTGGGGTTAGTGAAATCTTGATCTAGAATATTCCTAAGGTCCTTTATTAGTCTTAGTCTCTGTAACTCTCTATTTAACAGCAGTTAGTAAGAAATGGTCACTATGGTCACTTTTACCCTATTCCTGGCTTAGGAGAGATGCTGCTTCTGAGATCGGTTCAGGAAGGATCACAGTTGATTTCTGTAGGCCACCTGGAAAATTTGGGCTCTGAAATGACAGGAAGACATGTATGTCACAGTTAGGATGTCATCTTTCTCCATCCTAGACCACCACTGACACTGCAACCACAGCATTAGGATCTGGCCCCAAAAGAGGCCAGAATTATTCCCTGTTTTGGACAATATCTTCAAATCATCAAACCTAAGGATTTTCTGATTGTCACCATACTGGTCCAGTTGTCAGGAGATATGTCTTCTAGTGCTGCCTCTGACTTTAACATACTGCATGCCTTTTGGGCATGTGATCTTCAGGACCTCAGTTTCTTCACTGATAACACGAAAAATTTGGACCTGGTGACCTTTAAAGCCTTCTCAGAGGTCTAACATGCTAAACTTTCATGATTCCAGCTAGTTCATCTACTCTCATGACTCCTTTCTGGGGTATGTTGGTAAAGAACCCATGCTCGAGCTTATTAAATGAATGATTGAATAAACAAAACAAACCCCCAAAATATGGGCATATTAAAGCTGTGGCTTTCAAAAGTCCAAGAAAAAGGAAATAGGAATGTATAGCTTATCCTACCCCTCTACTGTGTCATTTCTTGTTTTTTTTCCCCCCATTTTTACCAATAGTATAGGATAAACATTTTAGAATGAAATCTGAACGAGTTGGTTGAACACATTGTGATGTTACAGTTTAAGATTATTGATGGTAATAATTCTGTAATTGGTAAAGTTAAGCTGCAGAGCAAGATTTCTAGGATGGTATTTAAAAAAACTGTGTTGCTCTTCTGCCCTCTTGTGGAAAGTTGATTGTAATACAGCAATCTAGGTCATGGATCCCTTGCAAAACAGGTTCACTCAGTCCCGAAGAGGTTAAGAGGTTTTTTCTGTAAGAGAAAATGCCATTCTGTACGTTTCTAGAGTATTTTGTTATAGTTTTTTAAAAAATTTTATTACTACATTTAAAACAAATGTACAAATTCAACTAAAAATTATTCAGAGATTTCTAAAATTTTTATAGTTTCCAAGCCTGTCAAGGCTTACTTTGAACTGTGTATAATTTAAAAGTCAGTAGTCACAAAAATATTCCTTATCATGTTTTTGAGGAAAATCAGTACATTCTGATTCTAAAATACATGCTGATTAGAAAAATTTAAAAATACAGAAAGGTACAAGGAAGAAAAATCACCAATATTTCCAATAACCACTATTGATTCTTTCAGTTATTTTGTTCTAAGTTATTTTACTAAACATGTGGTAGGTTCTCAAATTGTCGTTTTGTTCAACGTCAGTTTGTTATAAAGTCGATGAGAAAAAACAATCAATTTCTGGCTGGCGCCACCGTCTGGGTGGAGTCTACGCGGTCTCCCGACGTCTTAGTGAGTTTTCTCTGAGTGCTCCGGTGTCCTCCCACATCCCAAAGATGTGCACGTGAGGCCAACTGGCCTGTCTACATTGTCCCAGTATGAGCGAGTGTGGGTGTGTGTAATACCCCTTGTGATGGAGGGGTGTCCTGTCCTGGGTGGGTTCCCGCCTTGTGCCCTGAGCTGCCAGGAGAGGATCCCACCACCCACAACGCTGAACTGGAATAAATGGGTTGGAAAATCATGATCTGCCTTATTTTTATTAATTTTTCCCAAGTGGATGTATAGCTCACATTTATTTCAGTGTTTAATATTAGTAGCGTTTCGGTCCTTTATTTAGATGTTTGGTGATGTTTTTGCAATCAGAAATATGCTGTAGGAACTTAACTCATGTTTATATCAATTAGCCTCTGGTAAAATTGGTTTCATTAGATGTCATTTCGCTTAAAGTTGCAGTTTCCAAGGACCTATCTATGATGTTAAGTGAGGATTTACTGTATTTACCATTGTTACTTATAGTAGGCAATTAGTAAACAATTGCTGAATATATAGGACCATATATAAGCATTTCCTCTTTTCCTTAAATGTCCTTTGTAAACATAATTTTAAACTTAAAATATTCACTCAAATTAATGGGTAATTACATTTCATTATTTTTTATGGTACATGATAAATCTTAAGATATTTTCCAGAAGGTCTGTACTGTTTAATATCCGTACTAGGATATAAAGTTATCCATCTCACTGAACCCTTGCCGAATTTGGATATTATTGTTTATGTTTTTACTAAATCAAAGGATGGAAATGTATCTCTCAAATGTCCATTCTTTCATTTACTTGTTTATGTGTTTTTATATACATATACATACATACACACATATGCATGCATGTTACATTTATATACATATGTATACATAGAGGAAGGTGATGTGATTAACATTTTAGTTTTGTTTTTATTATAGTCAAATTTTAATTTTTTACATGAGCAAATATCCATATTTTCATTTGCAATTTCTTCAGTTGCCTTCAAACTTTAAAAGTATTATTGTCAGCAGTTTGATAATCACTTGTATTTTTGTTTTGATTAAAAAAATCATTCTGATGTAGTATATGCCATACTAGAAATTTCATGAATCATTCTTTAGATATACAGTAAATATTAATTGAAATTTAATGTATTCCAGGAAAAAACTTTCTTCATAGGATCAAGTGTTAACAGTATATTTAAAAATCAGGTTATTAAAATACATATTTTCTTAGAAAGCATTAAGGCACTTAAGCTAATTGTTCAAAAGTTGTACAGCCAGATAAGCATTTCTTAAACATAGCTGGTAGTATCTGGACTCTTGCTAAACTGGAGTGAAATATAAAACTTCAAAAAGAACTTGGAACCTGCATCCATTCAATTTCAGTGATTAAGAAAAGAGAGCCTCAAGAAGCTTTTAAGACTCTTCATCTATAAGTCTTTTAAAGTGTATGAGAATGTAGATAATGACTTGTGAATAAAATATTTCTTATAAAGGAAACTATTTGAGAAATTTCAAAGTGACCGACAAACTTGGCTGATAACTCCATAAATACAGGAAAACATGATAGAGTGCCAGTTCATGTGGACTTCAAGGTTTTTTTAGGTGAAGTATAAGGCCCAGTGTTTCAGAGATTTCTTCACATGAACTCTAGCTTTACCTAGAAGGAACGATAGATTGTAGTGAGTATGTTCATCAACAAGGAGAAAGTGCCCATGGCATATTTTACTGGATATCGAAGAGATCAAAGAAGAGTACAAAATTTGCTCTAGAGGAATGCAGTAATATTCAGTGCTTATTATGTGCCAAGTTCTATGGTAAATTTATATGTGTCAGTTTTTAATCCTCATGTAGCAACTACTATTATTTATTTAACAGATGGGGAAATGGGGCTTAAAGTTGTTAATTACCTTGTCAGAGTTCACACAATTGAGCCAATGTTCAAACCTAGGAAGACTGTGTGATGCCATCAGTTTTAGGCCTTCACCATCTGTGCTCTATTGCTGGGGACAAACATCTGTGAAGCAGATTAGATCTAATATAGGAGAGAGAGAGTTTGTAAAAGTCTTGAAGGTAGAACTTGGATAGCAAAAAAAGAGGAGAGTGTTTTTCTCAGGGTGAACAGTGAAAGCAAAAGCTGGAAGAGATGAATAAGTCATAGGGAAAGTGAAAAAAAAGTCAAAGAGTATTATTTACTGTATGACAATTATTTTATGGTTTTTGAAGCAATTCTGTGATTTCAATAAATCAATTTTAAAAACCTACAAGAGCACAAAAGGAAGTTAAAATTACCCATATACTCGCTTTTCAGAAATATATAAACATGGATTTTAATAATATAGTATTATATTACATATAGAAGTTTATAATGTTTTAACTTAATACATCATTCATATTTTGTGTCCCTACTATATAACTTAATATATCATTCCTATTTTATATTAATTATGACTTATTTTTCTTATCAATCTAATTGGCTTGTTATAGATTTATAATGAAAGCATTCCCCAAATTTGGTTTATTTTCATTTTTCTTTGCAATGTTAATGAGTGATTAGTTACTCATCATGGATCTTTGCTTTATATCAATGTATGTCCCAGAAAGATGCTGAGTCACTGAAAGTGTTTTCTTTTGGTTATAGTGTTGTGTTGGTATTCCTTTGTCAATTCTCTTAATTTTAATTCTTAAGCTTAATTTTGTTTTAGGTAGATTTTTTTTTAGCTCACTCTATTGTTATTTTTCTTTTAATAGATAGTTTTCACCCATTTTCATTATTATCTTGCTTCTGTTTTCTTGTTTTAAGCTTGCTAATTTTAATCTTTTTTACAATTTCTTTTCTTATTTTTTTTGTTGTCTTGACTGTTTTCTGTTCCTCACCCTCTTATTTTGTTGGTTCTTGTTCTTTTACTGCTAAATAACCAGTAATATAAGTGAAGATCATGATAAAATTAAACAGTAATAATTTTTAAGACAAGCTTATAGCAGCAAAACTTGGAGAATTTAAGTCATTAAAAGCCCAAAGCAATATATAAATTATAAGAAATTGTCTGAATTTTTTCACGAAGCCCAAATCAATGTAATATTAGTCAAATCAAATTTACTAGAGGGAATAGACTCCAAATTTGTGAAAAATTATTTTGTGTCTGTAAAGTGGCAAAATTATCACCTTGAATACTTTTCAAGTGTAAAATCAGAATAATTTACAAGTTTTAAAGATTTCAGAAGTACGTGGATTATTTTTTGAAAATTATGTAAGAATCTGTACCCTGCTGCTAAATCAGGTGTGGGGAGGTCAAGAAATATGTTTTCCCTTTTATATGAAAACTTTATAAATATATCATAGTGTCCTATGAAACTTAAAGATTGTGAAATAAGAGTACACAAGGGTATATCCTACCTATTAGAAGCTTTATCATTTTCAGTGACTTAGGTCATGGAAAAATTCAACAATAATTTTTTTTGTGAGAAAAACAGAGGTCTCAAATCATTTTGCAGTAGACGTTAATTAGGCTGGGTTCTAATCCTCTGATTTTCTCAAGGAAACAGCATGATATTGTTTACTATGCTTTTCATAATAAAAATGCCCAGTGAGAAGAATAGGCTGAGCAAGACAACACTTCCGGTTTTTAGGATGCAAGAAGTGAGGAGTCATAAAATGACTTGCTTAGGACCATCATAGTATTTACCGAAAATAATTATATAACTGAATCCTAGGTGATTCCTTAACCCTTATATATAATTTGTTAGTTTAGCCAAAGAAAAATGTGTCCATTCTTTTCTCTATAACATTGAGGTATTATTTTATTGTTAGATATTAATGCTACAAGTATTTGTAATTTTTTTAAAGTGAGGTTTTAAAAAAGCCTTTATGTATTTTGAATCTCCTTAGATCTGTAGAGAAAAGGCAATATTTTAAGTGGTCCAATTAAATTTTTTTTGTTGTTCTCAAAAGATAAACCATTTAATTACAAAGGAGAGGGTTTTCTAAAGCTTGGGTGAGCTCAGGCAGTCACAGAATCACAATACAAATTCTTTGAAGGAAGTGTATAAGAATACAACCTGAAGTCCTTGTACTCCTTCCTTACTGTTCTATTTCCCAAACAGGAAAAGATGCCAAGAAGTAATACAGTGGGTTCTGCAAAAAACATTTCAAATACTCAACATTGGCTCTGTCATCATTAGACTCAACATGCTTATGCGAACCAACTAAATACCAGTGTGAACCGCAGGCTTTTGTGACTTGTCACTTTAACTTTTGGATTTGATGTCTTAAAACATATACTTTCTTATTCTGGGATCCCAACCATATATTTATGATATTTTTGATACCAAAGCTTCCGGCAAGTGCTTTCTATCATCACATTTCCTACAAAGTAACTGTGGAAAACTAGCAATCTGTGAAAAATTCTAGCCATCAGAAGGAAGTCCTTCCATTTTATGGGAGGACATCCTGTACTTCCTGCACCTTGTAAAGGTCCTGGAAAATCCCACCTGGCTTTGTGTACCGAAGCCATCAGAGGAAAGTAGATGCCTGGTTTACTGAATCCTGTGTTTCCTTTAGCTTGAGAATATTTTCATATTTTTCTTGGTTGATAGATGATTATTAGAATTGATATAATTCCAGGTTCTGCGAAGTTTTTCTGTAAAAGGCCAGGTAGCAGATATTTTAGGCTTTGTGGGCTATATGGCCTGTTGCAGCCACAGGCAATAAATAAGTGAATGGGAATAACCTGTGTTATAATAAATCATTATTTACAGAAACAGGCAAACTAGAAAACGATAATTGAGGATGTAGTTGAAACCATCTGTGATGTCTCCTTTACTGATTCTTAATGTTCAATGAGTTGAGATCAAGCAAAAAAAAAAGTAATTAAATAAAACTGAAAAGGAATTAGAAGTGAAGTTTGGCATTTATAGCTTAAGAGGCCACTTTCACTGCTTTTTTTCAGGACTCTATTTACTAATGTGATGCTTGCTCTGTGATCCAAGTGCTGAATACCAAGTCCTTGTCTCCTATAACTCACCCTCATAAACACTGCTGATACAATTTTGTCTGTAGCTGTCACCCTCTTAGGTATTTATGTTCCAGCTAAAATACATAGTAAACAAGGGAATCTTTCTCTATTAAGGACTCTGTGTCATTTTTGTCTCTGCCAGATGACTTTTTTCTTACTTATCTGGCTTTTGTGCCAAATGCTAATGGCATTTGAGTACATGATCATTGCCACGTTAAACTTAAAGACATGAGCTAATGCTTTTTGCATGTTTATTGCTTCTCTTTGCCTACGATTTCCTTTCCACCAAAGTACATAAATAATAAGGCAGATTTCAGGAGGGTCCTTTCCCCATCACTTAATCTTCTCCCCTTTAATGGCCCATAAATTTGACTACAATTTGTTCTATGCTTTCATAAAACAATGTTCTCATTTTTGACAATGTTTTGAATAATTTAAAAATTGTTTCACAGCTAGAACATTTTTTCCAAGTAGCATCTAAAAAACGTGGGTTGGTTTTGTAACTTTTACTACTTATAGGTCTGGTACCTTAATCAACTTCTGTTAATAGCTATAAATTGAGCATTTACCTTGGGCAAGGCATTAAATTAAGCACTGTATAAAAGCAATATCACCTATCAACTGGAATAAGTAGATAAAAATTTGAGACAAATGTCAAAGGTACATACATTTTTAAGCTACAGACAAAGTCAGTTTAACATAAGATGTTGTCCACAATTACCAGCATAACACACTCTGGTCTCTGATGTACTTTGCTAAAGGAGATTTAGATTTAATGTTCTTGATACCAAATACACTGGTATGTTCTGAGAAAAACATCATCCAAATTAGTTATTTGTATAGTGAAGATAGAAATATGAGCTTCTTTGGTACAGCATAACATATTCTCTTTTTTTTTTGGTTATATTTTACCATAAATTTTTAAAAATTTATTATGGTTATGTTGGTTTATAACATCCATTAAGTTTCAGGTGTACAATTCAACAGTAAGGCATATATGTATTGTATTGTGTGTTCACCACCCATAAATTAATTTCTGTCACCACATATTTGACCCTTTTTATCTCATATACCTTCCCCATCTTCTCTCCCCCCTGCCCTCTGGTAACCACTAATCTATAGTCCACGTCCATGAGTCTCTGTTTGTTTGCCCTGTTCGTTAGTTTCTTTTAGGTTTATATCCCACATATAAGTGATAACACGTGGTTTTCAGCTTTTTCTGTCTGGCTCATTTCGCTTAGCGTAATTATCTTGAGGTCCATCCGTGTTGCCACAAATGGCAGTATTTAATCTCTTCTTATGGCTGAGTAATATTCCATTGTATATTTGTAGCACAGCTTCTTTAGCCAATCATCTATTGTAGGATACTTTGGTTGCTTCCATGTCCTGGCCACTGTGAATAATGCTGCTATGAACATCGGTGTATAAATATTTTTTTCAGATATGGGTTTTCAAGTCTTTGGGGTAAATACCCAATAGAGGGATTGCTGGATCACATGGTAAATCAATTCTTATTTTTTTGATGAACCTCCATACTGTTTTCCATAGTGGCTGTACCAATTTGCAATCCCACTAGCAGTGTATGAGGGTTCCTTTTTCTCCACATCCTCTCCAACATTTATTACTTGTCTTGTTGATTATAGCTATTCTAACAGGTGTGAGATGGTATCTCATTGTGGTTTTCATTTCCATTTCCCTAATAGCTAGTGATGTTGAGCATCCTTTCATATGTTTGTTGGCCATTTGTATGTCCTTTAGGGAGAAATGACTATTCAGGTCCTCTGCCCATTTTTTGATTGGATTGTTTGTTTTTTGTTGTTATTGAGTTGAATGAGTTCTTTGTATATTTTGTATATTAGGCCCTTATCGGAGTTTTGCTTGCAAATATATTTTCCCATTCGGATGGCTGTCTCTTTACCTTGTTGACTGTTTCTTTGGCTGAGCAGAAGCTTTTTAGTTTGATATAGTCCCATTCATTTATTTTTGTTTTTATTTCCCTTGCCTTTGAGGTCAAATTGATAAAATCCTCTTCAAGTCCAAGGTCCATGAGTTTAGTTCTTATACTTTGTTCTATGCATTTTATTGTTTCAGGTCTTATATTCAGGTCCTTAATCCATTTTGAGTTAATTTTGGTGAGTGATGATAGACAGTAGTCTAGTTTCATTCTTTTGCAGGAGGCTTTCCAGTTTTCCCAGCACCATTTATTGAAGAGGCTTTCCTTTCTCCATTGTATCTTTTTGGCTCCTTTGTCAAAAATTATTTGCCTATATAAACATAGGTTTACTTCTGGATTCTTGATTCTGTTCCACTGGTCCGTGTGTCAGTTTGCTGTTTTGATTATTGTCACCTTGTACTACAAAATGAAGTTGGGCAGAGTGATGCCTCTGGCCTTGTTATTTTTTCTCAGGATGGCTTTGGCAATTTGGGGTCTTTTGTGCTTCTTTACAAATCTGATGATTTTTTTTTTGTTTTATTTCTTTAAAGAGTGCTGATGCAATTTTGATGGGGATCACATTAAATCTATATAAGCTTTAGGTAATAAGGTCATTTTAACTATGTTGATTCTTCCAATCCAATAACACGAATGTCTTTCCATTTCTTTGTTTCTTCTTCGATTTCTTTTAACAGGGTTTTACAGTTTTTATTATATAGATCCTTCACATGTTTCGTTAGGTTTATTCCTACGTATTTTATTATTTTTGCTGCAATTGCAAATGAATTATTTTTCCACTTTTTTTCCTGACAATTTATTATTAGAGTATAGGAATGCTATGGATTTTTGAACATTGATTTTGTATCCAGAGACTTTACTGTATTTGCTTATTGTTTGTAACAATGTTCTTGTGGAGTCTTTAGGGTTGTCTCTATAGAGAATCATGTCATCTGCAAATAGTGACAATTTGACTTCTTTGTTTCCTATTTGGATGCCTTTTATATCTTTCTCTTGTGTGATCCACTCGATAGGGCCTCCAATGTTATACTGAATAACAGTGGTGGTAGTGGATGGCCTTGTCATTTCCTTATCTTAGAGGGAAGGTTTTAGTTTTTCACCATTAAGTATAATGTGGCTGAGGGTTTGTCATAGATGGCCTTTATTATGTTAAGGTACTTTCCTTCTACACTGATTTTGTTGTGTTTTGAACATAAATGGTTGCTGTATCTTGTCGAAGGCTTTTTCTGCATCTATTGATATGATCATATGATTCTTATTTTTTAATTTGTTTATGTGGTGTATCACATTAGTCGATTTGCATATGTTGAACCATCCCTTCGCCCCTGGGATGAAGCCCACTCGATGGTGGTGTATAATCTTTTTAATATGTTGCTGTATTCGGTTTGCTAGTATCTTATTTAGGATTTTTGCATCTGTGTTCATGAGAGATATTGGTCTGTAGTTTTCTGTTTTTGTGTTATCTTTACCAGGTTTTGGTATCAGAGTAATATTGGCCTCATAAAATGAGTTGGGAAGTCTTGCCTCCTCTTTGATTTTTTTTGGAAGATGTTGTGGAAAATAGGTATTAAATCTTCTTTGAAAGTTTGGTAGAATTCACTGATGAAGCCATCTGGTCCTGGATTTTTACTTTTTGGTAGGTTTTTGATGATTGTTTCAATTTCCATACTGCTGATTGGTCTATTTAGATTCTTCTGTTCTTGATTCAGTCTAGGAAGGTTGTATCTTTCTAAGAACTTGTCCATTTCTTTTAGGTTATTAAATTTGGTGTTATATACTTTTTCATGGTATTCTTGTATGATCCTTTGTATTTCTGTGGAAAGGAAGATAGAGTTCACATACAGCCCTGCTTCCACCAGGCACAACCTCCCCTATTACCAGCATTCCTCACAACAGTGGTACCTTTATTACAAGTAATGACTCTCTTTTGGCACATCATCACTGAAAGTCTAAAGTCCATAGCTGACATTAAGATTCACTTTTGGCGTTGTACATTCTATGAGTTTGGACAAATGTATAATGACATATATCTATCATTATAGTATCATATAGAGTATTTTTACTGCCCTAAAAATTGTCTTTGCTCCGCCTCTTCACCCCACCTCCATAACTCCTGGCAACCACTGATCTTTTTATTGTTTTTATAGTTTTGCCTTTTCTAGGATGTCTTACAGTTGAAATCATACAGTATTATGTGTCTATTTTTCACTGTGTAAATTATGATGCAATAAAATATCTACCCACATCAAGATTTTCCCACTCTCAGAATTATTTTCTTAAGCCATATTTATACACATACTGAATGAAAAGGATATCATTATATATTTCATTTTAAAATTAACTATTTTAGTAGGTAGAAAGTAGAACCATATTTTGTTTGATGAGAAAAATGTGACTATATTTTACATTTTTATTTCTTTGACATTTACTAATGTTGAATCTTTTTCCTCAAAACTTATTAGCAGTTTGTTTTTCATAATTTGTGAATTATATGTGTTATATCAATTGCTCAATTTTATTTAAAGGGTTTTAATAACTTTCTTAAACATTTATACCGAGCCTTTGAAATAAGTGACCAGATTCATTACATTTCTTAATTTAGTGTTTCCCTTTTAATTTTCCTAGTTATATTTTGAAATTTAGAAATTTTGTGATTTACTCTAGTTATTCATATCAACATTACTTTATGATTCCTTTCTGCTTTGAAACTAAGGAAGTCCCTTTTGCCCATACTTGAAAAAAAACCATCTCTGTGTTCTTCTAGGATTTTATTAATTTTACATTTATTTCTATAACCCATCCAGAATTTGTTTTGCTGCATGAAATAATATGAGTATATAAATTATTTCCCCAATAGTACCACCCTAAAAAAAGCACCACCATCATTTCTCCTTTCCCTTTTATGATGTTCTTCATCATAGATTACATTTTATATATAACAAGATCTTTTTCTGAATTATCTAGTAGAGGTCTCCAAACTTTTTTGATCACACATGCCTGCCAATACAAAATATTTGTGCATGAGCCATCAATATATGCATATTTTTTTTATTATATACTTGTACTACTGTCAATTTACATGTTAATACTGAATTTATATTTTGAAATTAAGTGGAAACAGACTTTCTAATATTTTTCATCCCACTTCTGGTGTGTGACATTCAATTTTTTTTTGAATGTTATACACTGCTTATCACATGGTTTCTATTATTTTAGCTTTATATCATGCTTTAATTTCTCTTATATCTAATTTGTCCCTCAGGATTATTCTTTCTTCGAACATTTATTTGATATTCACTTCTGTATAAACATATGTATCTGTTTGTAATTTTTCTGAAAAATCCCATTTGGATTAAGTTTTATTCAACTTATATAGTTTTTCTTTCATCATCTTTAGATGGTCTTCTACTTTTTTGTCACCGTATAGCTTTTGTCATTTTTATAGAATATTGAAAATATCTCAAAATGTTTAATGTTTAATAATATTGTAATAATGCTGTACAGTGTCAGATGGTTACTCGACCTATCATGATGATCACTTCCTTAGGTATATGACTGTTGAATAAGTATAGTGTACACCTGAAACTAATATAATATTGTATGTTAGCTATATTTTAATAATCTTTTTAAAAGGAAAAGTGGTTAATGTTAGTTAATTCTAGGCACTGTATGTAGGTACTTGCTGCTATGGAAATTTGACATTTTCTTTTTTTTCCAAATTATTTTTAACAAGTTATTTCAAGTGCAGGGTGACTATATAATTTTATCATTCAAACCATTTAATTTTCAGAGTGAAATGGGTTACTATTATAACCCTGGGACAGCAGGCATAAATGGATCTCACCTAGGAAAAGCAGGCAACTTGTTAATAACTCTGAGAACTTAGGAAGTTTTTCACATTGGACAATGCAAATATAGACAGTTCTTGAAATGACTTTTTCTGTGAAGGGGAGGAATAAGAGAGTGAGAGATGTAGGGCAACACAGGATCAAATAATGCTACATATTTTTGGTTGAACCTGTTTAAATATCGATAGGAGGAAATTAATTAAAATAGAGATGTTCAAATAATATTTGAAGGGTGAGTAAATAATTAATAAAAGTCTCTGAAAATGTCACAGGGGGTAGGATTTTGACTGTAGAAGAATGAATAAGCATTGTGCTTAGAAAGAAAAGAGAAAGATGGCTTTGTATGCAAATATATTTGCAGGTAGAAGCTAGGTAACTGGTGTTATTCCCATCATTGTCAAAACATATAGCACTGCATAACACTGCAAATGCTCAGGAAATTTATCAAAACATCATATAGCACTTATATTTTAAATAGGACTTAATATTTTTGTTTCGTTTCTGTCAATTTCAGTGAACATCATTGCTCATTTAAACAGCCCTGCAAATGTATGTGCATGTTTTTGTAGTCTCCATCTTTATTGACTGTTATATTGTCATTTTAGCATTTTTCATCTTTAATTTTTTGGCCCCCACAAGTCTTTCAAAGATACACTTCTAAAAGAGTTTACACATAAGAGGCAGTACACTCTGGTTTTTATTTTATCTATATTGCTTTAAGCCCTTGGCTCTTCATTCATTCCATTTTTTAGAACAGGTATGCATAATTTTCGTTACATTGAGTTGTGTTATTTGTGCATTCTGTATAGCAATTTGTTTTGTTTGACAGTGTTCATCACGTTTAGCCTACAGTTCAGATATATCTGAGCACATTTGGAGGACCTGTCAGGCAGAAACTTCAGGGATCCATTTTTCATGAAGGACTATGGGGTCTTTTTGGAAGGAATTCATCCTAAGGCAAGACAGATTTCAGGTACACAGATTGTTTCAAGGACCCTGGGTCAGTAGACAATCTGAGTGATAGAAAATACACTGTACTAAGTTTCATCTTTTCCTGCTGGAGCTGGAAAATCCTGCCATCTAGAGCCTCTACTACCACTGATGGCCCACTCCTTTCTCTCAGGCATGTTTACCCTTCATATAAATTTTGAATAGAGGCCTGTGCTTCAGGCCTTCCTTTCTTGTCTCTCTCCTTCCCCCTGTCTTCCACCAGTCCGGCAATTCCTGCCCTGTACCATGTTTCCCTAGGGCTTTGGTTAGACAGAAGTGACAGGTGTCAGTTAAAGCTCATTCTAATCATCACCCTTGTCCCTTTAGAATTCACTTAGTCTTTGAAAGGGACTACCACAAAACATAGTTTCTTAAGCAAGTTTTCCCCTAATGCCAAGCATTTATTTACCACCTTCATGGTTTTGCCCATACCTGTTGTATCACCTTTATTATCCATTTACTTAGCGTTTTTCTTTGAATCAACTCATAACTAACATCTCCACTTACTTTAATTTGTTCTCTGCAGTAATACCAATGAAATCATGGTTTTGATGTGCTAGGTATAGTTTCAAATCCACGTATAAATATATACGATATACATACAAAGGCATATAACTATAAAAAAAAGTAGCATAACAGACCAACAGGGAGCTATTTGGAGCAGGTATGTTTTTCCTTTCAAATAAACTGGATGACATGGCAGCTGCCTATTTCATTTGCTCCCTACCTTTTTGACCATCTACCTTAATTCATAAATGACTAGACTTGATAGAGCATGTTCATGTTTTTAGGTGTAAGCCATTTTAAAGTCTTCTTAGCACTTACAAATAGGCATTTTCATAAAGAAAAGAGTGGTTAGCACCATCTCATTTTATCTAGAAGTCAAAATGAAAAGTTATAAAACAGTATTCCAGCAGGTATTTTGAAGGATTATTTGTCAAGGTTAACTTATTGATTCTAAAACATTTCAAAGAAAAGGATCAGATATCAGATTTTTTAACGTTTCAAAAGTAAGCAAAAATGGTATGTGGAGTTGAAAAGAGAAAGTGTTTTTACAAGTAGATTTTCTTGTGCAACTGATAATAACAAAGATACAGAAATCCAAGACAGAAAGAAAATTATTTGGCCATAAAAAGCCCCAACAAAATCCCCACTCTAAGTCATAGCACAGATTTTTCCAGAGTGTCACCAAACATGTGAAGGCCATTTCTAACCATTTTATTCAAAATATTGAATCGTATTAATATAAATGTGGTATTAAGATGTGTTAGCTATTGGAGTTTGCAGCGTGACCTTACAAATTCTAGGACAGAGATAAAGATGTACTGAGTTACTGTTCCTTATTTGGGGAGACTGCATGTCACATGCAAGTCTTGAATCTCTAACTTAGTGACTGTGTTGTTGTAAATCACTTCAGCATTCTATGTCTTAGTTTTGTTGGTTATAAAATGGCAAAATAATGATTCTTCTCTAGGTATTTTGTAACATAAATGATAGCATATACATTCAACAGTTCTGTAAAGTACTATACATCTGTAAGTTTTCAATGTTCTGATATTAGTGTGTAGGTTTTTTCTGGATATGGTTATGAATTTTCAAAATTTGGAAAAGAGGTATTCGTCCTCTTGTTTCTGATGAAGGCATTTACAAACCTTAGGTCATGTGTTTAATTGGCATAGTCTATTTTTTAACTTGATTCTGATTCTCTTTTTATATATTAAATTTTATGTGGATTATTTTTGGCAATGATTTCATTCTCTGGGTACCTGAGGTTCACTTAGGCACTTGATAACTGTGTTAAACTATTAAACTGCATTAACTATTTTGGTGAAAAAGATATCACAAACTGGTTATTTAAAGAAGGTAAAAGAATTGGTTTATCCATCATCTAATCTCATCTGCCATGTTATTAACTATACACATCAGAGCCTCACTTCCCACAGCTAATGCACCCAGACCTACCTCCCTGTTTTAACCAACTCTCATTGCTATTTAATTTTTAAAGACTACTACTTTAGTTATGGAGCAAAGCCTCCCTAATTTCGTCTGTTCAGTAAAAATTTACTGCTCTCGTATCTTGGGAAGAGAGCATGCTAGATGATAAAGATTCAAAGGTGAATATAAAATACCTGCTATCAAAAAGGTCAGGATGTAGTCCTGGAGATAAAGTATAAACAGTTATAGTGCACTGTATTCAGGGAAATGAAAGTGGACCACACTGCTGCTGAGGGAAAATAGAGACCTAGGACATTCAACCCAGGCCTGTTAGGGAAGGCTTCTTAGGGAAAGTAAGATCTGAACTTTGTCATTCATTCATTTAGCAAATGTGCATTGAACAAACTACTATGTATGTACCAAGCATTGCTCTAGACACTTGAGTTATATGGTGATCAAAATTTGGGATCATTCCTGCCTTCTTAGCACTTATATTCTATTAAGAGAGACAATTGGATAATCATTCAAATAAATAAGAAATCACAACCATCGTAATTGAAGCAAAGGAGGAGTACCTAGTTCTAGGAGAGCTCATAACAGGCACATTTGTTCTAGTTTCTGGTTAGGTTGGGGGGGAAGGCTTCCCTCAGAAAGTAACTGAGATTGAAGGATGAATAGGAATTGACTGGTTTACATTGGGCCATATACTGATTCAGAGCAGGAGTCGTCACATGTGTGGGAGGGAATGTAGCCATTGGGGTCTTTGAGCAGTGCCCAGTAAAAAGCAACTCTTTTCACTTTCTAGATTTTTAGTAAATTCAGGGGGAAAAAGACAAAAGAACAGGACATAAAGAGATGTATCATCTTTATTAATGACAGAGTTGTTATTGGAGAATGTTGCTTAGGTGTGAGAGCCAAATCCACTTCCTATTACAGAATACCAGAATTAGTTATATTCAGCCGCCTAGTTACAAAAGATTGCAGACCACTTATGGTCTCCATGGAAAAGAGCAGCCTTTTGGGAAATTTACAACATGAAGAAACAACATGACTTGAACATTGTGTAAGATGAGTGGAAAGACTATGCAGAAGGGAGAGGCTGAAGAGAAGATAAAGGAAGTGGGGATGAATGATAAATTCAGGTACTGGAGGAGGTGGGAGGTCAGGGATGGAACTAGGGTGAGGCAAGTAATGCGTTTAGGACACAGAATTGAAGGAGGCACTCATTCTTACGATTGTGAAAGTTTAGGGTCAGCACCTGAACATGAGTGCTCTCTAAATCTTATGCTCTGAGTACCTTTCTTGCCTTATCCTAGCTCTGGTCCTGCTAAAGGACATGATATTGAAGGCACAGGCCTTAAGAAAGAGCAGGGGCATTTTATCCTCTGAGACTAAAATAATGATGTGGGAATGAAGATGTATGCAGATAATGGAATAATATACAGGAAGTGAAGGGAAGACACATTGGATGGTCTCATGTTTCTTGATAATGAACTAGGAAACAAAATCAGCAGCTTAAAATGAGTATGGGGTTTGGGAGTTGTGAATATTTAGACTATGCTGAAAAAGAGAGAGAGGTACTCAGCAAGAGGTACCAAGGGCCTTATTAAGACTCAAGATCAGTCTGTGTCATAGTTTGATCATCTACACTGTGTGCAGCAGACTAAGTTTATGAGTGGTGGAGGCATGAGGTAGTGCCAGTCCAAGTAGAAGTTTTACAAGGTGAGTATGACAGTGGATAGGGGTAAAAGGTGCAGATGAGAGAGGAGTCCAGGTGGTAAATCCTGCAAACCGGGCATGCTATAAAGACAGGAGAAGCCAGTAGGGTGATAAGTGACTGTGAGAAAATGGGAAAATCAAGGGACACAGTAATTATCTCCGTGAAGCTAAAAGAGACAAGTGGTCAGAGTCAGCCTGGGTATGTGAGAACTGGGAATAACAGAAGTGATTTATTTGTATTCTTTTCAGTATATGAATCTGTTCTAAAGTGTTTCTGAGTGAGGCCCTAGATGCAGATGGCTATGGATGTGTAGCAGTGAGAGTCAATGAAATTTAAAAGATGAATTAAAAGGCTCAGGGTTGGCATGGTAAGTGCACACAAACAGTGAATTGCCCTAGGATTATGGATGGAATTAGATTACAAATACTGTAATCCTCATTCCCAAATGCCCATGAATATTAGTGAATGCCTCAAGAGGAGACCTATAGATCAGCGATCCCCAAGCTTTTTGGCACTGGGGACCAGTGCTCCTATGAGAATCTAATGCCTGATGATCTGAGGTGCAGCTGAGGCAGTGATGCTAGTGGAGGAGTGGCTGCAAATACAGAAGAAGCTTCACTCGCTGGCCCGCTGCTCACCTCCTGCTATGTGGCCCATTTCCTCACAGGCCATGGATAGGTACCCATCTACAGCCCAGGGGTTGGGGACCCCTGCTGTAGATGACAGTAATGACTGGGGATAGAGTATGGTTTAGTGAGGTAGCATGGGTTTCAAAGAAGCAGAGCTTTTTTTTTCTTATACATGAGTATAAAATTGTGTGGAACATCGGATAATAAACAGGCTCTGATTAAGAAAGCTTCAGAGGAATGGTATATGCTGAGAGAAGTCAGGTTTCAGTTGACTTTAGTGAAGAATTTGATTATATAGAAGTATAACATCGAATGAGGCTCATGGAGGACCCAGTTGAAAGATTGTTTTTTTTTTTTTTTTGAGGAGGGAGTGTTCTTGTATTATTGAGACAAATGTATAGTAGTGTGGGGAGAAGAGTAATAGGAATGGGTGTTGATTCTGGTATCATGTTGACTTGGCATAAATCCTAGCTCCACCACTAAGAACCCTGTAATTGTGAATAAGTTATTAACTCGAGTTCCTTGTTTATAAAACGGAGTTGTAATATATGCAGCTCATAAGGTTATTATAAAGGGTAATGGATTAATACATGTTTATTGCTTAGCACATAGTAAATGCTAAATAAAAGTATTATAATTATTATTGTTATTATTATTAGGATCAGTTACGATAAGGAGATGACCAAAGGTAATAGTGACATGAGGCAAAAGACATTAACTGACTCTAACTCTTAAGTTAGAATTAGAAATCTGGAGATTTTTGCATGTGTGGTCTAGTATGAGATACTTAGGCCAGAATATTGGAATGTGGTGATGGGGCATCTGTGGGCGTGCCAGAGACACCCATCTGATTCATTGTATTCCATGCTTGGGCCTTCAGTAGTGGCAAGAGTGAAAGTGGGAGCTGGAACTTGGAAAGTAATGGGAAAAATAAGGGTGATTCTTCTATCCACTCTCTTACACTTTGCTACAGAGAGAAAAAGTCCTATCTAAGTGAACTTCTGGATTATAGAGTATGCATATTTTCAGCTTTGCTGGGCACAGTACTAGTTTTCTCTGCAAATTGTAACTAATGAAACATGTTTTATTGTTTCTCCACCTCCTCACTAATAATTAGTATTTTCATGATTTTGTTCACCGTTCTGACAAGATATTGAAATGATATCTCATTTTACTTTTCATTTCCATGATTACTAATAAGGTTTAACATGTTTTTCATTTTTATTGACTATTTGAGTTTTCTGTTGTATGTTCTTGTTCTTATCATTTGCCCATTTTCCCATTTTTTTGCAAGATTATTTTAATGTTTCATTTTTTCACATCTGTCTGTTCTTCTTTGACTTATGCCATTGTCAATAATTTCTTTTTTAATGGAGGTAATTCTTTATTTTGATTTGAGCCCCCCCCCAAAATAGTTATTTTAAAGTCTTTCTCTAATTCAAGGATCAGCAGACATTTTTTGTAAAAGGACAGATACTAAATATTGTAGGATTTGTGGGCCAGACTCTTACAACTACCCAACTTTTACCATAGTAATGCGAAAGCAGCCAGAGACCATACACACATGAATGAGCATGGCTGTGTTCCAGTAAAACTTTGTTTTGTTTACAGAAACAGACGTTGAATTGGACTTGGCATGAGGACCACTGGACTGCCTGTGCTCTACAACTAATTTCATGTTGACTAAATTCCTATTTAGTGGTTGATTTTGTTTATTGTTCTTAGCAGTATATGTCTTTGTTTTTTAGATTTTTGTTTCTTTTTAAAGGGAAGCACTTTTTCCCCTCCAACAATTGCCTCCACCTGGTTATAGAGCCTTCCACTCAAGTCCAAAGTCAGGTAATTCCTGCGACATCTCACTGACAAGATGGGTGATACCCCTTTCCTCTAGACTATGTTATATGTAATACTGTCATTGGATATATTTTTGTTTCTGGCAAGGGAGGAGAGTGGGGGAAGGAGTTAAACACATTTTTTATAGTACGTTTTTAATTCTTTGGGAACAGGGTTGGTGTATTATTTCTCTCTGCCTGTGACTAGCAAAATGTTTGCTGGGCCACTTGGTACATTTTTATTATGAGTTTTAGCGCAATGTAGATTTAGGGAAAATAATAAACGGAATCAAAATATTTGATTTTAAAAGGTTTCTCATCTTGTAATGTTATATACTGCTGAGAACCTTAAGAGATATTTATAGACTCTCACTTTATTACTACTTGATTAATAAGAATTGACCTGGAATGAGTTCTTACTATAATAATTATTCTGATAGACTCATTTAAAGAAAGTTAATACAGACAAGACTCTTCCTTTATTATAATAACAATGATTATAATTAATAATTGTACGTACATTTTATCTAAACACAATTTGAATCCATTTACTTGAGAGCCCTTGTACACAGAAAAACACTGAAGTGAATGAAAAGTTAGAAGTCTCGGAAGAGTTTCAAATGAAGTGATTAACACCAAGGACATAATTGAGAGACAGTTAAAGGGAGTATTGCAAAGAAATGCTTTTCAAATGAAGTATTATATAGTAGTTAATTTTATTTTCTGACCTAAAAAGTCATCGAAAGCTTGTTTGATGCAGTTGATTATCAATTTGCTTGTTAGCTCTAATTTCTCATAATTTGCATTTTTTTCTTAGCTTAATGCCAACATTATGCAGTGGAGCCTGCCTATTTTTAAGTGATTTTCACATCATAATTTCTCTTTTATGGTTTGTTAAAGATAGTCCACTTTTATTTCTCTTTATTTGTTATTATATTTTAAGTTAAATGCTGCACCATTAGTTCGCTTTGGTGTGATCACATTTTGAAGAATTTTTTTTGCAAAATTCAAGAAACAAAGGGTTTTAAATTGTCACCATTCTGGAGTTTAGGATTTTTCCTTATTTTGTTATTTGTAACGTTGAGGCTGGCCTGCATTTATCTCAGTCAACATATATACATATATAAGTTACACATGTGATCATGTGATCTATATCTATCTATCTATCTATCTATATATTATATATATCTATATATCTATATATCTATATATCTATATATCTATATATTATATATATATAATATCTGACCAAAGAATAAAATATAGAGTATCAGGGTGCATTCTCACCCTTCAATAATCCCCATTAAATTATTGCAGAAAAAGGCCAATTCAATGTTGTAGTCACTTGTGACTCCAGAGGGCAGTATAAAATAAGAAATGATAAGGCCTGTCCTACTTGCAGTTTGTGTTTAATGTAATTATCAAAATCAGAGGAAAATAATGGATTTTATGAAGCCAACCAAGGTTTTACTGGATAAGTTATATCCTTCTGAGATGGCTCTTTAAATGTGGGAGCCAGAGTGTACATTTGAATCCTCATGCGCAGGCTAATAACTGCTTATCTGCTATGCGTCAGTGTTCTCATCTGCAAATCTTATATAATTTTAACACAGACAATGTGGTTCTTCTAAAGACTTTTAAAAAATTCTCTGTATTTCAAATGGACCTTTCCTTATGCATACACATGTACACAGGCAGGCTCACACATATACATGTCATATAAGGAACTGTTAGCATACCACAATGGTGATATATTTAAGCAGATAATATATTAAAATGGTGGTAACAAAAGCTATTTATTTAGTATCTACTTAATGATAGGCTTTGTTCTAGGATATTTATAGATTAAATCTCATTTAAACTTGTAACAAAATCTCATTTTTACAGATAAATTTATTATCAGTAATTTGCCCAGACTCCCAGCTAGCAAAAAGCTAATGAGGATTTAAAAACATGTTTTTTAAAAAATTATGGTAACCTCTAAGCCTATACCCTACATGGTATATATTTTGTACAGAAGAAATAAATACTAGTTAGAAACAGATTTTATGATTCCATTCCGTGTGCCTGTTTTAGTGCCACAGCAGTTATTTTAAAAGACTCTAAGTTTTTGTTGGAGAACAATTGACCACTTCAGTATTTAGTCTGCACTTCTAAAAATCACATCTCCAGACTAATGGATTTTAAAAGGACACCTTGCTCAACTCTTCAAGTAATTCTGGCTCCATAGCATAGACTCTTGTTTTCAATACATAGAGTCTGGTTGCACAGGCTAGAATTACTTGAGTCATCATATTAGAAAGACATGCAAAAAGCATTTTTGGCTGAAGAACCAAATAATTAATATTTGGCTATTACCATCCAATGATCAGTCCATTACACATCCTGCCTTATCTACTTCACAGAGGAGTGCTAAGGACATCTGAGGGCATAAGTACTTGAATTTCTTTTTATTTAAAAAAAGGCAAATTAACCGAGATCCACCTTAATTTTTATCTTCGCATTACCAAAGATCACGTACAGTGGTAATGTGGGTGGAATAGATTAAATTAAGAATTAGGATTGACAAATGGTGATTACAAGTCCCTGAAGAACATGTGAGTTAAGCTATAACGTAATCAGTATTAATATTATAAAACACCAGCACTTAGAATGACAGATTGTTAGACGTGATATAGACCATAAAGTTCACTTACCCTAACTCCTTCCTTTTATACATGTGGAAATTGATCCATGAAAAGCTTTAAATTGCTGATATATGTTTGAATGTGTAGCAAACCCATATAAGAGTAAACAACATATGACACCATTCCATAAGAGGCACTGTTTACATGACCTTGACAGTCTAGTCCCTAAACCCAAATTACAATTGTCAGTTACGTATTACTCCTTCATATATATCTATATATCTTCGCATCTATGTGTGTATGTATGTATGTGTGTATTTATGTATTTATATGTATGTATATATGTGTATATATATGTATATATACATACATGTATATATACACATATGCACACATACATATGTCAGGAATTTTTGAAGGGGCTCTTTAATATGCAATTTGTAAAGATAATAAAACGAGAATAAAGCAGTGTTTAAGTATTAATTTATAAATTCCCTTTTTTATTTCAAGCAAATGGCATTCGGAGGAAGGCGGGAGCAGCGGCACTAATTTTGGATGAAATAGACTTCAAAATAAAAAAGCTAAAGAAGGATCCTGAGGGAAACTTCATAACGATAAAGGGAATCATGCACCAAAAAGACATAACACTTTTCAATATCTATGCTCCCAGTCAGGGAGTCCTGAAATATGTAAAGCAATTACTAACAGAACTAAAGGAAGAAACAGACCAAAATGCTCTCGTAGTAGGGCGCCTAAACATCCCACTGGTGGATATGGACAGATCATTCAAACAGAAAATCAATATAGAAATAACATCTTTAAATGACACATTAGACCAGCTGGACATAATTGATGTTTACAGAGCCTTCCATCCCAAAACAGCTGCTTATACATTCTTCTCTAGTGCACATGGAACGTTCTCAAAAATCGACCACATACTGGGACACAGAGATAGCCTCAACAAATATAAGAGGGTTGAAATCATACCAGCCACATTGTCTGATCATAATGCTTTGGAACTAGAGATCAACTGCAAAGAGAAAGCAGGAAGAACCACAAATACATGGAGATTAAATAACATGCTACTGAAGAATAACTGGGTCAGAGTAGAAATAAAAAGAGAGATCAAGAGATACATAGAAATGAATGATAATAATAGTACAACATATCAAAACTTTTGGGACACGGCAAAAGCGGTCATAAGAGGAAAGTTCATATCATTACAGGCCTATCTCCAAAAACAAGAACGAACCCAAATAAACAACCTAATGCTTCATCTTAAAACACTAGAAAAAGAAGAACAAATGAGGTCTAAAGTCAGCAGAAGGAAAGAAATAATCAAAATTAGAGCAGAAATAGATGAAATTGAAAACAAAAAAACAATAGAACAAATAAATGCAATGAAGAGCTGGTTATGTGAGAAGGTTAATAAAATTGACAAACCCCTGGCTAGACTCACTAAAGAAAAAAGAGAAAGGACACAAATAAAGAAAATAAGGGATGAAAGAGGGGAAATTACGACTAACATTGCAGAAATACAAAGGATCATGCAAGAATACTATGAAAAAGTATATAACACCAAATTTAATAACCTTGAAGAAATGGACCAGTACTTAGAAAAATGCAATCTTCCTAGACTGAATCAAGAAGATCTGGAAAATCTAAATAGACCGATCAGCAGTATGGAAATTGAAACAATCATCAAAAACCTACCAAAAAGTAAAAGTCCAGGACCAGATGGCTTCACCAGTGAATTCTACCAAACATTCAAAGAAGATTTAATACCTATTCTTTTCAAACTCTTCCAAAAAATTGAAGAGGAGGCAAGACTTCCCAACTCATTTTATGAGGCCAATATTACTCTGATACCAAAACCTGGTAAAGATAACACAAAAACAGAAAACTACAGACCAATATCTCTCATGAACACAGATGCAAAAATCCTAAATAAAATACTAGCAAACCGAATACAGCAACATATTAAAAAGATTATACACCACGATCAAGTGGGCTTCATCCCAGGGGCAAAGGGATGGTTCAACATACGCAAATCGATTAATGTGATACACCACATAAACAAATTAAAAAATAAGAATCATATGATCATATCAATAGATGCAGAAAAAGCCTTCGACAAGATACAGCAACCATTTATGTTCAAAACACTTAACAAAGTCGGTATAGAAGGAAAGTACCTTAACATAATAAAGGCCATCTATGACAAACCCTCAGCTAACATTATACTTAATGGTGAAAAACTAAAAACCTTCCCTCTGAGATCAGGAATAAGGCAAGGCTGTCCACTATCACCACTGCTATTCAATATAACATTGGAGGTCCTAGCAAGTGAAATCAGGCAAGAGAAAGATATAAAAGGCATCCAAATAGGAAACGAAGATGTCAAACTGTCACTATTTGCGGATGACATGATTCTCTATATAGAAAACCCTAAAGACTCCACAAGAACACTACTAGAAACAATAAGCAAATATAGTAAGGTCTCTGGCTACAAAATCAACATTCAAAAATCCATGGCGTTCCTATACTCTAATAATGAAGCAACAGAGAAAGAAGTGGCAAAAATAATTCCTTTTGCAATTGCAACAAAAAGAATAAAATACCTAGGAATAAATTTAACAAAACATGTGAAGGACCTATATAATGAAAACTATAAGACCCTATTAAAAGAAATTGAAGAAGATACAAAGAAATGGAAAGATATTCCGTGTTCTTGGATTGGAAGAGTCAACATAGTTCAAACGACCATATTACCTAAAGCATTATACAGATTTAATGCAATCCCCATTAAAATCCCATCGGCATTTTTTAAAGAAATAGAGCAAAAAATCATCAGATTTGTATGGAAGCACAAAAGACCTCGAGTTGCCAAAGCCATCCTGAGAAAAAAGAAAGAGGCTGGAGGCATCACTCTGCCCAACTTCCAGTTATACTACAAAGCGACAGTAATCAAAACAGCATGGTATTGGCAGCAAAATAGACACACAGACCAGTGGAACAGAATCGAGAGTCCAGAAGTAAATCCATATTTATATGGGCAAATAATTTTCGACAAAGCCCAAAATATACAGTGGGGAAAGGAAAGCCTCTTCAATAAATGGTGCTGGGAAAACTGGAAAGCCACCTGCAAAAGAATGAAACTAGACTACTGTCTATCACCACTCACCAAAATTAACTCAAAATGGATTAAGGACCTGAATATAAGACCTGAAACAATAAAATGCATAGAGGAAAATATAGGAATGAAACTCAAGGACCTTGGACTTAAAGAGGATTTTATGAATTTGACCTCAAAGGCAAGGGAGGTAAAAGCAAAAATAGATGAATGGGACTACATTAAACTAAAAAGCTTCTGCTCAGCAAAAGAAATCATCAACAAGGTAAAGAGACAACCATCCAAATGGGAAAATATATTTGTAAGTAACGCCTCCGATAAGGGCCTAATATCCAAAATATACAAAGAACTCATACGACTCAATAACAACAAAAAAACAAGTGATCCAGTCAAAAAATGGGCAGAGGACCCGAACAGACAGTTCTCCCTAGAGGACATACAAATGGCCAACAAACATATGAAAAGGTGCTCAACATCGCTAGCTATTAGGGAAATGCAAACCAAAAGCTCAATGAGTTGCCATCTCAAACCTGTTAGAATAACTATAATCAACAGGACAAATGTTGAAGAGGATGCAGAGAAAAAGGAATCCTTATACACTGCTGGTGGAACTGCAAATTAGTACAGCCACTATGGAAAACAGTATGGAGGTTCCTCAAAAAACTAAGAATTGATCTACCATATGATCCAGCAATCCCTCTACTGGGTATTTACCCCAAGGATTTGAAAACCCATATCCAAAAAGATATTTGCACACCGATGTTCATAGCAGCATTATTCGCAGTGGCCAGGACATGAAGCAACTGAAGTGTCCTACGAGAGATCACTGGCTAAAGAAGCTGTGGCACATACATATGATGGAATATTACTCAGTCATAAGAAGAGATGAAATACTGCCAATTGTGAGAACATGGATGGACCTCGAGATAATTATGCTAAGCGAAATGAGCCAGACGGAAAAAGTTGAAAATCACATAACATTACTTATATGTGAGATATAAATCTAAAAGCAACAAATGAACATGAAAAACAGAGACTCATGGACATGGAATATAGACTAGTGGTTACCAGAGGGTCAGGGGTGGGGGAGGAGGGAAGAGGTAGATTGGGTAAAGGGGGTCAAATATAGGGGGTTTGGGGGAGAGCGAAGTGGGTAAAGGAGATCAAATATACAGCAGCTGAAGGAAATTGGAGTGGCTGGTAAACACACAATAGAATATAAAGATGTCAAATTATAATGTACACTTGAAAATTATATAATTGTATTAACCAGTGTTACCCCAGTAAACTTAATTTAAAGAGTAAAATAAAATTCCCTTTCAACAAGACCTGCTGAAATCCTAAAGAAAATGGCTCCCTTCTTTGCTCTTAAATTTTTCTTGGATTCTTCATCCAGGTACTGCTTAGCATCCTGTTAGACCCCACACTTTGGAGGCTCACTGGCTATCCTGGAATGATCTCTTTTTTGTAGTAGGATCTTAGTTACTAATTTCAGGGGAAACTTGGTCTCTTTTGCATGTGGAATTGTTTCAAGTTCATATTTTTAAATAACAACTCTTGCTCAGTTGATTCTAAAGATGGCTGTTTTTCTCTAAATTGGATCTGCAGGATAACTTCTCATTACCCAGGAAATGGCTTATCTCTTTATTTGTATGGATCTGCAGGTTTCTGCTTTTCTGAACCTCTCTCTCTACTGCTAGTGAGTTCTCCCTGCTGAGCTATTTGATGGGAGACCGGTGGGATGGTTATATTCCTTTCATTTTTGTGAGTAGCCTAACATCTAGCTTGGGATCTGATCTACAAAATATCCTTCAGTGGGAAGAGGCATAGACACTATGGTACTTTATATAAATTCAAACAATCCCATGTCCTTGGGCTATAGCAGACTTGAAATTTACTCTTAAAACTACTTAATTTCTAGTTTGTCTAACAAATATTAGGATTTTGACTACACATAACTTATTTTGGGTATAAGCTGAATAAATAAAAGCATTCAGAAGGGAACTCTTATGTCTTTTCATCATTTAACCTCCCATAAAATTGTCCGTGTATACATATTCTCTGCCTTCCATCCAAAGACAATAGAAACACCATTGTTCCTTTTAAAGGTCTTCTTCTCCATTTATACCCTGTATCCCATCCCTTCTTGCATGTTCTAGCATAGTAGATCCTAAACCGTCTCCTCTATCTCTTGCATCATTAATTTCTCATTCTCTGTAGGACAGTTCCCAGCAGTAAACAAATATACTCTAACATCTCCCATTTTGAAATCAAATTCTTTATTCCCTGCTTCTAACTTCTGTCTTCCCTTTACATCAAAATTTGCATGCTTGTATTCACTCATATTCACTTATCTTTTTAGCTGCCACCCATTTAGTCTTGGGTTCCCTCTAGTCCACTGAAACTGCTCTGGTCAAGGTCATCAACAACCTCCATGGTGCCAAATGCAGTTAGTAATGCTTAATCTCAGCTTATTCAGCCTTTTAAGTGTTATCTCATAGAGCTGAGCAAGCTATCTGTAGAACTTATCTCCTCTGGCCTTCTGTAACATCACATCATCCAGATTTTACCCCTACCTTACTGGACACAGTTTCTCGGTCTCTGTTATATGTCCCTCCTCTTTCTACCTTTTGTAGTTTGGAGCGTTCGGGGTTTCATCCTCTCCCCCCACCTCCAACTACACTCATTCTTCAGTCCCATGACTACATTCTGTCTATATTGTTATAATTTGCCAATTTATATTTTTAACTTGAATTCTTCCCATGTTTCACACACAGTTTCAGCTGCCTACATGCCATCTCCACTTAATTCCTTTGTCTTTTTTTATTAAAATTATTGAGGTGACATTGATTAATAAAATCAAATAAGTTTTAAGTGTACGATTCAACAGTATGTCATATATATAAGTAATCTTGGTAGAACATAAAGCAGATCATACTATACTTCTGCCTAAAACCCTCTAGTGACATTCCATGACTCTTAGGATAAAATCCAAACTCCTTATTGTGGCCTACAAAACCCCTATATGATCTAGCTTTTGTCTGCATCTCTTAATCATTCCCTATTGCTAACTTTACCATTCTGGCTTTCCTTCTGTTTCTCCAACATAGCAAGCTACTTTCTATCTCAGATTTTTGTACTTCCTGCATGGTCTTCTGAGAATTATTTTCTCTAAGATCTTAATAGGCTTGCTGCTTCTCTCTTATCAGCACTTTGTGAAGTTGCATCTTTCTTACCCTTTACTATCACACTACACTGCCCTTAAAAAAAATCTCCCTAACACTTATTTCTGATATTTTTTTGCTATTTTTATATTTTCTAAAATTCTCTATCAGAACCCACTATACTTCATGGGAAGAGGAGCCTTTGCTGTCTTATTTTTCTTTTTTCCCCCTCTTTAATTACTGCCCCCCCCACTTCGACACCTGACCTATAGATGTTGCTGTCTCCCCTTAAGAACTGGGTGTCTCCCCTTAATTACTGAGTGTCTCCCAAGTGCTCATGGTGCACTCAGGGGACCTGGCACCCCTACGTATGGTCCATGGTTCCACCTGGGGCATGAACCGAGGACCTTCTGCATGGAAAGCAGACGTGCTAACCACTACATTATGAAGCCACCTCCTGCTGTCTTATTTATCACTATATCCCTTGACCTAGAATAGTGTCTGGCGAAAGTAGGTGTAAAGTCACCTGTTAGATGATAAATCACCTGTTAGATGATTGAATTTTGCATAATTTTCAAGCTATTTGAATTTTTCCTTTTTTATGAAGAGGTATAACTGAATCTCAAATTTCTTACAATTTGATATAAATTTGATGTTGAATGTTGAAATATTTTCCAAAATTCGATCTGCATTTAATTTGTTCAAAAGTAATATGTTCTTTTTAATGCTCCACAGTTGGTTAATACTTTAATTTTAAGGTGATGTAGCAATTGTCTATATTGTTTGCTGCTTTACATTTTGTTTGAAGAACACATGCTGCTCTATGACTGTACACATATGGTGTTAAAAACTAGTTACATTTGTTATAAAAATAGATTATTTAAAATTTGCCATTTTACTGTAAAATTTTACAATAAACATTTATACACCCATCATCTAGACTCTAATACTAATGTTTTACTATACTTAATTTATCACATATCTATTCATGTGTCCATCCTTCTTTCCAAGTTGATATATTTTAAAAGACTTTTAATTTATTTAAGATAATGGATATTTCCTAAGTTTTAAATTTTAATCAGAAAAGAAACAGGTTGCTGCTTATTTTGGCATCCAGGGCATTAGAATAGAATTTTATAGTATGTTAAATCACTGTACATATGACTTAAAATTCACAAAAGCCAAAAATGAAAATTGAATTTCGAAGCTGGCACTCATATGCAGTGACAGATAATGTCATGGTGGGTGACAGAGGAACTAGGTTAAAATGAATTTTAACATTTAATTAAGATGTTTAAACGAATCAATGGAGAAACTAAACATCATAATTAATAATGCTATTAAAAATAACTACAATTGACTTCATTCTTGGTGGACATTGATGGGCATTGTCTCTTTTCCATCTTTAATTAGTCTGTTTCACTGCTAATTGACACTTGTACTAGTGAGTAGTGAGAAGGAAGTATAAATAACAGTATCCAAATTGATTTAAGTCATGCAATGAGATAATAAATCATTTCATTGCTAATTAATTCAATCATAGAATATTGTTTAATAGAATCATATGTAGAATGTTGGAACCAGAAGGTCTCTTACTGATCACCTAGTCCAAATTCCTCATTTTACTGATGGGAAGACTGAGGCCCTGAGAAGAAAAAAGCATCTTTTTCAAGGTCACATTTTTCTGAATCATGCATAACTGAAACACTAAGCTAGTATGTCTAAAAGCTGCCTTCCTTCTGTACTTGCAAACTGCCGTAAAGGAAGATTTCACTTTCCTGGTCTAGATTATTACTTGGGTTCTTCTAGCTTTGACATTTGTTCATTGTCTAATTGGACTTCAATTGCAACCTGTCGTATTCTGTGTTTTTAAATTGCACTTATACTATATTTTAAATGACACTAGACTTAGGGTTAATTAACAGTAGAAATTGCTAGTTTAACGGACAGTGAATTCTTTTTTAACTTGCATATTATTCTGTTTTTTTCCTACTAATGCTTTTTTTCCCCAGTTTTCCTGAGTTATAAAGACTTGATCAGTAGGGCGAGAGATTCCTCTAAATACCATCAGAGGCAGATGTAAGTTTTGCTGCCTCAAGTTCATACAATTAGGGCTTCAAATACAAAAATAAGGGCGAGGAAGAATATTTTAAAGGGCTCATATAAGTGAGGGGTGCTGAAGCTTAAGCTTCATTAACTTCACTTTAACCCACCTGTGAATGTCCAGACACATAAATTAGGTAGGTAAATACTTTTTATTGCACAGGGAATGGACGAAAGAAGTAATATTGTCTAAGTACCTACTGTGTGACTGGCATTATTCTAAGCGCTTTACATATTAGTATCTTATTTAACCCTCACAAAAGGATGAGACTGATATATATGATTTTTATTTCATAAGTTGGGCACACTTAATAAATGGCAAAAAGAGAGTTTGAACCTGGGTCTTTCTGATTCCCAAACCTGTGCTCATTCCACCATACCTTTATATAACAGCTGTTATTACAAAACTTAATCACAATAAAAATAGAAATATGATCAAATATTGACAGTAGAAGGCTTCCATTCATAAAGAATAAGAGAGAGACTCAGATGATGATAATTCAAGACAGAATACTTTGCCACAAGAAAGGTTTCAAGATAAAACCGTAACTCTTTGCCAATGGTGGGAGGATTTTAAGAAACATAAACATGAAACAGCTTTTTATTTTTCAAGCACTGCTTTTAACCATGCTCTCTCGATCCCCCATTCTGTCCCTTAGCAACATCTTTAGCAGATTTCATCAATGTGTGGCCATTTTCATTTATTCCAATTTTGCTCAATTCAGTGTAAAAATCCAAAAACCTTTCCCACCTTCTCCAGTGCAGACCAGAGCCATTACCCTAACTTTTTGGAGACCAGTCTAAGGGTTAGGGAGTGGTAGGGGGCTCAGGGTTAACTGGTTCTGAAATAATTCTACCTCATTCCCTTTCCCAAACCAATTCTTTTGTTTTTGGGAACAAGGAAGGGGAATAGTGGACACAGAGGTCTTCTTACATAATCTGTTGGCCACCTCTTGGTTGGTGACCCCAGTTTGTCCAGTTTAGTAGCCTCTGTAGCTGTGTGGTCTTTGCGTATGTGAAGTGTGTAGCTTTCCCGAGGCTCCATTCAACTCCGTCCTGGCCCCTTCTATCATGGAAGATTACCTCAGAAAGGAGCTCTTCGGCTTTTCCAGGTAGAGAAGCATGCTATTTACTCAATATATCTCTAGCTATTCCTGCTTTTTTTATTCTTTGTACTAATGTTCTCTTCTAAGGTCCGTGACTGAGAGGGTTTCTCCCATGTTCTTCCACGATATACTTTGTCATAATCTCTTCTGGCACTGCTGATGTAGGCGATTTCAGCAGGACTCCTACCTTTAGAAATATCTATACCAGAAAAGGATATGTTTCAATGTTTTCTTATGCTTCCCCAAAACATTAGCTCTCCTAAGAACTCTCTCATCATTCTCATGTCTCATGGCATTATCAAGATGAGATTTCACACTCATCCAGGAAGTGAGAGACATATCATTTTTTGCAAGCACCCCTGGTCTCTAAATGATTCTCTTGACACTGTCTCTTGGCCTCCCTTGGCCTGTGTTAATGATTTAAAGCACAGCATCCACTCTTCCATAGGGAGAGGAAGAAGTAATTTCCCATTAGAAACACTGTACAATTTACAAAGTTAGCGATTCCACTCTCCATACTCCTTATATATACCAGGGGACGAGTGAGGTATCTGTCCCCAATTGTTACAAGTAACTTGGAAATGTGGGGTACGTAGTGGTTCATGTCCAGCTTTGGACCTTAGTCACTAACATTCTGTTAAAGGATTGTACTGGTAGAAAGAGTTCACAGCCACTATTTGATTAGGGAATGCTGCCTAGCTTCTATGATAGTTGCAATAGGTCTAGGGTTTCTAGAACCTGAAGGAATAATGATATAACTATAGTCATTAAATATGTATAACTAAAAAGGAATGAAGTATCATTAGTTCATCTGCATATATGGATGGCATGGTATAGTGGGTAAGAGTTTGGGTTCTGTGTCAACCTAGGAATATTAATTAGCACTAAGTTTACATTCATAATAAATTTGTCAGTTTTTTAAGGTCCATTTTTTTCATAGGCATTTATATTAGACACACAGACCATAGATTGTGCTGTATACTTAATGTTTGTGCCCCCCCCCCCAATTCATATGTTGAAACATAACCCCCGATGTGGTGATATTTGGAAATAAGGCCTTTTAGAATTGATTAGGCCATGAGGATGGAACCCTCATGAATAAGATTTGTGCCATTATAAAAGAGATCCCAGATACCTCCCATGTCCCTCCTGGCATGTGAGGGCACAGCAAGAAGATGGTTGTCTGTGAGCCAGGAGGACAGTCTTCACCAGACACTGAATCTGCCAGCACCTGGAACTTGACTTCCCAGCCTCCAAATCTGTAAGAAATAAATTTATACTGTTTCGTATTCTGTTATAGCAGCCTGAACAGACTAAGATGGAATGTAATCACTAATATCATGAAAATGTTAGCTCAGTAGCACATTAAAGTCATCTGGGGAGTTTTTAAAAAAATACTCATGCCAGGGCCCCACCACAAAACAATAAAGTAGTAATATCCCAAGATATGATCCAGGTTCTGTTTCTAATGTGCAACCTAGTTCTGAAGCCACAAGATTAGATGAACCTATTTGTAATATTGTATTTGTTACAACACAGAGAGCCTCTATAAGCACCAGAGTCACCATATTGCACAACTCCAAGGAGCATAATTTACAGTTTAGCCTCTGTGAATGGCACCTGGCAGAGTTGGGCAGTGCACAGCCTGTATGACAATAAGTGGAAATCCTGATGAAAACTTTAGAAATTTACAAGGAAGTAAAACAAGAATACTTAAATGTCTGTTCAACTCCAGTGGTTCTCTTTGTTATAGATATCTTCAGTAGGAATTTACCTGTGGATGCCATAGCATGGTAGTTAAAATGTTAGGTTCTGGAGAATTAAACAAATAATACAAGAAGATCTACTTGAGCTAAGAAATGAGCTCAATCTTCTGTTTGACGTCTCCCTGAAGTTAAGGTTGGATTGATGAGAAATACACCTTAGTGTTTTCTGGTAATATCCCTCTACTCCAGCGGTCAGTAAACATTTTTTGTAAAGGGTCAAAGAATAAATATTTTAGGCTTTGGCATCCACAAAAGGTGTTGGTTGCACATTCTTTATTTCTAACAACCCTTTAAAATGATAAAAAAAAACATTCATAGTTAAAGATAGCACAAAAATAGGATGTGCAGGCTGTAGTTTGCCAAATTATTCAAGGAAAAAGAGAAACTCTTAGAAATATTAATGCAGAAAGAATAAATTACTTAGAAAGGAAAAAAATCAGATTGCAATAGGATTTCTCATTTACAACACAAACTGGAAAGCTCTTGCAAAGCATCTGTGGACTACTGATCAAAAAGCACCAAACAAGTAACAATCTTAGACCAAAGCAAAAGTACTCTTTGCCATAAGTCTTGAAGTGAATACTCTGGCTTTCTACTGGCAATGACCCTCCCTAACCCCACAGGGCAAATGAGTCCAAGGAGTCAAGGGGCCATGCCTACCTGGAGACAGTGTTCCAGGAGCCAGCAACTGGCTCTCCCTGTGCCACCATTTCTGATATAGAACTGGAGTCAAGGAATTTGGTGGGGGTGGGGGAAACCTGTCCTTTCAGGCCATTATTAAAGATAAACCTATCAAGGTAGGATACTAGAACATGTTTTTGGTTTATAGCTTTAAAATATAGATATGTGGTATATGGACCTCTGTTTTTATCCTGGCTTTAGACCCCACAAATATTTGAAGAAGGCCTGATTGTAACTGATGAATCATACTCTAGCCACACTATCAATTATATGTCAAAGATGTAATAAAACAAAGATATTTAGAAATACGTGAGAATTTAGAGTTTATATCATCCATTAACCTCATACGAAGAAAACACTTGAATGAAAAAAAGATAACCAAACACTAAAGGAACCACAAGAGAAAAGGAAGAAGAGAGAAAACCATGGTAAAGCAATATTTTATAGAAAAATGGAATAGGTTAAAAATTTAGAAAATTTAGAATATATGCCTTATGGACAAAATAAGGGCTCTAGAAATGAAATGTAATGTAAAAAAAATTTGAATAACTGCTAACCTATCTTAATAAAACCTAGAACATGAGAATGGGGAAGGGACAAAATAAATGTCTCCCAAAGGTCTTTTTGCGGTTGTCATATGGTATTGCTGTGGGAATAGCTACAAAAAATGAAGAACATTCAAATATTCTAAAGGCCTCAGGTTATTGAAGACAGGGCAATTAGGGAGCACGCAGAGCACTTTTGGTACAGGAGATGTGGGGGTGACTTAAACAACCATGATTGCAACAATGGAACATTACGCAATTATTAAAAAAATCAATTAGATTTATATGAGTTGACTTTGAAGGGCTTTCTATGAATACTGTTGTGTGGAAAAATACCAATGCAGTAAGGTATATAAAAAAATGATCTCACTTGTGAAACAAGTAATCAAGGGGTAAAATCTCTCCTACATAGGTATGTTCTACATATAGAATTACATGAGCCCCAAAATATGGAGTAATACACAGGTTACCTGGGGTGTGGTGGGGATTGGAAGGGGGAAGAGAGAGAAATGTTAAGTGAAAAAAGACAAGACAAAATGTTCATACTAAAATAAAGAGTGCTCCTCCCTTTCCTTCAAAATAGTATTTCATTCTCAAGAAAGTCTTGGAAGTGCTAAATTGTACTAAGTAGGTTTCTTTACTGCAGGCCTTTGTAGAATCATTAAATAAACACTTTGAATCTTTAAGAGAAAGAAACATTATATAGAATACATTTTTGTGGCCCACTTTAAAAGAGTATTTTTAAAGACAGTTTGGGAAATGCTGCTTTAGTCATGTTTAATGTGACTGTATTGATATTGCCCTCTGGTAGGTGTATTATTATGACTCTTTGGTTCCATGTCTTTAGTAAATACATTATTAAAGTACCTTGTCATGTTGCTTACCATTATTTAGCACCCTCAAGTTATTTGGAAATGATAGGCCTTTCACATTCTTCTTATGCATAGTCTATTGATTTGGTGAATGCTGGATATTGCCATCTTGATAACACCTCTGTCGAATATTCCTTATACGTTCTTGGTATGAGTAGAATTTGAGATTTAAGTTTATTTTTTCCTTCCTCCATACCCCCACCCACTACAATTTTCAAGGATCACCATGACTCTATATTAAATGGACTACTTTTCCAGACGCTAAACAACACTTCCTTTTCTTAGCTTGAGCTTGTACAAGCTGACAGTTTAACCCAGATACTGTGAAATCCCTTGAATTCAAAGCTTGGGCACTGTTGGAAGAAGGAAATGCACGTTTTCTATCATCTGAGTCAAAAGACAGAATTGAAAAAGAAAATGTTGCACTATAAGTGTTTTCAGTCTTTTGCTGAATACTGTCAGGTTAGGAAAGATGCACAAGTATTTTGATAACTGACTTCGATGTTTACAAAGACTCAGAAGATAGGATTGAGAGATTGCTCATCTAACAGGCATTGATTGACATACTTTTGCTAGCTAGCAAGTAGTGACAACTTTTGTGAGCAGTGGTTTCAGTTTTACAGTATTTCAGACTCTGAAGGCAAAGCTCCAAATAATATGGACTCATAGAATCTGAAGAAATAACCATGTTAGTCAGGATGAGCCTAGGGCATGCTGCAAGAACAAATAGCCCCCAGATCTTTGAGCCTTAAAGTAACAAAATTCATGCCTTACTCACACTACAAATCCTCCATGGATTGGCTAGGGGCTCTCCCTCTACATTGTCCTCCCTCTAAAACCCAGGCTGTTGAAACAGCCACCATATTGAATGTTGCTAAATTCTGTAGCAAACGGAAAAATTGAATGTAAAAGCTCTCAAAACTTCCATTCTGCCCAGTGGTGAAGTGTGTCACTCATGCTCACATGGCACAGGCCAAAGCAAGCAAGTCACATGGCCACACCTAACTTTTAATGAATGGGGAAGTATAATCCACCTATGCTCAGAAAGATAGTGATAATTTTGTGAAGAACCCTAAGCCTTACCACATGGTCCTCCGAAAGGCCGTCCAATCTAAACCTGACCAAAATTCTGTGTTTGCTATGGCTAGTTTGTACATTTACACACACTTTCTGAAATCATACACTCATAAAATGACACTATATCTGTATCATTACTCTCAGTATTATAATTGTTTATCTGAGGGTGTTTTTGTTTTGCTGTGTTTATTCATGAGCAGGGTCCTAAATTTGAGTAACCAGCCCAACATATGATTATATTACATTTTTGAGCTGAACACTGCACGTTCTTATCAAGATTTGTGTGTAATTTTCTAAATTCAATACATTTTAGAGAATATTTTTTAACACAAATAGTACTTATAGAAAGGAAATGAAGAAGACCTAGTCTTCAAATATCCTATGAATATGTTTTCTGATATCCCAGGAGCTGTGGTTGTGACCAAATGTTTGAGGGTAGCAAGGTTGAATGAAATAAAGAATAAGGAAAGAATGCCTGAAACATATTTCTAGTCTTCATAAATCAAAATTTGAGTGTATGAAAGATGGTTTGATTCAAGATAAATTTAGTTCTATTTTATTTTTATTGCATTAGACTGCAGCATTCAATATTTGCTAAATCATATATCGATAAATCACATTAGTAATATAAAAATAAACATTTGAAACAGTACCATGCTCATATGGAAATGAGTGAACATCTTTCATAAATCAGTTTTAAGTTGTTAAAAGAAGAAAGGTGGACTTGAAAATATGTGAAGGGAAGAACCTTTTAAATTCTCATAATTTAAAGCCTAATTTTTCTCAAAATATATTTTTGGAGAATCTCAAATAGCACTACTAGGGGCACTTAGGGAACGATTTTCCTTCGGGACATTTCTATGGCCTAGATAAGGTCACATAGAGCCAGAGATCTGCTTTCCAGTCTTTTCAAGTTTTTTTTTTCTTTAGAAAATATCTGGTAACTTCTTTCTAAAATCACTATTAAGAGATAAAATGTTTAACCCCAGGCTTGTTACCTTGAATTGGAACATGACTTTAATTAAACAAAAATATGCATATGGAATATGGGAGCATTTCTGAAACCAAAGGGAATCTAAGTTTTTTTTTTTTGAAATTACAGTAATAGGAAAAAGTCATTTCTAGTCCATTTGTAAATTTTTAATACCTATTAAAAGGAGTTATCAAAGTTGCTAAAGGCAGAACAATAATACTCAGTATGGGATGCATGATTTTAAAGTCCACATTTGAGCCTCTTCCCACTTCTAGGTAGTAGATTGTATCAGGTTCACACTGCTTATCAATGGGTATAAGGAATGAAACATTTGCTATGTTTCTATACCCTAAAGCTCCTTGGCCTGCTATAATACTAAGGTGATCTGGTCCTCTGTGTGTCCTTCAACATCTTGCCCAATTTCCTTCATGCTTATTTTGAGAGTTTTCAGATTCTGCCTTTTGGGGGAATGTAAATTATGAAATTCTGTGCACACCTATTTTGCAACATGATGCTTAACTCTTAAATTATGTCAAAATAAGCTTACTTCATTTTATGTCAAAACCAATCTAACAGAATGTCTCCATTTTAAAAGAGAACAGAGTCAGAGAGATTCATTGACTGTCCAAAGAGAGTTAATATTTGAACCAAAATCTCTCTTCCATCAAAATCTGTGGTTTTTCACTGCATCATGAGGCCTCTCTAAAGACAGAAGAACATTCTACATAGAGATCATTGTTCCCAGAAGGTCTAGCCACTTGAGAAATTTCTCATTAATCCTCATAACACCTAACATAGCAAGAATTCTAATCATTTAACAATTAGCAAAGGTAAGGCTCAGAGATGGTACTATTATTACCATGTTAGCAAGAGAAGTTGTATTGTTATATGCAAAAGAGGAAGATAATCCACCTTTAAAAAGTATGCTCTTTAAACACTTCAGTAATTGATTATTAATACCATGATTTGGAACAAATATTCACAAAAACTTACTATTTTTTTGTGGTCTAAACACCCACACTGATAATCCTTTCAAAAGGTTTTTATTTGTCTCTTTGGTACAACTAAGCATACTTCCTTTCTAATAGCCCAGAATTGCACTGAAGAATGTAATTAACGGAACGAAGAAAATGCACTCAATAATTCAAAATTTATTGGTACTATTTCATTTAGAATGGTGGCACTGAATATAACCTTGATTATCTTTTTTTCCCCTTTTAGTTGAACAGTAAAAAACACAAGACATGCTTGTTAGTCTACTTTTAAACATTGTAGTGAAATATAGCAGTTCAGATAATTGAAACCAGCACTTCATTACAGTGAGATTAGTTTTTCTGGTTTAACTCTTTTTCCTCTTACACTATGTAACTAATGGAACTGAATTGATAAATGAGTATGTTTGAAGTGTTCACGTTGACCAACTCTCCTACCTAAATAACACAGAGGATTAGATCTCAGCTCATACCCCTCATATGGTCCTAGCTCACTTAGTCAATAGCCACATTCTGACTAATTTGCCGGAGATGGTCTGTGATCAATTTACTCAGTGCAGAGAGCTGTTGGTACCCTGAGTCTAAAACATATACCTCTGCTTGCAACTTTTCCAGCAATTGTTTCAGAAGCAGAACTATCAGCAAGTCAGTGAATATAGCTCACTCACAAGGCAGTTGTACAACTGAAGAGAACTGATTATTTTGCATCTCTTATTTTCACTTATCTTTCTTCTTACAGCATGTTAATGGGTATATGCTTTCTGTGGCACTCAGGTGTATTCTCCATATGTGCTTATTTTGTCTTTATCTGATGACATTGGCTTTACTGAAGATAAGTCTGGGGACTGGATAGTATTCCTAGGTATCATGAACACATAACCTCACTGAAAGACTGGACTATAAGGCAGTAGTGGAAGATGTAGGTTATAAGTAAAGAATTGACCAGCAAAAAGATTATGACTCGCTTTATCGTGACACTAACTTTATTGAGGTCTGGAACCAAACCCACAATATCTCTGAGGTATACTTGTGGAGTTTAGTAGAAATAAGAAGTTGATCACTTCTTTAATGACTCTAGATCCCATTCAGAATTAAGTCTAAATTCCTAAACATTTCATATTCAGTCTTTCACACGTAACTGGCCTCATCCTTTTTTAACCATGTACTATCTACTCCCATATATACAGACTAACACTTCGCCCATATCAAACTACTTAAAAGACCAATTTGCCACATTTTCTCATGTCTCTGTTTCTTGTATTCATGTTAACTCTACTCGTAACAGTCCCTCTTCCCATCCTCGATGAGATATCTCTTCTTTTGATTTAGCCATCATCCTTTTTAGGAAAAATAGTACTTGGCCTCATCACACTCATTGTAATGTACATTTACCTCAATGCTAGCCTTTATTACAGTGTATTACAATGGTTTTCTTACATGTATGTCTCTTCTGTTAAACTGAGCAACCTGAGGGAACAGACTTTGACTCATTTGTCTTTGTATTTCAAGTGCCTACCATAATACCAGCATGTAGTAGGTTCACATAAATGTTAAATGAGTAAATGATGACTTTATAGGTCTGAGCTTGCTGACCAATTTTCCATGCTGACCAATAGGACCATCATACTCATAATGCTTAGTGCTTTTTACATGGTTTAGCTTCATAGATACCATTCCTCGCCCCATCTGTATAAACTTAAGTCAAAGTATGGAATTTGCTTCTAAGGCTGTATCAAAAGCTGGCAGCATAGCTGCTGTGGCATCTGCAGGACATACTAGTCTTGTATACAAGGAAGAATATTTTTTTTGATGCTCAGAAACTATAGATTGTTTTTACCCTAACACAAAAAAAGAGATAAAATCAATTTGTTAATAGTGAAATAAAGCAGGATCTTAGGTGTTTAAACTGTAATGATTTTAGAAAGACTTTGCTAAAAAAATTACACATATGTTTTTTAAATAGGGCAGGGAGTATGTGGATTGGATCCAGGAATAGAAAAATATTTTAAATGAAAAAAAAATTGTGAAATCTGAGTGAAGTGTAGAGTCAGTGTTGGTGTCTTAGTTTTGACAAATGTTCCATTGTATTATAAGATGTTAACAACAGGGGAAACTGGATAAGGAATATGTAGGAAGTCTGCACTATTGTTTCTGTGAATCTAGAAGTATTCCAATAACAGATTTATTTTAAAAAATAGGGAAAGGTTTCACAACAATGTGAATATACTTAATGTCACTGAACTGTACACTTAAAAATGGTTAAAATGGTGGATTTTATGTTATGTATATTTTACCATAATAAAACATAGGGAGAGAACTAGGTATGTTGGGAGAGAAGGATTGTAAAGGGAATGAGATACATTTTTTTAAATCATTCTTTGCACTTCCGCAGCATTCCAGGCACTGTACTAGAAATAAAAGGTGTTTTTATCTCCACTGTTACTGATGAGTTCACCAAGGTTACATGAGTTTAGGTAATAGCATATCTAGGACCTACTCTGGGCCTGCTTTAATCTGTGCTTAAGAGAGAGAGAGAGGCCCTGGAGTGTATAGTTTTTAAAGAGTGATTCAGATTAGTCCAATGATCAGCCAAGTTTGAGAACCACTGCTTTAAGGCTTTTATATCCATTGCTTTTAAAAGACTATTTCTCTTATTTTGAAGATGAAAGTGGGCAGTGTAGGATCTTCTTTAATGTGGACCCTGAGAACTGGAAAGACTATTACAGCCCAAGGCCAAAGCCTTGTCTACTGCAGCGAAGCCAGCTGAGCAAGATAGAAGGAGAAATGTCATAGAACTGGATCAAATATACTCCATGTAAAGCTCCAACTCGAGAAGGATAATTTCCTCTGAAAATTTTTGGTTGTGTATTACAGACTGAACTGAGTTCCACATAATATCAATTGAAATATTTGGTCGCTTCTTGTCTTCTATCTCCATGGATAGTATTGACTGCAGAGACCTCTGGTCACCAGGGAATTTTCAGATTGAGTAAAAAGGCAATTAGAGGCTGGCAGTGTCAATGGATTAAGGCAGTACACTTGAAAGTTCAGAAAATAAGCAAACACCTAAAGAAAGTCATGCTTTCTATTTCATTAAGAAAATAGAAACAATTCAAAGAGACTTCCCCAGTCTTCCAGTACCACATCTCCTCACTTACCTGTATCTGTGTTCATATATATTGTCTTTTCTGCTGTAACCGGGATGAACTGTGCTCTTAAGACTCATATGTCTACCTCTTGCATTAAACCTCAAACTCAGTCACTTATGAACAATCCTACCTACTCCCTCCTGCTTTTTCCTACCAGATATTTCACTCCAGAAGACCACTGTACTATTACTTTCCCCATAAAAAAATCTAATAAAACAAAATCACCAAAACCAAAAGTCAACTCTTAATCTGTTGATCACTTTCCTCCCTTAGCCACTCACTGCCACATTCTTCTGCCATGCTTCCAGCAAAGCTCTCAAAGATAGTTGTCTGTATAACTTACTTTGAATTCGCCTAACACTTTCCTTGGAACCCAGGCTCTTCCCTCTGCTTCTCCACCAAAAGTGCTCTTGGTCAAAGTCAACAGTGCCCTCTGCTTTGCTTAATAAAACAGCCAGTCTTCATTTCTCAATTCACAAAACTCAGCAGCATTTGACACAGCTGATTCCTCCTTCCTCTCAGAAACCCTTTCTTCATTTTGGCTTCCAGCAGCATGCTTTTTTGTTCCCTCCCTGGCTGCTCCTTCTCAGCCTCTTGATTCCTTCTCACGCTTCTGTCTTCTAAATTTTGGAAAGTACCAGGCTCAGTCTTGGACTACTGTTGTTATTTATACTCATTCTGCTGGCTCTCTCTTTCAGTGTCTTAATTTTAAAATCTATCTGTTCACTGGTGTTTCCCAGATTTATATTACCAGCCTGGAGCTTTCCCCTGAACTCTGTATTAATATATCCAACTGCCTCCTTGACATCTTCACTTAGATATCCAATATGTCCAACTAAATTGCTCATCTTCTCCCCCAAGGAACTCTTTTCTCCATCTCAGTTAATGGCAAGTCTGTCTTTCTAGTTTCTCAGGCCAAAAACTTGTAATGATTTTTGAATACTCTTTTTTTCACACCCCACATACTATCTTTTACAAGTCTTCCTGACTAGACTTACCCTCTCCAATGTAACATCCATACTGTAGCAGAGTAAAGATTTAGAAAATCTAAATTTCAGCACACTGTTTTTCTGTTTAACATAATGTCTAAATTCTTTATTTTTTTTAAATCAAATTTATTGGGGTGACATTGGTTAATAAAATTATATAGGTTTCAAGTGTACAGTTCGATAATACATCATCTGTGTGTTGCATTGTGTGTTCACCACCTAAAGTCTAAATTTCTTAGCATGACATTCAGTGGTATACATGAGCTTCCCCCCCCCCTCACTCTTCCCTTATTCCCGCCCCTCCCTGCCATATCCTATTCTCTAGCCCTAATGACATGCTTGTAATTACCTTAAGCCACCAGGTGCTTTAGGAAATCATACATTTCATACTTTCCATTCTCCCAGGTTGGTTATTTCATGAGTCTTTGAATGTGTACTTGGAATAGACTCACCTGGTCATTGGGAGAACCTGCACATTAATATCTTGGCCAGTGAGGTAATAACATCAGATTGAGGGACACTAAAGGAAGTATAGCAGTGAGATCTACTAGTTCTATCACATAGCACATGAGCAAGATGCTACCAGCCTGAGTGATGAAATAAACAAATACAGCTGTCATGATCCTTAAGCACACAGAACGTGCTCTAAATTAAGCACCAGTGTCTTAGTCCATTTGGGCTCTTGTAACAAAATACCACAGACTAGGTAACTTATAAACAACAGTTGTATCTCTCACAGTTATGGAGGCTAGGAATTCCAAGATCAAGGTGCCAAAATGACCTCATTCTAGTGAGGGTCCTCTTTTTGGTTCATAGCCAGTGCCTTCTAGCTGAATCATGGTGGAAGGGGCTAGGGATCTTTCTGGAGACCCTTTTATAGAGGCACTGACCCCATTCATGAGGGCTCTACCTTCATGACCTAAGCATCTTCCAAAGGTTCTGCCTCCTAATACCATCACACTGAACATTAGAATTTCAATATATGAACTTTGGGAAGGTCACAAACATTCAAACCATAGCAGCCAGTGTATTGTGGTATTTTCCCAGTAGTTAGAATGCATGAGTCCAGTAAATGAGAGGTATAAGTAGGAGTGGCCTCACTCACCATCATTCCCAGTGACCCACATTCAGAATTTATCCTCCTGTTCCCACAACTCCGGATCTGGCAGGTTTAGGAGTCTGGGTTTCTGGAGGGAGTGCTTCCAAAAGGGCACACAGCAAAGCTCTCATCAAACATCAATGCCCAGCAAGCACAGAAAAGAGTTATTATCCTGGCAGGAATCAGTGGCCCTTATCATCAGGAAGAGACAGGGCTGCTGTTTTACAGTAGGGCTGAGAGGATATATTTAGCACCCAGGTGATCCGCTTGCATTTCTCTTGTTACTTCTTTGCCCAGTGTTGACAGTAAATGAACAAGTGCACCAGCCATGGCCTGAGAAGAGCCTGATAACCAGAATCTCAGACTGATCAATGGTGATGGTCTGGATCACCCCATGAGGTAATCCACTGAGACTAGAACAGGTGATAGTTGAGGATGAAATTTACCTAGAATGGATAGTGTAGAAGGGAGATGGCAGGAATAAGATGAGGCCTGTAGACCAGCTTCAGCTTGGATGCAGTGGTTCATCCTGGAAACTGTCCTTCTAGACGTTTCCCTCAGGAAAATCCCACCAAATTCCTAAAGGATCTGCTTCTAGGAGTTACATGAAGCACATAGATCTGAGTGGAACAAAGGGCAGATGGTAATGGATGCTATAGTGCATTGCCCAATTCTTTTTGTCCCCGACACCTACAAAACTGAAATACTCATCACTCCAGCTCTTGAGAGTATAGGTGGCGGGCAGCCCTTAGCTGAGCTTCCCTTTGTGGGTTGCCCTTGGCTAAAGAGAGCTGCTTTTCCTGAGGTTTTATCTTGTCTGAGTGGCTGGTGGAGAGGGAGTCTGTGTGAAATGACTGGCTGTTGCAGGGATACAGACTCCTTACCTCAATTTGAGAAAACTCTTAAGGGCCATTACATCCCCAGTGCTCCCCATGAGATGAACTAAGGCATTTGCTGTGATTGTATCACAGACCAACTTCCTCGTCTTCCTAATTCTGCTTCATTTACTCCTCTGTAGGTGTAGATTCTAAGAGCACTCCCGACAAATTTGTTGCAATCTCTGTCTCTGAATCTGCTTCCCAGGGACGCTGACACATATCAAATGCTTCTTCTATCCTCTCTTTACTTTTAGAACCCTACTATATATAACATTTGCATCATTTTATATAGGTCTTCCCCATTTAGACTCTGTACCGCTTGTGAGCAGGGAGCATATGCTTGTTTAATGTGTCATCAGCACCTGGCAGACCATGTATCAAATGAAAAACGCACCCTCATGACACCACCAAATGATTTCACCTTGGGATACTGAAGTTAAAGCTGGAGTCAGAAGGAGATGTAAGTGTACAGGGTGTTTAATGGGAGTTAGAGTGACAGGCTAATTTGTGTATAAGATTTTTGGAATTTGCTCCAATTGAAGGATTTTTAAGGAAACTTATTTTACCCAAATAAAAGTCAGCGTAAGTAAAGTAGAAAGGCAGAGCACCATGAGTTTATGTATAAGATTTTCCCAAATTCCTCTGTTACCTCAGCACATTTTCAAATTTCTCTGAAGATTTTTCCTTTGGCTAATCAGCCACATAGATAAATCTAGGAATTTTGTGGTGGGGGAAAAAAGTGATTACTACTATTGATTTCTTAAGATTATTGAGGAATATTTATAATTCATTTAATGAAATTTATGGATCAAATGATGAAATTATATGAATATTTATTTTTAAGCCTTAATATTTTATAAAATTTGCTAAATATTAATATGTATCTAAAAAAGAGGAATCCTAAGCTCATTGGCAAAGCCATGACTCTTTTTCCAGGATAGGTCACATTATTCTAATGATGGATCTTTGATAATGAGAATTACTCACTAGGTCTGATAGAGAAATTTCTTTTTTAAGTAGACTCTTTTGCATGCTGTATGTGCTATGTATGCCTATTCTTTTCAAGTATGTCATATACTAATTTACTCTTCAAATAATGGTGAAGCAGTGTCATTAGATTTTCTGATGCTTTAGTCCCCTTTTATAGGTACTATTTGCACAGTTAATATACTTAGGCATTTATAAATATGTCCAAATTCTCAATTCAGCTTTTAGTTTGTGTTATTGTGCTGCCTGAGACATTGTTAGTATAGTTCCTTTAATGACATAGAATTTCTTCGTGGGAAGATCTTTCATGTAGGTAGCACTATTCTGTTGGCATCATATTTGATGACTGTAATAGCAAATTCATGACAAAAAAATTCAAATTGATGCCATGAGAACAATGCCACACAGTGATTGACTGAATGTATCACTATTGTACTGATTGGTTTGGCATTATATATACATGGTGTATTTCTAAGGATTTGAACAAGTGAAGAAAACCCAATAGATACTTAGTTGTCACAGGAAACCAGCAGAGATACCTCTTTTGAATATGAAAGCCCAGCAATAGCTGTTTCCAGAAGACCTGCTAGATTAGGAGTCAGGCCTCCTAGCTCCTAGTTCTAGGTCCTGTTATTAATAAGATAAACTGAGACAAGTCCCCTTACTTTCCTGGGACCACATGTTGAATACCTATTATTTCATTTTATACCCCAAACAGCTCTTTGAGGATAGGTTTTATTATACCCATTTTACAGATTAGAAAACCAAGGCCCAGACATTTAGGCAACTTGCTCAAGATTGCACAGAGCCATGATTTAAACCCAGGTCAGACTCTGAAGTTCATGCTTTATTCTATTACAATATTCTGACTTCTCATTTTTCATCCAAAAGACAGAAACATAATACCTATCCTGCCTATTTTATAAGTGTGTGTGTGTGTGTGTGTGTGTGTGTGTGTGCATGTGTGTGTGTGACTGAGAGAGGGAGGGAAGAGAGAGGGAGAGATGGGGGATGGGGGGAGGAAATGAAATAAGGCGATGATTGTGGAAAAAGTGTAAATTGCAAAGTGCATCCAAATGTCATCGCTACTGACTGACTCAGAGAGCTATTGATGAATTGTAAGCTTCAGTTATACCATTAGACCATTTGTTAAGTTCTTTATGCCTTTTTGAAATTTTTATTTTTCAATTAGAGTTAACATTCACTATTGTATTAGTTTTAGGTGTTCAGCATAATGGTTAGACACTTATATAATTTACAGAGTGATCCCCCTGATTAGTCTAGTACCCACCTGGCACTATGCATCATTATTACCATATGATTGACTGTATTCCCTATGCTGTACTTCACATCCTTGTGACTATTTTGTAACCACCAATTTGTACTTCTTAATCCCTTCACCTTTTTCACCCAGCCTGCTAACCCCCTGCCATCTGACAATCACCAGTTTGTTCTCTTTATCTACGAGTCTGTTTTCATTTTGTTCATTTTGTTCCTTAGATTCCACATATAAGGGAAATCATATGGTATTTATCTTTCTTTGTGTATGACTTATTTCACTTAGCATACACCCTCTAGGTCTATCCATGTCGTTGCAAATGGTAAGATTTCATTTTTAATGGCTGGGTAATATTCTGTTGTATATATGTACCACCTCTTCTTTGTCCAGTCATCTATTGATGGACATTTAGTTTGCTTCTGTATCTTGGGTATTCTAAATAGTGCTTCAGTGAATATAAGGGTGCATATATCTTTTTGAATTAATATTTTGGTTTTGTTCAGGTAAATACCCAGAAGTGGAATTCCTAGGTCATAAGGTAGTTCTATTTTTAATTTTTTTCTGGAACCTCCAAACTGTTTTCCATAGTGGCTGGACTAATTGCAGTCCCACTAGCAGTGCGCGAGGGTTCCCTTTTCTCCACATTCTCACCAACACTTATTGTTTTTTGATTTATTGGCAATGGCCATTCTGACAGATGTGAGGTGATACCTCATTGTAGTTTTAATTTGCATTTCTCTGATGATTGGTGAGGTCGAGCATCTTTTCACATGCCTATTGGTCATCTCTATGTCCTCTTTGGAGAAATGTCTATTTGGGTCCTCTGAGCATTTTTAAGTTAAATTATTTGTTTGTTTGTTTGTTTTGGTGTTGAGTTATATAAATTCTTTTTAAATTTTGGATATTAAATTATTTATGCTTTTTTGAAAGAAGCTTATCCTCTTAAAAGGAACAATGGTGCAAGAGAGGACAATAAAGAGCTATCTATGAGGTATGGCAAATCAAGATATTTGTTTAAAGGTTTTATATGTTGTTACAGTGACTGGAGAGGTACAGAAAGAGATAGGAGGTCAAGAGGATATAAATCCATCCCTTCAGCTAAGAAAAAAAGTGCCCTGAATTTTATTTGCTCATAAATACTTTCACTAAGACCTCAAAGGTTCTGGAGTAGGTCTGGACTTTAGGTGCCCTTTTAGGTCCATAATATCATGCCATTTCATAGATGAAAAAAATCAAGTTTGGTTACAATAAGTAGCTTGCCCCCAAACACATACTAGGTAGCATTGCTGGGTTATGGACTTAGGTCTGTGTGATTTCGAAGCCTTCCTTCTAATCACTGGCTTGATCTTCAGGACTGTGTGCCATTGTTGAACATGAGTGAGCATGAGTGGGCCCAGGGGAAGGAATAAGTTCATCCTATAATTGTTTGTTGAAGCATTTAGATGTAGAACTGAGGTTTGCTTTTACTGCCTTGACATGCTCCTGTCTTTCATGTATGCATTTTGTTTGTCTTAGGAAACAGTAGTCCTCCTTGTCTTTGTGTGTGTGTGTGTGTTTGTGTACCAAAACCAAATTTAAAGACTGACATTATTCAGGATAAGCAAAATAAAGCCCTCTGTTGAACAAATATGCATTAACCACCTACTGCTTACCAGGTGCTGCAAAATATATGGGATCAGAAAGATAAGAAAATTACTGGAATATAATGACATTTCTAAAATAATGATATATAATAAGTGCTAGAAGAACACAATGAAACGAGTGACTACTTTGAATATATTTCATTCAAATTTAAGTGTAACACAATTTGTTTGTGTTCTGTCTTTTAAAACCAGCACCATCATATAATCCTGGTGCTTTCCATTTAGTTAAAAAAGCTTCTTCAGCATTCTTATTTTTACACATTTGTAGAAATAAAACAAGCAACTATATCAGCATTTCAAAATCCTAATGATTATTTTACACATTTTCATCATAAGCCTGAAGAAGGTAACCAAAATGTCAAATTTCTTTGCCTTTTGGCTGATGTATATCAAATCACTATCAGAGAAAGAACACCTGATTGGCTTTTGATGCCATCATAGGAATTTCTGGGCAGGTAGTTGGTGCACCAGTCATGAAGAACAGAGCCCCATGTGACATAGTACTCAAATTAAACACGCCCAGTGTGTGACTAATCTTGGACTTGGGCACAGATTGATGGCCACATTGAAATGATTGGTATCAGGGAGCAGTGCATAAGTTTCTGCAGGCTTGCTTGACTTTACAGCTTATCACAAACATGACAGTGATTTATGTGATTTCATAATATTATTATAAAACCTTCATAATTATAGATTGTTGGTTAAAATCTTAATCAACAGTGAACCTGGAAAATAGTAATAATACAGATGGCATGAATTAATCATGACTTACTAAATGCAGTTTAGTAAGAAAAATAATTCGTGCAGGGCCCAGGGAAGAAGCAAACCTTATAAAAGGTGGTTTGTAGTTGAAAACCAAGGGATTGATTCATTTGCAGTCCTCATTTTTCCTTACGTTTCTCCTAGTTTTCTTCTTATGCACTCTGGACTTCATTTAAGAGTCATCTTAAGTTTTACATGTAATGATGGAAATTAATTAGTTCCTTTTCTTCTGAATTATTACTGTATTTTATGTTTCTGTATATAGACAGCATAATTTAAAGAGTAATTGATGTACTTTTCTCCACAGAAATCAAATGGGAAAGTTCAGTGTCTGTTTTAATAACAGAACTTTTGTGCTATTCAAAAATGTTATAGTCGCACTGATTCTGATTGCTACCTAGGTATCTGATTCCCTCATATATTTTTCAAAGGTTTTGGTCCTGCCAGATTTTCTCATAGATCCAGTGTCAAGTGTTCTTATTTGTAATGTTTTAGCATTAATAATTTGTCTGCATGTGGTATTTGGTTTCTTTGAAGAGCTGTCAAATAGATCATCCTATCATGACTATTTGTGCAAACAGAGCCTGAGTGATCCTGATTTCTCACTATTTCACTACTCACGAAGTGTGCATCTGTGTCATATGTGCTACCTGTTTTATGCGATACCACAGTTCAGAGCTATGCAATAGTAGGTAAAGTGGGCATTTGTAAATTATTTGCTGAGTTTGATTTAATTTGGATGGTTCGCATGAGGAAAAGTTATGATTGAATCTTTTGGGAAATTGAGGCAAAGCAGATTTTTCTCATGAATTGTGTAACCTTCCCATATTGCTTTGCCATATAGTCTCTTTAAAAATTTACTATGTAGTAAAATTAAGGAAGCTTTTATTGAATAAAAATCTAAGTACATCGCAATGCGGCTATAAGAAAGTACTGGAAATAGAATTTTTAATGGTAAAATGAACATAAAAGTTTCCATTTTAAATATTTTATTTTTTTTCATTTTAAATATTTTTCTTTTGGGATGAACTTTAGCTCAGTGTGCCTTTTCCTTGCAATGTCTACAGGCATTCTGGTGTACAGGAGTTTTTAGAGAAGTCTAGGGTGGCTCAAAGGTCTTGGGATAATTTCCCTCCAGTTTCAGTTGGAGAGCCATCAGCTTATGTTGTGCAGATTTAGCTTTATCAGTCTGTTCATCTTCATGGTATCATGATAAAGTATGGATCTCAGAGGGAGGAACATTTTGCCAGTGAATATGATGTTTTTGAATAGCCCCTCGGTTCACAGAGCCCATTAACTAAACTAGTAAATAAAGCAGATGCCATGCACTCATCTAGAGTTAGACCTGAATAATCTTTACGGATGATTTCTAAGTGAAACCTGTAGTTAGAAATTGATTCATGTTCTTACTGTCTGCATTCTTGAAGTTTGACCAGTTTTAGATGGGAAATCCATGGGAATAGAATCTAAAAGTTTTTGTGTGATTTCCTTCGCTCTGTTATAGGTTCAGGATATGTTTTCATTTATTTGTAAATCTTCATTAATTATTACCCATTGGCCTTCTTAAACCGTACAGAGGCATCTCCAGGTCCTATGAGGAATTGGACTAATTGTTAAAGATCTGGAGGCCATGGGGAATATGACCCTAACATTAAACTGAATTGTGTGTAACATTCCTGCCTGTTTTTTTCTTGGATCAGGGAAATCCTTTACTCTAGAATGTACTGGCTTGAATAGTGTTTTCCCAACTTCATGTCTGTCTAGAACCTATGAATATGGCCTTATTTGGAAATAGGATATTTGCAGAAGTAATCAAGTTAAGATGAGATCATACTGGATTAGAGTGGGCTCTAAATCAAATTACTGGTGTTAAGGAGAAAAAGACACAAATAGACAAAACCATGTGAAGACAGACATAGAGATTGGACTAATGCAACTATAAGACAAGGAATGGCAAGGATTGCAGGGAGCCACAAGAAACTAGGAAGAGGCAAGAAAGAATTCTTCCCTAGGGCCTTCAGAGGGAACATGGCCCTGTTGACTCTTTGATTTCAGACTTCAAGTCTTCAGAACTGTGAGACAATAAGTTTTTGTTTTAAACCAACCAGTTCATGGTACTTTGCTACAGCAGCTGTAGGAAATGAATATATCTTCCATTAGCCAAAGCAAGTTGCATGCCAAAGCCCATAGTCAGTGTGGGAAGAGGCTAGAAGAGAGAGAGTGAATACCAAGAGGTGTGGTTGGTAGAGATCACCAGTTTGCCATCTTCCTCTCTGTGATTGATGTTCCTCCCCATGCATCTTATCTCATTTAGGCTTCGAGTCTGAATCTCCTTATCTAAGTCACATCTAGATGCTGATGAAGTTCCTTTCTTGCGGCTCCTCAAATCTAGAGACATGTGAATTAAAACAAGTAATCTTCCCTCCAACACAACTCAATGTGCAGTGGCAAGACAGGGTCATGATAATTGCAATAGATGTCGTCTTCCCAAAGGAGAACGGGATGTGAGGCAGAAAGTACTGAACACTCACTGGTGAATAGAAGTTATAAAATCCAGCTGAGCAACTGGTCATAATTCCTCCTGCTGTAGAGGCAGGGAAGTTTTTAATAGTTGTCAAAAAAATGGACTTAGGTAAGGAGAAACTTTATTTGAAAGGATTATTGCAAGTGGAGAGAGGGGGCTGTTACCATAGGGATCTGAAAATGTCTAAATGGTCAGGTAGGGAAGGCTTTTCTTTTATAGGGAGAAGTAAACAAGTCTAGAAAGAAACAGGTACAGGGAAGTGGGATGAATGGGAGCAGCATGATTGGACTGTAGGTCAGAGAATGTTTTACACTGAGGTCATCCTGTACTCAGAAGGGACTGTTAAGGTTGTATGTAGGCTCAGATCACGGGTGGACCAAAGTTCAAGGACATGGGGGAAGGAGAGAATCTTAACCAAAGTTTGGTTAACAAGCATTTTGTTTCAATTGATCAGTGGGGACAAAACTGTTCAATGAATTGCTTATGAGGCCAAGAATGGAAACTTAGAGGATCTGTGGATGGCCTTGTCCTCGGTAAATAAGGGGCGTTATTAATCACAGGGCTCAGGTAGATTTCAATATTGTCACAGTCTACCATACCCAATAAATACTTCCACTATGTCAGGAAATCATTGCTCTCTGAGAATAATAGTTATGTCTTATTTCTTATTTTGTCTCTTAATAGCTGGAAATGCCTTAATTTCTGCCCTTATTTTCTTAATACATCACCTTGTAAGGTTCTGTTTCTGCCAAAATATTCCTGTGACATTCCATACCTTAGGTGGCATTTTGAATATTTCATCTTTATAATTTATTGATTGGTAAGTTAGTCAGCAATAGGAAATCCTGATATTCCTTTGCTGTATCCATATAGTTACCCCTAGGACTCTCTCTCTGTCTATCCAAACAGTTGTGTTGACTTTAGAAATAATACCTAGAGTTTACTATACCTTCCATGATATCATTACTGGAAAACTTTAGGGTGATCTGAGTAAAACTGCCCCAAATTAGGCATATCTGTGTTTGTCAATAAATACTCATGAGTGTATAATTTTCTATCATAGTAGAAACAGGACTAACTTAGCATACAAATTTGAAATAGATCATAGTATAAGAGGTAGAATCTAAGGTAGAGTCTATTTAATAAAGTCAGCATAAGCTGATGGACAGTATATGAAAGGGGGAGTCCTGGATAAACTATATTCGTACTTTACCAGAGACATGGATGTGTGCTGGGTCACCAGTATGTAATCGTCCTGTTCTTTTTTTTTTTTTTTTTACATTTTAACTACAGCTTTATTGACCAAGAAATGCTTTCAGGATAATGTGATTAAAAAATCATCCTGTTGTTTTTGTTATTAAAGTGATTATAAATATCCACAAAATACTGACTAGTGTCAGATTGACTTGGTCATTGTATCACTTAGAACTAGGTACAGAGAAAGTATCATGCCTCAAAAGAAAATTTGCTTATAGTAAACTATATAACTGTATCTTAACTACAGAAACAACATATGTAAGTTTATTAATAAGTAGTTCGACTAACTAGGAAGTGACCTTCATGTATGCTCTTTCTTGAAAAGTTGTTTTATGTGAGCTAATCTAGTAAGTTTTCTTGCCAAGTGAATAAACGGATAGGCTTCAGGTTTGTTTAATAATTCTCACTACATTTGGGACTGGTTTCCACATACATAGTGAATGCTAGAAAATGTTGTCAGTTCATTCTAACCTTTAATATCTTTACTACAAATGGCATTATATAAATCAAGGGGACTCTTATTCTAAAGGGGTCTTCAAGAATACAATGTTACTATGTTAGTAACTACCATCTCATCTAGTGGAGTTGTAGGAAAAAAGAAATAATTTGACACACCAACTTATGAGCAAATGGGTAGGCCTCTGTTCTTTACTCCAGAAAGTTGTAAACTTTAGCATAATTTCAGGAGGAATAGATCATTTCTTTCTTTATATGTGCCTGGGTCAAATTATCATAAATACTCTGCAGTGATCATATCTTAAAAAGGGGATAAGATGGACTTGTACTATTGGAATGAGACCCAAACTGTTTAATATGAGGACTCAAGTCTCCATATCATCTTTTTAATTTCGTAAAAATGAAAAGCCTCAAGTGAGGGAGGTAGGTAAGGGTAAAAGGGGTCAAATAGATGGCGACAGAGGAAATTTAACTTCGGGTGGTGAACACATAATGCAAAATACATGATGTATTATTGAATTGTATACATGAAACCTATATAATTTTATTAACCATTATTACCCCAATCAATTTAATAAAATGAAATAAAAGCCTCAATATATTTGGCTCATACTTGCTTGAGCTTTTATATGGACTGGTACATATATGTAAATTTTCTGGGAAGACTTTTCAGTAAAATATCATCAAATCAAGGTAAAGGAGATGGTCCTATTTCCCTTATGTTAATCTGCTAGTAGCAGTTATGAAACATCACCACCCAACACATTTAGTGCCCCAGTCCCTGGAAACTTCAGATAAGCCATGTTTATTAGCATTATATGAGAACAAACATTAATGATTTATTTTTCAATAGCTTTATTGAGGCTAATTTATGTACCATAAAATTCATCCATTTTAAATGTACAATTCAATGGGTTTTAGAAAATTTATAGACCTATATAAACATCACCATAATCCAGTTTTAGAATATTTACATCACCCCAAGAAGATTTCTTATGTCCATTCACAGTCACTTCCTGCCCACTACCCTCTCCCCTCCTTGCCTCCCCTGTGGCCTTTGGCAACAACTAATCTATTTTCCATCTCTATGGATTTGCCTATTCTGGATGTTTCATATAAATGGAATGATATAATATGTGTCCTTTTGTGATTGACTTCTTTCACTTAGCATAGTGTTTTTAAGGTTCTTCCATGATGTAACATGTATCAGTACCTTATTCCTTTTAATTGCTGAATAATATTCCATTGTATGGACATACTGCATTTTGTTTATTCTCCAACCGATGGACATTGGGCTGTCTCTACTTTTTATTATTAAAAAGTGCTGCTATAAACATTCACGTAGAAGAATTATTGTTGACATACTTTTACATTTTTAAAATATTTTTTAATATTTTTCAAATGTTGGAAAGGCCACATGTTCAGCCATCTGTATTAAATATATACATTAAGAATCACTGGCTTAAAACATTTGAGACTCACAGATTAATAAAGTTATTGAATGATACTTGATGGTTTATATAAATCATTACCTGAGTATTTTTTTAAGGACCATAGCCATAGCCATGAGTGTAACAGCTTTTTGAGTTCTGTGAGTTCTTGCAAATTATTGATTATGAAGGTGTTGTTGGGAACCCCTGAGACAAGGTTCGAGTATTATTCCCCAGTACCACATCTAATTAGTTTGTATAAATCAACCAGTATTTTTCTAAAATAGCATCATTTAGAGGACAAAAATTTCCTCTAAAAATTCATTCTAAATGCCTAAGACTATTGTTTTGAGGACTTGGCAGGCAAGCTATATTGCTTTGAAAATGTATAAGACTAATTATTGATGACATACGATATCCTGTGATCATCAGTTTACTTAGGTGAGGCATTCACGAGCAACCTGGCCAGTAAACCTACAAAATCACAGAATGGCTCTGGCTGGTCTGGTGCTAAACCAGTGGGCCTCAACTTTCATTGTGTGTTGGAATTACCTGGGAAGCTTTTTAAACTAATGATTCCCAAGCTCCATATCCAGGGATTCTGATTTAATTGTTCTAGGGGTATAGACTGGGAATTAGTATTTTTAAAATGCATCCCAGGAGTTTCTAACATGCAGTCAGAGTTTAGAAACACTGTAAAGGGAGATATATCTTATGCAGTCTACTTCCTTATGAATGGGTTAATTTTAGCATTAGGGCCACTTCCAGTAATAAAACATCCTGAGGGAAATTTACATCTTGTCATATTGGCTGAGGACCAAATATCTGCAATGTTACTGGGAACCTTTATTTGGCTTTGTAGTAGTTGGTGACCATCATTTGACTTTGTAGCAATTAAGCTCATTTTACCCTTTCTTCACTTATATCTGATAGGGTTCTCCCTTGGCCTTGCTCTAGGAATTGTTATTGTGGCAGCATTAAGCTGCCTCTAAACACCTCTCCAGAGCTGTGGTGCTCCCTAACTTATTATGATCTCTCATTTGATTCCCTAACATGGTACAGTAATATTTTTTGCCCATAGCTTCATACTGGGATACAATTGCTTTCTAATTATCTCCTTAAAGAGATTATTTTGCCTTTCTCCTATTTCAGTTGAAGTCAAAGAGAATGGGATGCAAAAACGCCATTGCTTATTTATGTTATTTGCATGTTTCCCCCAATATTTTTGTCATAAAATGTTCTCTGGTCTGAATGAAAAGTTTCACAGGCCCCATATTTTTTTTGTGTGTAATTTCTCCAAAACTTTTATTTCGTTTTGGCTCATCATCAAGAAGGAGCAAATGTAATTCCAAACCCCAATGCAAGTAAAAGGTAGTAAAACCAAGCTGTTTATTGGTGCCTCTTTTAGAGGTCCTGTAATCAGTCTGCCAATGTGGTCCAGAAACCAATCCTCTGGGTGATACCCCTGGAGAGTTCTTCATAAACTCTGAGTCAATTCCCCTCTGGACATGTGATCCTAATGGTCTCTAATGCACTTCACTCACTTAAAAGGGCAATGACCACAGGTTCAGTTACCTTATAAGCCCACCCTCCTAACACATCTGTGAGAGGCTCAATGCCAGATATTTCATTGTTTCAGCTACTCCCTTTCACATTTTAAATGCCATATGGTTCTAGTGTCTCTACTGTATTTTAAGACTGTTCCTTCACCTTTTTACTAGGCTGAAACATGACACATTACAAGATAGTGCATTTCAAAAGTTATTTTCCCCAAGTTATTTTTCACTAATTATCCAGTCTTGTTATACAACATTTTTTTTACCTTGTTTGATAATATAGTCATTTCAGTAGTCATCAGACACAAATCCATGAACAGGTGGACCTCTGGATTGTTTGATTTCTATGCATCTTACACTGCCATCAGGACTGTCTGAATTTCTGGCATGGTGTGCTAGTTGGTCTGGCTGGCCCTTTGCCCATTTTTTCATCTTGAGATGAGCGAAGGACAGCAGCTTTTTGTCCCTAGCAGCTTTTCTTTTAACCCTTCTTCCAGTTAGAATGGGAGTACTATCCACTAGCAAAAATATAGTCTCTACCTTCCTCTGGGAAATTCTTACAGGGCTGTCCACTTATCAGGAGGCTTTACTTCACTACTTGGTCACATGGGCACTCCTTGGAGTAGCAGGGGGGCAAGTGGCTGACTGGTACCTCCATGTATAGTACTATGGAGGCTTGGTTTGGCCCTTATCTGAGGCTATCATTGCATTTTTAACTGGATGGTCTGAAATCTTCCCTTATTTGATTGGACTCATGGCAAAACTGGAACCCCTTTTTATGGCAATTGAATGGTGTCAAGGACCATCAACTCTTTAGTTTAAGATATACCCAAGAAGGTGGGAAGTATTTGATTTTCTAGAGGTGTTTAAGTTGCCTTTGCCTCTGGGAATTTCTTGCTGGTTTCTAGAGGATTGCCACAGATAGGTTCAGTCAACATTGATCCTAACCTTTCTATCCCATAGAGTTTAGGAAGCCAAAAACTATACTTTCTAGACTCCCTTGCTTCTGAGGAGCTTTAGGGTTTTCAGATTATATCTTAATCAGTAATTGAGTTAAGTGAGAGAAAGGCTGCAGCCAATGATGCATTCATTTTGCTGATGCAAATCCAGCAGATATGGAATGGCTTGCAATGGGTTCAAAATCCTCCAATCACTGCTAAGACGAAACTGAAGGCCACGGTTGCCACAGCAGCTTCCTGATCCCTGAATGATGGCAAAGGTGGTATGCACCTGGATCCAGCAGTGTAGACAGTGGCCTCCTATGTCAGTCTCTTGATTCACCATCTTCCTGACTGACCCAGAGATACTTTCCTTGACAGGCTGGTTCTGTGGTGGTGTTCTGGGAATTAATCAAAATCATCCTAGGACCTGCTTCTGTGACCCTCACACAATTTTGTAAACACTTTATCTTCTGCAGAAAATATGTTTTTGATTTTAATAGCTAGACAGATTTCTGTTATCTGAAGTTACATCCTGACCAATGCACAGCTGGTCATTTCTTGACTCTGAAGAGTCCATTTCCAGACACTAAGATGCGGAGTTCCTGATGCCTAGTGATTGACATGTCTAGAGTAAATGCTTGGTCTATTGGGCTGTCACTAATAGTATAATCTGCTCGATAGCTGTTTTAAATTAGTGTAGACTATTGTTTCTTTACGTGTTCTCTCCAATAAAATACTTGCTTTTAAAATTGATATAACCCTACTGGAAGAAGATAAAAGTATATTACATTTCTTGGAAAATGATGGTAGGTGAATTCACATTCATTTTTAGTTGATATGTTGAAAAACGTAATAGGCAAGTCAATTATAGGCAAATTGATACTTTTCAGGGGCTTCAGTTAATTCATTAGTGATTGGGATTGTGTAGTCAATATAACCAGTGCTTTAACAATTAACAATTAATGAAAGGCTTTCTTAACATTTATACTAGACAATTAATGGAGATATGGTTTTGAAAATCCCCTCTTTCATTTTCAAATATTTTATGCATTGGGGAGGTTTCATTCAGCTGGATTAATTTCCAATTCACCTTCGTGAATTGTTACATGTATACTTTTCTCTTTGTCTCTCTTTGCTGGTAACATTTTATTTTTTGTTTTGCATGATAAGTACACAAATGTTCAGTTGATGGTTACCCCTTGAGTTTTATTTTAATTGTGGTAAAATACACATAATGTAAAACTTATCATCTTAACCATTTTTAAGTGTACAGTTCAGCAGTGTTAAGTATATTTATATTGTGCAATAGATCTCCCAAAATTTTTCGTTTTGCAAAACCGATACTCTGGACCTATTAAACAGCTCCCCATTTTCCCCTCCCCCCTTACTCTGGCAACTACCATTGAACATTTTGTTTCTATGAATTTGACTACTCTGGGTAACTCATAAGTGGAATTACTGTATTTATCTTTTTGTGAATGACTTATTTCACTTAATGTAATCTCTTCAAGGTTCATACATGTTGTAGCATGTGTCAAAATTTTCTTTTTTAAAACTTGGATAATATTCCATTGTATGGATAGACCACATTTTGTTTATTTGTTCATCCCTCGATGGACACTTGGGTTCTTTCTACCATTTAGGTATTGTGAATAATGCTTCTATGAACACTGATGTGCAAAATACCTCTTTGAGACCCTGCCTTAGATTCTTTTAGATAAATACTCAGAAGTAGGATTGTTGGACCATATAATAATTGTTTTATTTTTTTGAAAAAGTGCCATACTGTTTTCCATAACAGCTACATTAAATATATACTTTAAAGTAGGCAGTTTGACACGTTGGTATTTAGCCTTCTGATCATAATCATAAAATATTGACATTGTTTGTCAGATTTAAAAACATCTTTTGCTACCACCCTAATCTCTCCATTCCAACTATTCACTCTGAAGTTCTGACTACTACCAGTTCAACTTTCCTGCTTAGTCCTTGTTTCCAGTTTAATCTTAGTTTTCATTACCAGTCTTTCGTTACTCTGCCTTTTCCCTGAACAATCATCACTTTGGAGCCGTTATTAATTAATACTAATTCCCCCCACTGACCTTTTGAATCTTGCAGGATGATCATGGCCTACCTCGCCCCTACGGTAGCTTGATGGATCCCTTATCAACTCTGATTTTAGGGGGCTGCTACCATTTTGGAGTGCGATATTTAGGGACAAGCTCATCTTGGTTTATTCGGCATTGAGGGACCTTATTTCTAAGCCTCCTATAATTGCCTCATCAGGGATTGCTTCTGGTATCTAAGGTGGTTTTCTTGGTACTTCCTTAACTACCTCATCTGACTGTCAATTTTACCTTTCAAGACACATCTTTCTCTCAAAAATTATCTCTGCTCTCTTCTAGCTAAGTTACTTCCCGTCTCTATAGTTAAATGACTAAAGTGAATCTACTCTTACATGAGCATTTGTCTACTAACTGCGGGGCCTCTACTGTCCTTCCCTGGTCTCCAGGCTCCCTAACACGTTAATTAGAGAAGTCCTCTTGGTGAGAAGTGCTGTGATTTCCATTTCCTTCATTAAAAGCAATTGTTAGGGTATACTGACTCTTCTCTGGTTCCAATGGGGTTTGATGCATCTTGAAAAACCCATCTGCTATGGCTAATGTCATCCTTGGCTTCAGGAATAAGTTCTCTCATTTGTCACTAAATCTCTTGTATTAGCTGTGAGCCAGCTTCTTCATCAGGCTGTAATTCTCTGTTTTGTGGGAAGTAAAAGAGGGATTCTCCATCCTTGAAGGGAACTGTAGGCTTTTTAAAGGATATTCCAAGTCTATCTTCTTGGGGAGATTTCCTAAAGTTCTCGTTTTATTTTTGTTAACATATGGCATCTACCTCTTTACTCTATATTAACCAATCCAGATTTTTTTTTTCTATCTCTTTGGCAAATTCTTTCCTATGATCAGTAACTTGAGTAGAGTGTAAGCCCTTACTTCTTACCACTTAAAATCTTAAAGGCAAGCCAAAAACCTCCAGCAGAATGGCACTAATTGCCCCTATATTAGGTTGGCTTTCTGATCTCAATTCTTCAACTGTTTTACAATATGGCACTGTGGACTTATTTAAAAATATCTTCCAGGATTCTTTTTTCCCCCCTTTATATAACACGAAAACTTAGAAATGGCTGTAGCTCATACTTCCTTAATAACTTCCCTATTTTCTGTCTTTGGGGAAGTGATCTCTTTCCTCCTTTTACTGTATACCTAGGTAGCAACTACCCCCTTGGTTGTACCAGGTATTATCAACTGACCTAATATAGCCATGCAGCAATTGTTACATTATTTTGGTGTTTTTCACTGGCCTCTGGAAATTAGAAATAGTTGGTGCTTTATATGTTTGCTTCCCTACAATCTTTCTATCAGGTGATATGAAAGCAGCTCTTAGATCCAATTTTGCCAAAGATACACTTGTCAACAAAAGCAGGCAGAAACAATTATACTTCCCGTTCTTATGGTTCAGGAGTCCTGCTCTCTGCCCTCAGTTTGTTTGGCTATTCCTTGATAGCTGGATCAGCCGCTTTGTTAGTTCAGGGAAGAGTGTTACATGAAATAAAGTGACACAGAACCAGTGGACCAGTGGTACTTTAGACCTTAAGGACTGCATCGAAACTGTTAGGCTGCTGGTCTTCCCAGATTTTTAAACCTTATTTGTGCAAGGGCAGTGGGACGTAAGCAGTGTCCTAACCACCTGCGCTTCTTGAACACCATTTATTTCACCAATGAAAAAATTATCTCTGTTAATTCTTCATGGTGATTAACATACTCTTGGGGTGTAGATATTTATATCCATATTGGAGATGTTTAAGAATCTCCTTTGCAGTGAATTCTTGATCAGGGTACATCATAACCTAACTAACCACCCTTATAGTATACATGCCAGTTATTTTGGATACATCACAATTTCTGTTACAGAAAATGTGAAAGCAAGCCATGTAATTCGATACACAACTTCCTCGTTAGGCAGGTAGCATAATTACTATTTTATAGTTTAGGAAACTGAGGCTCAGAGAGGTTAAGTAAAATTTCTAAGCTTTTTTCATTGCTTTCACAGTGTAAAGATTTCCTGGGACTTGCATTTTAACAGTGAACAAAGCCTTAGGACATTAGAATTTATTTCTCATTGTGATTTTCAGGCTTCAGTGACCTGGTGGGAAAAGTGATTGTCACATTAAACGACTGCTCTCTTTTGTGGTGGGAGATCTCAGTGAGGAGTTTGCAAGAAAAATCATCCATGTGTACCGAATCTCTTTAATAGTTTCATGTGTTGTTCTTTCTTCTCCCCATTCCACCTTCTTTACACATACATTTGCTTCTTGCATATTTAACTAATATTACTCTACAAAAGTACTGTATTTAAAATGTTATGAGAAATTTTCTTATTAGTTTTATAAGGAATTTGCACAAAGACCTAATGTCATTCCCATTGGTATCTTTTGTTAATTTCATTTTTTTAATTTAATTAAATGCATTGGGTGACATTGGTTAATAACCTTATATAAATTTCAAGTGTACGATTGTATAATAAAACATTCGTGTACTGCATTGTGTGTTCGCCACCCAGAGTTAAATTTCCTTCCGTCACCATGTATTTTACCCTCTTCATTCTCCACTCATCTCCTTTCCCCTCTGGTAACTGCCAGACTGTTGTGTGTCTACAAGTTTGTCTGTTTTGTTTTCTTGTTTATTGCTTTCTATTTTATATCCCACATAGGAGTGAAATCATATGATTCTTGTCCTTTTCCATCTAACTTAATTCACTTTGCATGATACTCTCAAGATCTATCTATGTTGTTGCAAATGACAATATTTCATCATTTTTTTGTGAGTTAGGCCACTGGTATCTTTCAATGTCAGTATTCTGCCTGATCCTTTGCTGATGTTAAGAGTTCTTTGAGGTTCTGTCTGTGTTGAATTTGTCAGCCATTTTGTGGTTAAAACTGATTGTAAGTTTTACATTGACTTTTACACATTAATTATTTTGCATAGATTATTGATTCGCAGTTCTGTATTTCCTTTTTTATGATTGATCAAAGAAATCATATTCCATCATATTAAAGTGGTCAGTGAACACACACTATTAGTCATTATTTCATGATTATTACCACCAATGTAATAGTTATTGAGAAAATGTCAGCATCTTGTTCCTTCATTAATATAATGATAATTATCTATATGTTATATCATATAAATAGGGCAGCCATGAACTCTGCCTGTTGTCTATTACTGTCAGATGTAAAAGAAATGTTATGGAATAAATGTAGAATGTCTATTTATGATATCACATATTCATGCTTTGAAGTCCTCTATTCTTGATAGATATATAGAATAAATAAGTGATCAAAGAGAAAAAGAGAAATGAAAACAATATATCTGTGCTCAGAAATAACATAAATATCTCTCTGTAAGTGAAACTGAACTATGCATCTGGATCTTGAAGTAGGCTAGGGTATATAAGATTTATTTTCCTTTGCAGTAAAAGGTATTAAATAAAAAGTACCCCATTTGATATGGGCGACCAAATCAAGACTTATTACCTTGTAGAAATATTGGAGACCATCCAAATGAGGACAAGCAGAGGATATTTATCCAGAGCTTGCTGTAGCAAGGGGCTCAACCACCATCACTTGTATTTGGCAGAGATTTAAAGGCAGTCAGGGAAGTGAGATTTCTTTATAGTGGGGAAAAAAGGAAGGCTTCAGGTATGTTTTGATTAGAGTTTGTCCGCATATAGAAGCCGGAAGTGAACTAAGTTGAAGTGGGACATCCTATAAAATTGGTTTGGAGAACATATTTCTCTTTTTGGTCCTGAAACAAAGACTTCTGATAATGATTTTTAAAAATCTTAGGAAATCAATTCTGATCCCTGAAATAGTTGTGTTGCCATAAATAATTTTAGGTCTCCAATCATTAATCATTTTGGGTTTTGGGTTAGGAAATAGACTTCTTTATAACCTTAATTCACCTATCAGTATTTCTCTCCATTAGTAAAAATAAACGTAGTTTAGAAGCAGGTTTTAAAAAAGGAATATAACAGGGAGTCACAAGTTTTTCTCCAGAATATGATTCATGCTCACTTATGATATTTATACTGAAATATAAGGTTTAGAACAGTGAAGAATATCTTACTAGTTATGATCATTATAAAAGTTAAGTGAGAACATTGTTATATTTTCTAGAAAAATAATCACAAAATATTTAGTAAAAATATAACTGGCCCCAAGGGTTCTTAAAGTTGGGAAGGTTTATTGCAGTGGACAGTACCACACCCTTTCCTGCAAATATCCTGTAAGTCTCTCAAGGCTCCATTGGGACACATAAATGGCAAGAGCTGATTTGATTGTACTAATGATATTTCCCTGCCTTCCACATGACCTTGATCAGGAAAGGCAGAGTATTTATTGGAGAGTCACAGTGATAAATCTGATAAGAACATTAGATACGTTACAACAAAGTATTTATTGGTCAACTTGGCACAATAATACTATAATTTTGATTGAAATATTTTGGAGTATGAATTTACTTCATTCTATAGTTTTAAATCCATGCTAAAAACGAATACAGTACATCCAATTCATAGTATTTATCCTCATAAGCAATGCACGTTTTCTTTTATTTCAAATGGTCTTCAGCTGTTAAGATTTGACTTCGATGGATCTAAATGGCGAAGTGTTTCTATCAAGTGGCATTTTCAGTTTTCCTTAGTATTTTGTTCATTTCCCCCCACGTTTTATTAGAAGAATTGAGTGTCCATTTTTTCCTTTTATTATTAACAAGCCATTGATAAATTTAGATCCTTCTAAGTTTTGTATTCTCCTTTATTTTTACTAGACAGTGTGGTTCATCACTGCAAATTCTGTGACTGTGTCATTTAGCTGAGGCTCCTATACCTTTTATTTTGTAATTTTTGACAATGTTGGTACTTCAGGTTTTTTCCTCTATTCAATTTTGAAAACTGGATTAATTCCTCACTCCATTATTGAAATTGCTTTGTACAGTTACCTTCAAACAACCAAAGACAATGTTTTTTTCTCTCTCTCAATTTTCACCTACTTTCAAAGACTTTGCCCAGGCATGGGACACGGTTGTCCAATCAAAGCTCAATCTATAAATTTCAGTCCTAATCAAAATCCATTTTGAATTTTTTGAAAAACTCTATAGTCATCAGAACACAGAACAGCAAGGATGTATGTATCATTTTATACCTGTTAGCCTGGCAAAAATTAGAAAGCAGGATAATACTAATTATTGACAGAAATACATAATTATAAGAACATTCAGGCATTGTTGATGAGAAGGTAATTTATTGTAATAATATTGTCATTCTATAGAGCAATTTGGCATAATTTAAAGTAATGATTGAAATATAGAAATTTAGTTCCTGGATATATATCCCAAAGTATCTCCTACACAGTCCCTTCAGAGAACATATACAAACTAGTGCTGTACTTGTTATTTTTTATTTATTTACTATTATTATTTATGTCTACAGCACCTGGTCTTCCTAGGTGGTCTCCCATCCAAGTACTAACCAGGCCAAACCCTGCTTAGCTTCCAAGATCAGACATCAAGCTTGTTCAGGGTGGCATGGCCATAGACCATGGACTGTGGCTCCACTGGGATATGAACCAAGGACCTTCTGCATGTAAAGCAGACATGCTAACCGCTACAGTATGGAACCACATCCTGTACTTGTTATATTAGTGGAGAGTTTGAAATAATCTAGTGGGAAATTGAATAGGTAAAATGTACATACAAGGGGATCAAGGGCCTTGTATCTCTGCATCTCCTAGGCATTGTCTGCAGACTGGTCTCTGGAATGGGTTGCAACCCGGAGCAAAGTAGTTCCATGAGTTTGAGGGAAATTTTCTGTAGAGGATGCAACTGAGCCTTCAGAAATCTATATTCCTTCCCAGTAGCTGGGAAATGATTTCATTGGCCCTGAAAAGGAGATCTAGATAGAACACTTTAGTATCCATCACACTGCACTTTAAAAACATGCCCTAAGTGCAACCACTTCTCATCAGGTCTCTTACTACCATCCTGTATTGATCTGTCATCATATCTCACCTGGCGTATTGTCATAGCTTCTAAGTGGTCTTTCTGCTTACATCCTTGTGCTCCTGCTATTTCTTCTCCACACAGTATCTTAAAATAGCTTTTTAAAAATAGGTCAAAACATGCCACCTTTCAGCTCAAAGCTCAGCAATAGCTTCCTCATTACACCTACACTAATTTTCAAACCCTTAACATGGCCTTTGTGACCCATCTTGTTCTGGCCCCTAGGTATCCTTCAGAACTCATCCTACATCTTATCCTCTTGGAGCGCCATTTCAGTTCCTTGTTATTTCTCAAACATCCTAAGTGTACTCACATACCATGTTTTTGCATGTAGTATTCTTTATCCTTGACATATGTCCTCAGACATATGTCACCTTGCCAGAGACAACTTTTATGACCAACATATATAAAATATTATTATGTCATTCTCCATCGTCTTGCTTTTTTTACACAGTACTTACCACCACCTGACATATTCCATGTTTATTGATTTATTATTTGGCTCCTACTATTAGAATATGAAGTCTATGGAGTCAAGAACTTTAGTAAGTGCTCAGAAAATCTTTATCAAAAGAATGGATCAAATAGTAAGCCAGAATTCTTAAAGAATAATTTCTTTTGGAGGTTTTTTGATTTTTTTCCCCAAAATCTTTGTATATCGATCTTATTAAAGGGAGACTACCTCTAGGAATGAGGTTCTGAGGCCAGACCCAGAACCTTTGAACCATAATCTGTCTATTTCCTGATGAAACATAGCAGATACTGCTGACTTTTCACCAATAATTAGTCTCCTCTTCATCCTGATCACACAGATAAACTACATTTCCCAGCCTCTCTTGCTGCTAAATGTGTCATGTAACTGAGTTCTTACCATTGGAAAGTGTGTAGAAATTATGTATCACATTTTGGGGTCAACATTTTTTAAGAACTGGGTGTGCTCCTTCATGCTTTCCCCCTTTGTTAGCTATCTACAGATGGAGATGAGATGAGTGATGGAAAAATTAGAGGATGTAAGGTCTCTCAGTCCTTGAAACACCACATGGAAGAGAAACATCTTCCCACCAGAAATACCTACCTTGGACTGTCACATAAGCGAGAGATGAACTCCTATTATGTTTAAACTATGATATGCTTGAGGATCTGTTTGCTATAGAATTTAAACCTACACTAATTGTGTTGGTTTGGTAGGGCTGTCCTAATGAAGCGCCACAAACTGGGGGGCTTTAAAACAACAGAAATGGACTGTCTCACAGCTCTGGAGGATAGAGATCCGAGATCAAAGTGTTAGCAGAGTTGGTTTCTTCTGCAAGCTATGAGGGAAAATCTTTTTTATGTTTCTCCTAGCTTCTGGTAGCTTCTGGCAATCTTTGGCATTCCTGCTTGTGTTCTCCCTATATCTTCACATCGTCTTCTCTCTGTGTGTCTCTATCTTTATGTGTCCTTTTTATAAGGATACCAGTCATACTGGATTGGGTCCTATCCTATTTCAGTACTCATAATTTAACCCATTTTCCATTTGCCCCAAGAATACTCGCTGGCAGCACTTGAGGCTGCAGTGTTTACCCCAAGATAACTCATGGATTACAATTCTAAACTCACCTCCAAATTTTGCCATCCATCTCCCATGCTTTTCAGAGAGTTACATCGAAACAGGACTGATACAGTTGGGACAACTCGTTTGAACAGAACACATGCCAGATGATCTGGAAAAAAGGATTACAAAGGGGACACTGTAGCTAGATTCTGTGGTGAGCCTAGGGCACTGAAATGGTGTGACAAGAAGGAGGTGATGATATTGCCTACATTCCACAATGATGCTGTGATTGAAGCAGACAACAGAAATGGAAAGAAAACTAAGAAGCCATGTGTCAGTGTAGACTATAACAAGAATATGGAAGCGGTGGATTTGGCTGATCGGATGCTCACTTATCCAACTGAGCACAAAAGGCACAAGTTTTCGTATAAGAAATTCTTTCGCCACCTTCTTAACATTACAGTGCTGAACTCCTCCATCCTGTTCAAGAAGGACCATCCTGAGCACTCGATCAGCCATCTAAACTTAAGACTGACATTGACTGAAAGCATGCTGGAAAAGCATCATGGGCCAGGGCAGCAACATCTTCAGGGTCGTTCGTGCTATGATGATGTCACATCCCTCTGGCTGTCTGGGAGATATTTCCCTAAGAGCAAACCACCAGTATCAGGGAAAGATTCCACCTGGTCGCTTCAAATATAGCTGCTCAGACGATGACAAGGATGGTGAGAAGATCGAGAGAGAAATGTATAGTTTTTGTGTGGAATATGATGTTCTGCTTTGTGTTGTTCTGTACTTTGAAATTTACCTGTGAAAAAAAAGTATTAAATACTGATCATCATATGCATTCCTGTTACATTAGGATTAGAGACAAGTTCTGTTTAGAAAACTCTAAAGACAGTTTTTAGTTTTTATTTTATTGAGGAAAGTACTTTTTAAAAATTTCTGACTTTTATCAACATAGTTTTTGTCTGATAGTTAACAATGCCATTGATGACAGGTTCGAAATTAATATAATTGATCAGATTAATGAATTATAATCATTTTCCAAATTACTAGGTTTTTCCTTATACCAAGAATGTATAGATAAGCTCATATTGATATATCTGTCAAATGATTTGTCATATAGAAATATCGAAGGGAAAAATATCACATTTATATTTTATTTTCACATTGAAAACCAGTCAGATTTGCTTCAGCCTCAAAGAATGTGTTTATGTAAAATTAAATTAACTCTGGCAGCAAGCTGCATTTTTTTTCCTAAATAGGAAATGGATTAGCTAACTATATATGCAACAACCCCATTTCAATATAAGGTCAGATTCTGAGGTATTGGGGTTTAGGACTTCAACATAGATTTTGGAGGAGCACAATTTAACCTATATCACTAACCAAAATATTTTTCCAATACATTTGCACAGGTAAGGACATCTCTATCTATAAACTACTGGACATGTTTCTAGGACTTAGAGTACAGGCTGCAGCAAGGTGGAGGCTAGGAGCAGGTATAAAAAGGATTCTGGGAGGATTAAAGAGAATGAAACCCTCTATTTTTTGACTCATCTACTTCCAGGTAAATGTCTCTTTTTGTGTGTGTGCTGTTGACCACTGGAATTTTACTACCTGCTTATCTTCTTGTAACTCCTAACTTTGCAAGTGAGATTAAGTTAAGAATCTCGAAATGGGGAGATTATCCAGATAAGCCCTAAATATAGCCACATGTATCTTTATAAAAAGGAGGCAGAGGGATAGTTGATGACAGACAGAAGATGAGAAGGAGATGTGACCATGGAGGTAGAGGCTGAAGTGATGTGGGCATGAGACAAGGAGTGCTGGAAGCCACCAGAAATTGAAGAGACAAGAAATGATTCTCCATTAGATCTTCCCAAAGGAGCATGGCCCTGCCAACATCTCAATTCCACTCCAGTGATACTGATTTCAGACTTCTGGTGTCCAGAATCATAAGAGAATAAAGTAGTAATTTTGTGGTAATTTGTTACAACACACACAGGAAACCAATACACATGGCTTAATGATATCAAGTAAGGAATATAATATCTACCTCAGAGTATCGTAAAAATTAAATCAGGTAATATATTTAAAAGTTCTTAATAAAACCAGGTATATACCATATACTTTATAAGTGGTAACTATGTTTTTAATTTTTTTTTATTTATTTGTTTTTTTTGTTCATTTATTTTTATGATGACATTGGTTAATGAAATCCAGTAAGTTTCAGCTGTACATTTTAACAATAATGCATATATATGGTAACTATATTTATAGTAACTACTGTTATTATTAAAACTGGACCTAGTCTATGGCCATGCCACCTTGAACAAGCCTGATCGCATCTGATCTCAGACGCTAAGCAGAGTTGGGCCTAGTTAGTACTTGGATGGGAGACCACCTAGGAATACCAGGTGCTGTAGGCATTAAAAAAAAACTGGACCAGATGATTTGGAGACTTCTTCAAAAAAGGTATTTGGGTTTTGCTGTATTTAAATAGCATGACTGGATTTGAATGTACATGCTGGTCAGGAGATGAGGGAAAGGAGAGTGTAGTGAACAGTTGGGACTGGAATGGGACGGCTTCTGAGTTTAAACTAGAAAGTGGCATCTGTAGCAATTAATTGCTTTCCCTACTTCATGATAAATCTTTCTTCCACAGTCTTGCCTACTCCAGCCCTGGGCAAGGTAAAAAGGAAAATGAAAATTAGAGGAGAGAAGGAGTTTGTGAAGTAGCTCACCATTGGGAGACATGGAGAATTTTGCCTAAGGGCTGCTAACTCTGAGTGGTTAATATATGACAGGCCATACAGAATTTAGTCACATAAGAGTCAGGAATCAGGGACAACATATTTTTTTCTTAACAAACAAATGTGTTCATTTGTTGACCAAAACCATCATTTTTGCTGTGTTCTCTTCTGATTCAATTCATTCTCTTTTCATCCTGGGATTTTATAGTCAACTTATTTCTGGGACTCTATAGTCAACTTATTATTCATGAATATCTAAAAGACTATCATTTCATGGCAAAATTTCTGCTTGTCATTTTTGTTTATGGCATGAATTGCTGCAAAATTATGGCATCGTTTTGTAAAAGCTGGAAATTTTACCCCCAGTATACCTCCTAGGGAAAAATAAATAAATCATATTTTTGATAATACCTTATTTTCAACAAATAAATGCCACTCCCAAATCTATCAGTGACATAAAATGTTCTGTAACAAACTAGTTGCCAAATTGGAGTTGAATAAATAGTGAGCTGAATTAGCAGGCTGTAATTGTGTCTAATGGAGAGGAGGTTTTTCAGCTTTCTAATAGGTTCTATTAGAGCATCCAGTTATTTGACTTTCCTCTGACTTCTTATTCTTCTCCCTCTACCACCTTATGGGATGGGAGCTCATAGAGCTGTACATATCTGAAACAAAATGAGGAAACTGAATTCAAAATAATTGACCATAATAACAAAGCCATAATAATGGAATGTTTATTATACCATTTCTCATATTCCTAGTCTTTCCACATTTCAGAATGAGGTCAAAAAATACTGAACTGTAAGTTAGGAGACTTAAATTACTATATTCAGTTCTGCAACTTGCTAACTAGGTAACAAATTAATTTGCCCTTATGAATGTCAGTTTCCCAATTTTTGAAATGATATGGTAGACTAAATGATCGCTAGTAGTGCTTTTAAGAGCCATCATTCTGTAATTCCATATTAATTGGGTTTTAGGTTTCCTCTCAGAAAAACTTTTTTGACTTCCAAAGTGTATCTTAGTGCATACTGGGGCAAAAGTGTCCCGATTATAAGATTTAATGGATTCCAGTTTTCCAAGATAACTGTTTCTATGTTTTTTTTTTTAATTTGATGTCCAGCAACCTCATTCTCTCGGCCTTGTTGCTTCTATTTGTACTGTAGTGTAGGATCATTGATTGTTGTCTTAGTTCAGGCGGCTATAACAATTCCATAGACTGGGTGGTTTAAATAACATTTGTTTCTCACAATTATGGATGCTGAGAAGTCCAAGGTCAGCGGATTGGCAGATCTGCTGTCTGGTGCACGCATGCTTCCTGGTTTGCAGATGGCTGTCTTCTTGTACCCTCACATGGCGGAGAGCAAAGAGAGAGGTCCTTCGTTTCCACTTCTTGTATAAGGGCTTTAATCCCATCATGAAGATTCTACCCTAATGACCTAATTATCTCCCAAAGGCCCCACCTCCAAATACCATGACATTGGGGATTAGGCTTGAACACGTGAATTTTGCAAAGACACAAATATTCAGTCCATAGCAGTTGTATTTGCAATCAATGAGTCACGGCACGGTCATTGTCATATGACACTTGCAGCTAATACCAAAGAGTACATGGTAGAGTACTTTTCCATATTCCTGGCAATTTCTTACCATAGTAAAATGTATTAGAGAACTAAATAAATCTAACTGGTCTCTCCACTTTTTCAATATTACCTTTTAAAACCCATCTTTTAAATGATTTATAGGAAACTTTATGATGTGATATGATCCCCTGATCATCTCTCTCACTTTATTTCTCAACACATCTTCCACCTCACATTGCACTTTCTACACATGGTGCACTCCAGATACAGTGAAATACTTGTGGCTTGCCATACATACCACACTATGCTGAGTATTATCTTACTTGCTTTGTTATGTACACTGTTCCCACAACCTAAAATACTCTCACCCCATACTTTCAGTCCTTTGCTGCTTTATATTTGCATTGTTTCTTTTTTTTCCCTCTGTTTCTACCTTCCTTTGTAAATTGGTTGTTTTCCATGGTGGTATCTTCTGATTCTCCTTTCTTTATCGTTTGTGAATCTATTCTAGGTTTTTGCTTTATGAATACCATGAATCTTATATAAAACATCTCATAGATAAAACAGTCCATTTTAATCTGATGGCAACTTAACTTTGAGCACATACCCTTTACTCCCCTTTTTTATATTTTGATGTTACTCACAATTTACTCTTTTTACACTGTATACTCATTAACAAATTATAGTAGCTATAATTATTTTTAATATTCTTTTCCTTTATTTCTTACACTATAGTTAGGTAGTTAACACAGCATCCTATTACAGAACTACTTTTTTAAGTCGGACTGTATATTTACATTTACCAGTGTGTTGTATACTTTCATATATTTTCATGTTCCTAATTAAAATCTTTTCTTTTCAGCTTGAATTTGGTTGGGCAGTTCTCACCAGGCCTAGTGGTGATGAACTCCCTCAGCTGTTGTCTGGGAAGATCTTTATTGCTTCATCATTTCTGAAGGATAACTTTTCTGGAATGAATATTCATAGCTGACAATTTTTTTCTTTCAACTCCTTGAATATATCATTCCACTTTCTCCTGTCCTGTAAAGTTTCTGCTGAGAAATCTGCTGATAGCTTAATCGGAGTTCCTTTGTAGATTATTATTTTTTCTCTTTCTGCTATTAGGATTCTCTTTTTCTTTGATTTTTGACAATTTCATAATAATGTTATCTTGGAGAAGGTCATTCATTTTGAAATGAGATAATAGGATGATCTATTGGCTTCATGAACTTGGGATATCCAAATCCTTCTCCAGGTTTGGGAAGTTCTTGGTTATTATTTCTTTAAATAAACTTTCTGACCTCTTCCCCCTTCTTCATCTTCTGGAATTCAAGTTATTCTAATATTTGTACATTTGGTGGAGTCTTGCAGACAATGTAGGCTTTCTTTACCCATTTTCATTCTTTTTTATTTTTCCTCTGATTGGGTTATTTCAAATTTCCTATCATTTAGCTCGCTGATTTTATCTTTCATGTAGTGTATTCAGCTTGCAAGTGGTCTCTATTGCCTTTTTCATTTAACTTATTGAATTCTTCAGCTCTAGAATTTCTGTTTGGTTTTCTTTTTATGATTTTTTGGGTCAAATTTCTCATTTTATTTCTGTATTGTTTTTCTGATTTTGTCAAATTGCCTTTATGTATTTTGTTGAAGCCCATTGAGTTTCCTCAAAACAACTATGTTGAATTCTTTATCAGCTAGATCACAAAAATTTCATGTCTTTTACTTCCATTATTGTAGAATTACTGTTATCTTTTGGTGATGACATGTTTCCTTGATTCTTCATGTTCCTTGTAGATTTTCATTGCTGTTTTCACATTTGAAGTAGCAGACACCTTCTCAAGTCTTGATTAGTTGCCTCGGGTGGCATATACTGTTCATTGGTCCTGTTATATCTGAGGCTTTCTCCAAACTTGCACGGATATGCCTGCTGTAACTAAATGCTCTCTCTTGTTGCAGAATTCTTAAGCTTTTATGTCTTCTCTGTTTTTTACTACTCACTGGTCTGGCTGCTGGAAACTTCTCTTTTGTTTTCCAGAAGGTGGAACTACAGCTCAAGTTTGTGGTTTCTCCCCTGCTCACAGATCCTAGTCTGATTTTATGAATACACTCCATTTACAGAACTCTCTCTCACCACTGCATGTAGAAACGTGCATAAGCAGCCAGATGTGGGTTAGCACTTGGTGTGTTGAGGTTAAACATGGTCCACGTTGGGGGATTCTCATGTGAAATTCTCCAAGAGGCTTGTGAGTAGACTTCTTGCTGAAGTCCTAAGTATAGTCAATGGGAACTATGTTCATTTAATACCTTTTGATATTCTTCTTATCTGCCTCTTTCCCAATTTTTTCTCTCCCCTGAGTCTTGGAGGTCTCATCTCAGTATTCTGAGTGGTACTGGAGACAAATGGATTTTTATAGCAGCATCCTGCAGAGCTGGCATAAGCAAGCATTCACTCACCACTCTCCTCTTTTTCCTCCAGGAGAAGTTGCCACTGGCTAGTTCAGCACTGTGCTGTGTGCTGTGTTGCCTTGGGGGAGGGACTGCACTGGCAAAGTTCCTCTTACTCTCTCTAATGTGTTAAGAGGAGAGAGAGAGTGTATATGTATGTGACTTTGGAGATTATATATATATATATATATATATATATATATATATATATATATATATATATATAGAGAGAGAGAGAGAGAGAGAGAGAGAGAGAGAGAGAGAGAGAGAGAGAGAGCGCGCGCGCGCTAATCTTCCCAAGAGGAGATTTCAGCATGCTATTAGAGCTATATACATACCTGGACTTCTACAAAGTCTCTCATCCATGGGCATCTGCCAAAGCCAGCACTCTCTAGGTTTTTCCCAACCACAACTAAGTGGGGTTTGGGCAGGTTCCCCGGCTCCTATTGGTTTCACATACCAAGATCTGTCTGCCTATTACCAGATGTACAGGTAATTGAGATTCCTCCCTGATCCTTTGCATATGGTGCTGAATCTCATAACTACCATGGGTGGCACTTTTGATTGTAGATAAACGCCTGATTAATTGTTTAAAAGGGAGACAAAAATGGATGACTTACATTACCATGATGCTGATCGCTCAGGCCTTATTCATTTTCCACAATGAGCAGGCACTACGTGTGGTTTTCTAGACTGATGGAGCTTCTATTTCCTCTGTGAAGAAGTGAAAACTGTAGATTTGTGATCACACATCATCCAGTTTTTCTCTAAAATAGGATGATACTTTTTTTCAACTTTGGAAAAAGATGCAAAGTTCAGCAAGAATCATTATAAAATATGCTCAGGATGGAAGAGAAGGAAATGCTCACTTGTAAACCCTGAGTTATGAGAATTAAGGGACACTGGGTGTATTGCTTTTTGCTGTTCATTAACAGGTTATGTGCTGGTAGGACTGCTAGGACTGCTTAACAAATTATCACAAAAGTGGTTACTTAAAAAACAAATGTGTTTTCTCACAGTTCCAGAGGCCCGACATAAGAAATCATTTTCAGTGGGCAGAAATTGAAATGTCAGCAGGGCCACGCTCTCTCCTGAAGCTCTAGAGAAAAATATATTTCTTTTCTTATTTAGCTTTTGATGGCCACCAGTTTTCCTTTGCTTGTAGCCACCATTCTAATATTTGCTTCTGTGGTCACGTCACCTTCTTTTCCTTTCTCTGGGTCAAATTTCTCACTGCCTCTCTCAACGGGACAGATGTGATTGTATTTAGGACTCACCTGAATAACCTAGGATAAGATCTTTACCTTAATAACCTATGAAAAGACCCTTTTCCAAATAATATAACATTTATAGGTCCAGGAATAAAAAGGGAATGCTTGCAGAGAATGTAAAAACTCCTTTCTTGGGACCAACATTCTTCTAGAAGAGTTATGTAATGGAAATAGCATTAAACTTGGCTCATAAGACCTGAGATCTTAATATTGGCTATCCTTCTCATTTTCTGTAAATTGCATGCACATTAACTTGAAAAATGTTCCCTCACCTATCTAACTTTGGGTTCTTTTTCTATAAAACTAGCCTATCTCCAAGTATACCTCTAGCTTGAATATTCTTGGATTTCATGGTGTTTAATATAATGAATGGGCTTGCTTTGTGGCAAGGCCTTTTCCCCCCTAGCCATTGCAGGAGATTCACCTTCCTCTTCTTCTTGCTAGATATATCACTTTTTGTGCTCCCTCCCAGAACTGTGCCCTTTACATGTGGCAACCAAACTGAGCTCTCTGTATAGCATTAGATCCCCAAGCTGACATTACAGCAGGTCCTTGAATAACATTGTTTTGTTCAATGCCATTTTGTTTTAATGTTGATGAAATGCTGCAGGAACTTAATTCTTGTTTATATCATTTAACCTATGATAAAATTGGTTTCTTTATATGTTGTTTCACTTAAAAGTTGCAGAACCTGTTGACAATTTTAGGTGAGGACAAACTGAACTGAACAAAATTGGTTAGAAATATTGACATCTCAGATCCTGACAGAATCAAGCCTGAAACCACTTACAGAGAAAATTTCAAACCACAAAGCAAAAGCAGATAACCCAGAAAAAAAATCCTTTTTGAATGAGAAGTCGTAGAGTCAAATAATACAACTTAAAGGAAAAATGATGGCCAATGAAATCAGAAATCTCAAAGAACAAAATAGAGATGGAGAACTTATGAACTAAAAGATAGAAACTACCAAGAATGCAAAGAAGTAAAAATCTAACTTAAAATTACAAAATTATGTGAAAAAGAGGCACCATAAACAAAGTTAAAAGACAAGCCATAGTTACAAAGAAAATACAATATACAAAACCAGCAAAAGTCAACTGATATTTAGTGATATGGGCAACATGGTGAAGGAGTAGAAGGTGGGAGCAGATTTGTGGGTAAGTGGAAATTAGGAGTTTGATTTTAGTAGTGTTAAACTTGAGATGCCTGTTTAAAGATATCAAATGGATATATCAAGTTTGCAGCTAGATCTAGACATCTAAAGTTCAGTGAAGAGGTCCAGGCTAGAGATAAAGAGTGTAGTCTTTGACACATGAAACAGGATTGGTTAGATACATAAAAGCTTTTCTAAAGAACTCAAACCTCAGGTGCTGGACTGTGGGGAAGACAAAAACCTGCTTATGGGAAGTACAGTAGGATTTCTAACAGGGAAATTACTGTAGAGGATGATTGAGCCTAACCTGATTACATAAGACTGAATAAAAGAAAGAATGGGTTCTAGTTAGAGCACCATGGAATAACCCTATGGATAAGGTTTCATTATTATTTAAATTTTACAATTGAAGATACTTAAACTTAGACCCATCAATACTTTGCCTAAATACATACAGAATTAAGACCTTGATTTCAGAGCTGCTCTGGTGACTGGCGAATGCTGCTAGTGTTGTGCTTGTCATTGTGAAAAAGTAACAAAAAGAGGCTATGTGTGAACTAGAAGCTCTACCTCAGTAAACATTAATACTTTGAAGTCCAAAGATTCCTGTTATGGGACGCTCCCTCAAAGTGGTCACAACTCAGAGGGAGCAGGTGCCTATGTTTGGTGAAAGGACTGGAGCTCGAAATATGAAAGTGACCTTATTCATATCTGCAGGAAGTTAAATCTTGAGGAAATCTGAGTTATAACGTAAGGATATAATCGAAGACATTTTTATTAGCAGGAGAGCTGCATCTGGAGATCAAAAGAACTCACCAAAGATGAAGTATAATTATTAACTACAACACATATCTACCATATTTTGGTAAAAATTCTGATATTTGAAAATGAAGGAAGAATTATACAAACATCTAAGCCAAAACTCAGGTTATCCATAGATGAAAAAATGTCAGGATATGTGCTTCTGGGAAAAAAAATTTGAAGAAATAAACAAGCCAACTGAGAAATGATAAAATATAGCTTTAAATCCAAATTAATATATACATATGGCTATAAAACAATGGAAATAGAATTCTTAAAAGAAAACATAGATAATGGAAAATAATATAATATAATAACATGTACCTGGGACAACATTTCCAGATCATAGTAACAAAAAGTGGGTAGTGTGAGATCTTGAGTGTGGGGGTTGGTGAAAAATGAATGTGACAATTTCCTCAATTTACCTGGGGAAATTATTAGAAATGGTTAATTATAAGTGTTAATAATTAGAGAAAAGGAGGCTTAAGTATGAATTTCAAAAGCTAAAATAAGAACTAGTTGAACTAAAAGGTTATAGTCTACCTTCTAAATTAATTGATGGGTAGAGAGGGCCATAAGAGAAAACATCTAAAAGCAAAAGATTGAAGACAAAAGGATGAACAAGAAAGCACTGAAAAACAGGAAACACTTGATAATGCATACATACTAGATGCATTCACTAATTAATGTAACAATTTATCAAGCTATAAAATCCAGTTACATGCTTTGTACAAAAGCATACTCCAAATAAAGTGACTCATGAAGATTAAAAGTAAAAAGCTGAACATTTGAGTGAAATAAGACAGAGAAAGATAAATACCATATGATTTAACTTATATGCAGAATCTAAGGAACAAAGAGAACGAATTCATCAAAAACAGACTCACAAATATAGAGGACAATCTGGTGACTGCCAGAGGGGAAAGGGGTTGGAGGTTTGGGAGAAAGAGATTAAGGGTTAAAGAAGTACAAAATAGTAGTTGACAACATAACTTCAGAGTGTCTGGACTGTAATCAATAGCAAATAACAAAGTCAAACTTCAGTTCTTTCTTCTAGATAACAAAATAATCTTAGGTGAGCCTATTAAGCTATGCTAAAGATTGAAAGTACATGCAGTGAGGCTGGGTGAAAAAGGTGAATGTATTAGGAAGTACAAATTGGTAGTTACAAAATAGTCATGGGGATGTAAAGTACAGCATAGGGAATATAGTCAATAATATCGTAATAACTATGTCTGATGCCAGGTGAGTACTAGATTTATCAGGTGGATCACTTTGTAAGTTATATAAATGTTTAACCATTATGCTGTCCACCTGAAACTAATATAAAATAATATTGAATGTCAACTACATTTGAAAAATTAAAAAAATAAAAATAAATACCAAAAAAAGAAAGTAAAAAAAAATAGTAGTTGATAGAGGGTCACAGGGATTGAGATCACGACATAGGGAATGCAGACGGCAGTACTGTAATGGCTGAGTGGAGAGCCAGAGGAGAGAAAGCGAATTAGGGGGATCATTCTATAAACTATATAAATGTCTAACCAATGTACTATATACTTGAAACTAATAATACAATAAAATTAAAAAATTATTAGATTTACTATATTAATACCAGATATGACAGAATCATCTGATGAGTAGAAAACATTCTTTGTTCTCAAACACCACATAATCTTGACAAAGTTGATTATTTGTTAAGCCACAAGAAAATCAGTAAGTTACAAACAGAAATAATATAGATGACATTCTTTGTCAACAGCTCACTATGAAAACAAATGACAAAACTTTTCAATGCATTTCTAAGGAAATTATGAGTTAAGAAAATCAAAACTCCAATACAGACCATTTATAAAATAAGTATTGATATCAGTAGATATAAGAATTCATAGGATGAAGCGAAAGCCATACCAGAGGCTGTGTTAGAAGAGTTAACCAAAGTCATTTGAATATATCTACTATCGTATTTCAAGAGCCTAACAAGAACTTTTTATTTGCTTTGGTATTTCCTATGTAAACAGCTAATGTACAAAGATCCCACGTTTTATCTGACTGCTTGTTGCTGTCATTGCTGCCCTCGGTACAGATGCAGGGATGCTATTGCAATTGATGCTGTGTGTACTACTGGGACTGCTGAATATGGTGGCTGACAGGAAGCAGAGTTCTCCTCTGGCCCTACACTGTTCGTTATCTACAGCCTGGGGGATACTCTGGAGTTAATCGGTTGTTTTTGTCACTGTGAACAGCTGTTGGATTGAGAGAGATATTATTTTATGCTGTGAATATTAGAGCCTCCTTACCAATCCATTTTCCACGCTGCTGCCAGGATAATCTCAATCTGAGCATGTCATGTCACTTCCTGCTTTATCATTCTTCCTTGGTCTCTCATTCACTGTAGAAGAAAATCCAAACCCCTTACCTAAGCATAGTAGACTCAACATGTTAGCGTTTTGCATAATTGTCACTGTCTGTTCCTACCACTCCTCCCCATCCTCACTTTGCAAAGCTCTTTGCTCTAGATCTGCCAACATACTTTTTTTTACCTCTTCTTGGAATGATTCATGCTTTAATTATCATGCAGAGATTTACATATTAAGTAACAAAGAATCTTGGGGAAATATTTGTCAGGAACATGACAAAGAGTAAATTCTCTAATATAGAGAGAGTCACTAAAAATTAGTAGGGAACATAGGAGAACTCACAGTAGAAAATTGGACGAAAAATCATGAAAAGATAATTAACAGATGTGACAACAAATTATTGATAGGCAGCCAGGGTATAAACAAAAATAATTTCATAAATAGTTAAAGAAATACAAATTAAAATACCATGTTTCACTTCATTTCAAATAATTTAAAAAACAACAGCAAAGTGTCTCATTCTAGCATAGTTAGTGTATTAGAATGCTTTACTAACAGATGAAAGAAAAGTATCTTAAAGAAGGAGTACCTTTTCCAACTTTGCACCAAGGCACTATATTTGTTAAGGGCTGCCCAGTGCATAGTATTTTACATATGCCAGGTAAAGCCCTAAGAACTTCACATGTGTTTATTCCTTTAATCTTCAGAGCAAACCCTTTGAGGCAAGCACTATAATTTTCCATATTTTGCAGATGAAGAAATTGCAGCCTGAGAGGTTAAGTAACTCGCAAAAGATCAAACAACTAATGAAAGGTATAGCCAAAGTCAGACTAACAGTCTGACTGTAATGTATTCTCTTTTAACCACTTGCATACTGCTTTATATATGTTTGTAATTTTGAGAGTGTGTGTATGTTTTCATTATATGTCATAGATACAGACAAACTATATCCATTACTATCATTTATAGAACAATTATAACCAGACATTAGACTAAACATTTTATAACAACCACATGCAGTAGATATTGTGAATTCCATTATGCATTTGAGGAGAATGGTGCTTAAAGAGCTTATGTAACATGCCCATGGTCATTCATATAGCGAATGGCAAAGCCAGCATTTAAATCAGTTGTGTTGTACTCCAAGGTTTCATGCTTTTTACTGCTGTGTAACATTAGTGGGTAAATATTGGCATACATAAGGATATGTGTAAGTCTGAACACATGGCTCCCTTAATCCAATTTTTCACTGACTTCTTACCACACTTGGACTTAAACCCACATTTGGCCTGTAGGGCCCTGTATGTCCTGCCCCCTGCCTGCTTCTCCATCCTCATCTCCTGATATTCTGCTCCTTGCTGCACTCCAGCCACATGAGCCTCCTTGCCGTAGCCTATACAAGTATCCATCTTAGGGACAATGCATGTGCTTTCCTCTTTGCCTCCATTGCTTTTGTCCCAAATATTTGCATGATTCACTCCTCCACTTCCTTCAGGGATCTGCTTCACTCTTACTCTGACCACCATGTCTAGAATCGCAGCCTTCTGTATTCTTATTTATTTTCATAGTACATTATCATAACCAGACATTACATTATAAACCTACCTGTTTATTGTCTGTTTTGTCATCAGAATGTAAGTAATAAGAAGCCAAGACTTCTCTTTGTTCACTATTCTGTCCTCAGAGTCAAAATCAAGAGTCGACGATTATTTATTTATTTTTTTGTGAAGAGACTGATATTAAATATTTAGGCTTTATAAGCCCTACAGTCTCTGTCACAACTACTTAATGCTTCCATTGTAGCATGAAAGGAGTCATAGGCAATATGTAAGTCAACGACTGTGAAAATGAGAAGGCCGTGTTTCAATTAAACTTTATTTACAAAAAAAGTCAATAGGTTGGATTGGCATATGGGCCACAGTCTGCCAACCCCTGGTCTGGAACATAACTTGATTGGGATTCAATACACATTCATCAAATGAAATTACGTCTACATAATACATGCACACACATGTACATATGTGCATGTGAGTTTGGGTATGTATCTGTGTATGCATACCAAAAGGATACAGGAAAGAATCAAATCAAAATATCTCACTAGTTATCTCTAGTGGAAGGATTATGGCTTTTTAAAATTCAAAGTTCTCATATATTTTACTCATTCTCTAAATTTTGAATGAACATGCATTAATTTTGTTTTTTAACTTTTTTCTTAAAGCATGATATAAACACAGAAAAACGTACAGGGCATAATTGTACAGCTCAAAAAAATTCCACGAGTGGAACAAATTTATGTAACAAGCACCAGATAAAGACACAGAACAGTATCAATATCCTATGAGCCCCTCTTGTACTCCTTTTCAGTCACTCATGCAGACTTTCCTGACTTGTAACAGCATACATTTGTTTGCCTATCTTTGTACTTTACATAAATGTAATCATATGGTGTGGACTCTTTTGGGACTGACTTCTTTTATTCAACATTATGTCTTTGAGATGTCTCCACTCTGAGGTATGTAGTTGTAGTTCATTCATTCTTGTTGCTCTATGATATTCCATTGTTTAAATTCATGACATGTGTTGTTCATATTAATCAGTATTCATTCTTTTTGTATTTTCCTTTTTACTTTGTTCCATGCAGAAATCCAGGATATATCCCTTAGTAATTTTTAATTTCAAACATTTTTCTAGGAATAAAAGCAGAAACACTCAAAAGTTAATATCTTTCAGAACAACATAAACCCATTCAAAAGGACAATGAAGAGAGGCAGGAGGGGAGTGGGGGAGTGTATTTGAAACAAAAATATTTCCCCAAATTTGGGAAGGGAGAGCAGGTCACTCTCCCAGAGAGAGCTGGGAATCACATGCAACTTAATTGCATGTTCTTAAGGAAATGTTAAGTTCCCGAGGGAATGGTTTTTTTGGAGCAACTGAAACTGGATCCCAGACACTGTATTTTTATCTGAGCATAGAAAGAATGTCTGGACACAAAGGGGTACCTGTGGGCATAAAAATGATGACAACAGTAGCGATTGCTATAGAATGCAGATCGAGCCCTTTTGTGCATTTCGGAAGCATTACAGGAGAATCCTGTATTCTGGTTCAGCTCTAAGAAGATAGATGTTTCCAAGGAGGAAATTAAATTTCCTAGCAGTCTGACAAGATGTGGGATCAAAATGAGATTTAATTTGATCTAGAAAATAATTCTTCTGGTTCTTTTTATAGATCATTGTCAAATTTAAATAGTTCCTAGGTCTTTAGGACGATGATCTCATTTTATTTCAAAATTATCTGTTTTAAAAATTAATGTCACCAGTTTAGCTTACCTGGTAGCTATGGATCCTTGGTTTGAGAATCAGAGTACATAGCATGGTGAAGATGTGAAATTCCTTTTTTTTTCTTTCTTTGAGATGTGATATTCTCCCCCATTTGCAAGGTAAAACATGAAAAGGCCAATGTATTTTTTCCCTCTCTCTCTAATCCTTACAGATACTGGTAATGGTGTGTCAGTCTTAGTTTTTAAGGCTGTTAATTTTTACTTTTTATGTTTCTTCTTTGTTATTTACTGGATAACTAAGGAGAGACTGCTTCTCGATTTGTTTACCAGATATCATTTTGAACTGAACATGACCTAGACTTCTTCGCTCCCTGTTTTAAGTCTTTTATGTTACCATTTCCTTGGAGATATACCATTTTTTTTTAGCAAAACAGGTGCTCATACCCTCCATATTAGTTTTTAGGTCCCCTAGACAGTGATGGTTTGAAAAAAAAAAGATGTATGCAGAGGGAATCTTATATCCTTAGATGGTTTAAAATCGAACACAAAGAATGGAAATAAATTGGCTAATCATTTAACTAAAGTAGCAATAGGATAAAATTAGAGAAGGCAGGGAAGAGGTATTAAATGCTAAATAAAATAATACAACAGAATTATTCAGTAGACTGATTAAATGAACACAAAAACTGTTTTTGTTTTTGTTTTTGGAAAGACTAACTCTAAAATCTCTAGTAACTCCAATCCAAAAAAAAAGTGAAAACAACTCCAGGAATAGGAAGTAATAATGTGTTTGATCCCTCTAAGTTAAATACAGCTTTTATGTAATTCCAAGTAAAATTCCAACAGTGTATTTAAAACTTGACAAAATGATTTGAGAGTCCCCCAGAAAAATATTCAAGTGAAATTAGTCAATAAAACCTAAAATTAAACAGTAATAAATTATGACTTATATTAGAAGATATTTAAAATAACTTGGTAATAAAACCATCCTGAAGGTGCTAAGGTAGGAAAGGCAGAGAAATCACCTGAAAAGAGTAACAAATACAGAAAGAGCCAAGTATCTATGAAGCTTTCATCTAGATGAAGGTAGCATTTTATATTGTTTTGATGGATTATTAAACAAATTATCTCAAATCAACTCTTTCCATTTGAACTAGCTACATTATGCCAGATTAGCAAACTCAAATAATTTCAGGAACTGGGCAGATAAATACACATTGAAATATTTGAATAAGAAGGGGTGAAGAAAATATATTAAGAATAATAGTCTGGACAGAGCTGCCTATGTGTGAGCAAGATGAACATATATTCATGAAAACTATGCAAATAGAAATCATCTGAATATGCAGAACATTAGTTTCCAATAAAAGAACACTTCTGGCAGGCACCCCTCACTATAAAATTAAGTAGCAACAAGAATTCAGCAAAGTGAATACTCAAAGAAAAATGATAAATCATCAGAATGAGTTGAACAGGGAAGTTGGAGAGGTAAATGGACAGATTGTGTATATCAATACACGTGTGTATGCATACACATATGTGTATGTGTATGTATGTATGTAAGATGTATGTATGTATGTATCATCTATCTCTATCTATCTATCTATCTATCTATCTATCTATCTATCTATCTATCTATCTATCATCTATATCATCTATCTCCAAGGAGCAGAATAACCATGGCTGGCAATCAAATTACTACTAGAGAACAAAAAGCCATGATATAGTTATACAAAAACAAAGCAGGTTTTGGTCATCGATCCATCATCATCAATAATCATTCTGTGTTGGGCAACATCCAGCATAATACAAATATGTTTTAGTAACACTCATCAAACATGAACGAAACAAAAAAAATCCTCCTTTGATCCCCCCACTATTTCTAAAATTTGTTACCCCCTTCTCCTATTTCTTCTTGAACAGTCTTGGCAGGGTTTTGACTCCGCTCCTCTACAAATAGCCCTCATCAAGTTTACCAATGATCTCTGCAGTTTGTTTATAGCTGCAATATTTTCCCCTCATTCCAGATTGCTATATCTACCTGACTAGCTGACTTGTTTTCTTGGAGCTGTAAGAAATATTTCAAATTTAACTTGTTGAAAACAGAGTTCTTTGGCCTCTAAACCTAGACTTTTATCAACATTCCCCATCTTGGTAAGTGGAAGCTCCATAATTCATTCACTTACTGGGGCCACAAAATTGAGAAATATCCTTGATAAGTTATCTCACACTCTACATCTAACATATCATTAAATCTATACACTCTAACTTAAAAGTATATCCCAAATCTCTAACTTTATCTCCTCCCACTCTTTAATCTTCAATTATTCCAGGCTAGACTTACCACGTAGTGATTATGGAACACATCTGATAAGCTTCCAATATAAGACTTTTGTATTGGCTAGTCACTCTGCCTGAAATGCCCCCTCTTGCCCCCAATCTACAACCTCCTTCAAGTCTCTTTCCAAATATCACTTTCCCTGACCACTCTATTATAAATAGGATCCACTCACCATTTTTATACCCCCTTACTCTGCTTTTTCTAAATACCATATACCACTACAGAGCATATTATAGTCATTATCTTTCTCCATTATTAAGTAAATTCCATGAGTCTAGAAATCTTGGTTTGTTTGTTTACTGAGATCTTGTTTTTTTTAAACTATGATGCAGAAATTGTGAGGTTTTTTAAAACTGTGATTTAACTAGATCATAGTTTAAAAAACAAGATCTCTACACTCAGAACTTACTTTAAAATGAAGAGACAATAATTATAATCTAGTATATTTCATGCCTATTAATTTTATTTCTGAGTAGATGATTATGTCAGATTAAATTTTTGACAGCTTTATTTCTTCCCTTCAATAATTATACTTCTCATTAATTTTCTTTCCTTATAGAATCGACCATTACTTCAAATGATATGTTAAACATGTGTTTTGTTTCTGAACTTAATTGGTTTCATGCAATATTTCTCCAATAAACTTAATGTTTGCTTTGGGCATTTGGCATATAATCTTTACCAAGTTAGGAAGTTTCTATGATTTCCCACATTGTTAAAAATTTTGGTTTTTTTACCATAAAGGTTTTGAAGCTCTTTACATAGAGGTGAATACATTTTATTTTCCTTTAGTCTATCAATGCTTCTAATTGAAGTTATTTTTAATATTGAAATTTTATTCCCAGGGGAAAATTCTACTTAATAACCATGTATTGCATTCATCTTATGCTGTTGAAATTATTTAGCTCATATTTTATTTAAGAACTTTGCATCTGCATTCATATCTAAATGGGTCTTAAATTTTCCTTTTATTTTATTATCATCTGGTTTTAGAATCAGGGTTAGAGATGCCTAATAAAATTTAGCAGTTTTTACTTTATTTCAGTTCTCTGTGAAAAATATGTGTATATGATTGGAACTATTTTTTTATACTTTGCTGTAATTCATGTGTAAAATTATCTTACTCTTAGCTTAGGCATTAATTTTGAGGGAAGTTCTTTCCCTACCATTTCTATTAATTTAATGGATAATAATCTATTTAATATTTTCTTCCTTATATTGATATTGCTATTTTATATTTTTATAATTTTTATATATTTAACTCTAAGTTGTAATATGCTTTATATTTTAAATACTTACATTTGTAATTTTCTCTTTTACATTATTATATAGCTATATTTTATCTTTTTTGTAGGAATCAGGCTTTCTACAAATCTATCTACTTAATCTTTTCAGGGAACTGCCTTTCTCTTTCCTTAATTTTCTATACCACTTTTTACGTATCTTTGTCATTAATTTCAGCTTCTATCTGTATTATTTTATTTATTTGTCTTTATTTGGTTTTGCTGCTACATTTTTTCTTATTACTAGGATTGATTACTTAGTTCACTTTTAAAAAGCTTTTTATTCTACTTTAAAGCAATACATGTTTATTATAAAAACTAGACAATAAGAGGAAATAAGAAAATTTAAAAGATCTATATATCTCCCAAGAACAAGAGTATTATTTTACACAACCACGCAGACCATTTTCACATCCAAGGTATTTAACATCGATACAATACTATTATTAACTGTACAGTTTCTATTCAAATATCCCTAGTTGTTCCCAAAACTTCCTTTATAGCTGTTTTGTTTGTTGGTCCAGAATCTGAAAATCATGCATTGCATAGTATTGTCACATCTCTTTTTTTTATTATAGGACAGTCTCCGCCTTTTTTGTTTTTCATGACACTGACATTTTTTGAGTCCAGTCCAGCTATATGGAAGTCTGTCTATAATATGGATTTGTCTAGTTGCTTTCCCATGATGAGATACAGGTTAAGCATTATTAGCAAGAACACTACATATATGATGTTGTGTACTTCTCATTGTATTACATCACATCACATCAGGGGGTACCTAACACAGTTCATCACTTCATAATTGATCACTTGAGTTAGATAGGATTTGTCATATTTCTTCATTTGTAAAAGCAGCATTTTCCCTTTGTAATTAATGTGTAATCTATGGGGTGATACTTTGAGATCATATAAATATACCCTTGTCCTACAAAATCTTTAACCTAATGATTTTGGCATTCACTAATATAATTTGCCAGAATTATATACAGTTATTTAAAATAAAATTTTATTGTAGCACAACAAAAAACAGAAAAGTATACAAATCAGAAGATCTTACTGAGTTTTCACATTGTATACATCAATATAAAGAGATCTCAGATTAAGAAATACATTATCAGCACGCTGAAGCTCCCTGTATGTCCATTCTTAGTTCTATCTTCCAAAGGAACTGCTATTCTAACTTGAAACACTATAGGTTATTTTTTCCCTTAAAAATAAAACAAACAAAGAACTTTGTATTTAAGTGTAATCACATGGTATTTACTCTTCTGTGCCTGGTTTCTTTTGCTCAGCCGTTATTTGTGTGAATTATCCAGTGCCATTGCATGTAGCAATAGTTCATTCATTATTCCTGTCCTGTAGTATTCCATTATGTGAATATTCTACAATTTATTCAGCCACCCTACAGGGGGTGAACACTTGGATTGTTTTCAGCTTTGGGTTGTTATTAATACTGTTGCTGTGAATGATCTTGGCAAACACGGTTATGCAAGTCTGTTGGATCTATACCTAGTAGTAGAATTGCTACTTCATAGGGTATCTATATGTTCAGTTTTAATAGATACTACTTAAGTTATTTTCTAAAGTTGTAACAATTTACATGTTCACCAGGAATTATAAGTTTCAATTTTCCTTGCAAATAATTAGTATGTTAAGTCTCTCAAATAATAAGCATTCATAGGTGTACGAATCGGTGTTTTATTGTGGATTTAATTTGTATTTTCCTGATCACCAGTAAGGTTGAACACATTTTAAAATACTTATTGGCCATTTTTTAAAAATGACTTTTTTGCCCATTTTTCTATTGAGTTGTGTTTTTTAATTATTCATTTGTAGGAGTGTTTATACAAGCTCTTTATTATTTATGTATTTTACAAATATCTTCTTCCAATTTATGGTTTGCCTTTTTTTGCTCAAATATTTTGTTTTGAATCCTTCCTCTTTTTATCTTGGAATTCTTTTTAGGATATGCTTTGTTATTAAATACCTAATTTTATTGTACTATGGTTAGAGAATATGGTTTATGAGATATTGAGTCTTTCAAATGTGTGAAGGCTGCCTTTATGCCTTAATATATGGTATATTTTGTTAATAATTTATGTGTTCTTAGAAATAATGCATATCTATTATTTGTTGAGTGTAGGTTTATCTGTATAATAGCTGAAACTCAATACTGTTTGTATAAGAAATGATCTTATGTGTTCATAATACTATTTCTACTTTTGGAATACAGAGGAGGAATGCATTTCATCAGCTCTGTGTGAAATTGGCTTGGGTACATGTGAATGACTTCAGGACAATGATTTGTTGGCATAAGTGATATATGACATTTTCAAGCCTGACGATAAGACTTTCTGTGACATATTTCCTGCTCGGTCTCTTCACTGGTGTGTCCACCTACCTTTGAGGTCATGTGTTCCATATGCAGTATTGGCAAATAAAATCTAGGGTGCTCAGTTAAACTTGAATTCCCGATAAATATCAAACAGTTTTGGTAAAAGCGTGTCATAAATGTTGCATGATACATACTTATACGAAAAGAAATCATTGTTTATTTGAAAATCAAGTTTAACTGGGTGACATGCATTTTTATTTGCTAAGTTGAGGAGGGTGGGCATGAAGATGAAAAAGCAGAGAAATAAAGCATATTTATGAAATATTTCTAGAAATGAAAAATTGGGTGTGGTTACTGCCACACAAAACTAGCTAGAAGCAAATAGGTCAGAACCCTACTAAGTTTCTGAGACACTTTTATTGCCCAGTAAAGCACAATTCTTGAGAAAAAGTTTTTTTTTTTTTCCTTGTTGCAAAAAGCTTTATTGTTTCTATTTGGTCCAAGGCATGAGAGAGGCTCCAGGGTGATTAGAAGGCTGCCTATTGGTTGCAAGGAGAGGCTCAGGCACAAGGCCAACACCAGGGGGAAGCAGAGGGCCTCCTCAAAAGCCTTTCCTTGAGAGTGAGCCTTTCGAAGATGCTCGCCCGGGCCAGCCTGGGAGCCGGCAGCCTGCAGAGGTTAGTCAGGTGGTCGCCCATTTTCTTGATGAGTTTCCTCTTCGTCTAGGAAGTGGCTCTCCAGGAAGTCACAGAGATGGGGGTCTGTGCGGGCGGAACCCAGGGCATGAAGATCCAAAATGGCCTGGTTCGGGTTCTTTTCCAGGGCCATGGTGGCTTCCATGGCATCATGAGTTTTACTGTACTCATCCTGGGAAGGCTTCTGCAGGTCCTGGAAAACGACGCAGCCGCCACGCTGGTTTTGCATCTTCAGGAGACTCTCGGTGTCCTCGCATTTCTCCTCGGCCAGCTCGCGGAAGAAGGGGCCCACGCCTTCCGGAGCCACATCATCTCAGTCAAAATAGAAGCGCAGAGAGAGGTAGGCATAGGAGGCCTACAGGTGCAGGTTAACCAGGCGATTGACGGCGGCCTCCACCTCGGTGGAATAATTCTGATGCATTTGAGAGCTCATGGTTGTTTGGAAATAAGGAATTAGCCAAGGATGTCTGAGAAGATTCTGAAAATTGTGACTGGAAAAGAGGTTGGAGGGTGGTCGGAGGCTGGAAGAAGGGGCGTCTCTGGGTCTGTTTTGTCCAAACCTGTCGAAGCAAGAGACAGATCCGGATGACTTCTGAGGCACTCCAAGAGTAAAAGTTTTTGATAGTGCCAGACTTAAAGAATCTTTCAATCTCCAATTTTGTAGAATTGACAGATTTGCTGAGAAGGTTACACAGTTCTTAGTTTCAGCATATTTCCCCAACACCTACTTCAGAGGTGCCCAGGCAAAAAAAATGAAAAAAATGAAAAAGAACCTCCCAGAACATAAACTCAGATATCACTGGGAACAGTGGATAAGGAAATTTTTCCGGAGAACAGAATCAGGGTCTAAGCAAGAAAATGTTTTAGGCCCTAAGTTAGGAAGCAGAACTTCACCATATGTTTCAGCAGTCTTTCAGAAGTATTGTTAACAGTCATTAACTTCTGTGTCATCCCCCTTTTTGGATGGGGATGTTTATTGTAGTTATTCTGCTCCTGCTCCACCATTGTAGATTGGCTGTATGAGATAGGAATAGCAGATGATTTGTCTTTTTAGTATATAGGTCTCTGGACCAAAAGGAGCCACATCCTAGACCTTGGGGCAAGACGCAATGACAGATTGGACTGCAGATTGTCCCCCTTGGGAAGGGAATTCGTGTTTTCTATACGCAGGAAAAAAAAATGAAATTTTATGACCAGAAGGGCAGACTGTGATGGAGTCAATACTATGTGTTCACCCCATCACTTCCATTTCATGGAAACACAGGGAAAAGACTGTATTTCCTACTCCCTCCTTTAGATATTTTGGGGCCTGAATTTGGCCTATCATGTGTAGATGTAAATGATATGCATTAGTCAGTGTATATAGTCTAGTAAACACTCTAGATATATCAACCAGAGATTGTAAGCAAGAAAATAGTTCTGCAAGTGTTGGAAGGACTGGAAGAGCAAAAGAAATATGAGGGTTTTCCACATTTTAGAAAGATGCCACTGCCCTTGGACTGGAGTCTGCAACTTATACTCCCTACTAACTTGATAGAAGTTGGCACTACTATGCCACTGCTGTATAGCAGGAACTCATGAGCCTGCACTGCTATTAATGCTGCTAAAATTACTACAGATACTGCCTTTTGTGACAAATGCAATTATATTTTTCATGTATGTATACACACACACATAATTTGTTTTATGGTAGATAGATATAACCATACATTTTAGAATGTAAGCTTCCTGAAGACAGGGGTTTTTATCTGCTTTTTGCAATGCAGTATCACTAGACCCTCACAGATACTTGGTTCTTGATAAATATTTGTTGAACAAATGGCTGAAATTGAGTATCTCCTCTATGAATGATTTCAAAGTGGGTTATCGTGTGGCAAAACTTTTGAGGTCTGTGTGCCTGAGGAAAATTGTATTATATGCTCACAATGAAATGATAAATAGTATGGATATAAATTTCTATATATAACATTCTTTTCTTTCAATATTTAAAAAATATTCCATTCTCTTGAATTCAGTGTTGGTGGTGAGAAATCTGATGTTAATTTCTTTTTTTATTATTTTTATTTTTGATATCCTTGGAAGTTTTTAGAATTTTCTTTTTGCTCTCAATGATTCTAAATTTTATTTTAATGTGTACAGTTAGGATTTAAGCATATATGTCCTGTTTTGTACTCTGTTAACCTTTTACATACATGGTCTTTTAACTAAAATTTTTTTCAATTACAGTCGGCATACACTATTATATTAGTTTCAAGTATAGAGCATAGTGATTAAACATTTACATAATTTATGAAGTGATCAACCTGATAAGTCTAGTACCCATCTGTAACACCATACACAGTTGTTACAATAGTATTGATTTTAGTCCCTATATTCATACCTGGTCTTTAAACTTCATTTCTAAGTTTATCTTCATAATTTTTTAATACAGTTCTGTGGCAAAGACTGTTAATATTCATAGTATACATGTTTCTTTTCTTTTTCCTGTGCACACTGCTAAACCACAATTGCTAGACTCCATATGGTTAGGTCAGTTATGGCCAATGGGCAGAAACGATATGTGTCACCTTCAGGCCTGACCTCTAAAATATCTTACATGAATCTCCTCACACTCTCTCTTCATTCATTGTCTGGCTAGAAACAAAGGATCCAGCGGCAGACTCTGAAGGTCTAGAGGGAGAAGGAACCTTTGTATTATAGGAGCCTGGGTCCCTAAATGACTTCAGGGAGCAGAGCTACCTTCAGCCCTTTGACCTATAGCTTTGTATTAGGCCCCTGAGGTTCGGGGTGGTTTGCTGTATATAGCAAATGGCGTTACTTTCCCTACTCAATACAAGTCCCATCTCTTTTTTCTTCTCTTATTTTGATGCATCTTTTGAAATTTCTACCTATATCCTCCATGTCTCTTTGCCCTTCTTATATATGACTTTATATTTTCTTGCTATTTGGAGAGAAAATTGCTCAATATGATTCCCACATCATCGAATTATTTAGCTATATTCACCCTCTTATTTATTCCATCTGTTGTGCTTCTGGTTTCAAATATTATATTTTCCAATCCTTTTTTTCTATTTGGGATATACACACACATATGTATATATGTATATATATATATATATATATATATATATATATATGTACATTTCTGTTTTAGATTGCTAGTATCTTTCATCATCTCTTTAAGAATATTTGAATGTGTGTATCTGTGTATAAATAGATATATGTATATAAAACTTTTGGTCTTTCTGTTATAATAATTTTATTTCAGTTGGTATATGCTGAACATGTATCTGGTGAATTTTTTAAAAAGCTGTGAGGATATACCCCAGGGGAACCCAAACTATTTCCAGACTGCTGTTTCTACTTCCCTGGGCTGTCACTGCATCAGGAAGCTTTTCTGTTTACAGAAACAGTATTTGAAAGAAGCAGCTTTCACCAGTTCTGGGAACTTAGAGTTGTGGAGGATGGGAGATGCAGGATGTCATGGCTGGAGGAAAGAGTCAATGCCAGTAGGCAGTTGGTAACCCCACCTGTATTGTTAACTTCTTATTCCAGCAGGACTTTTTTACTGGCCTCATATCCCTTTGACACCTGCAACCTGGACTATTGCTCCTGATCTTAATGGAAAATGGGCAGATAAAGATAACTAGGGAGAAGAGCAAGAGGAGAACTTAAGAGACCACTTCCAACCTATCTTCTCACTGCCATCCTCCCCCTCACTGCCTTCTTCCTTGAGCTGCAGTTACTCCTCACCACACATACTCATACACACAGACACAATGACACCATCTCAAGTTAGCCTTACACTTTAACAGTTTGATCTCACATTTTGTTTCCTTTGTTGTTAGTTTCTCTGATTGATGCCTCTCTCTAACTTGTATAATTTCTTCAGGGTTCATTTTGAAGAAGTATCTCACGGTCCATGCTAGTCACCCTCTCGACAAAAAGGGAAATGAATTAACACTTTAAAAATGAGTGTGTCGAATGACCCCAATTTTGTAAACATATTTCTTTCTCTCCTTCCCTTTCTACATTTATTCAAGTATAATTATATGGGATGATACTTTCTTTTATGAAAACTATGCTATGTTTTTTCTGGGCATTATATCTGGATAATATTTTACTTTCCCCTTTGTAATTCTCTATTGTTCAGATTGCTTATGTTTGTTATTTTCATAAGAACAAAGTTACCCTTCTTAAAAGAAAGAAAAGGCATAAGTGATGAATAAGTTATGTTGTGTAGTGTCATTTAAACTTGTCTCATTAGGGTAATTGCATTTTAGAAATTGTCTTAAGTTTGTCTTGAGCAATATGTATTTGAGTTACTAAATATTGCTAGTAGCTGCTATTTCCAAAATTTATTTTACTTCCAATTTCACAAAAATGTTACCAGCTATTTTTCATCTTTCACTTTAGTTCATCATATCCTGAGCCTTTTTTATGTGCTGAAAATTGTTAGCAAAAAGATGAACAATATAACATTCCTTGAAGAAGTCATGTCCAAATGGGAAATATATTTACATACACAACTAATTGTAATCTTCATAGGAATAAAGAAAAACATTCTATGACAGTGTCATAAACATTGTTCTATATTAGCCGAAGAGGGGGAAAAACCTAGCTGTGACTGCAAGCTATTAGTTCGTATGTGGCAGAAGTTGTAAGATATAAGCTCAATCTTTAAAGTAGAAGACCAAGAGGAAGGATATTCTCAATAGAAAGAAGAGTATGAGGAAAGGCATAGGAAAGTTAAATATGATCATGTGATCAGAGCTGGTGGGGCTATGAACACTGCTTGCAGGGGAGAGTGGTGAGAAGGAAGGTACAGAAGTAAAAACCATATTATAATGGGCCTTGAATATATTAGTAAGGAATTGGGTCTTTATTCATAGAAATGATAGCAACCAAGATATGTATTATTGACTTTCAAGCATCTAGAAATATTGGAGAAGGATGAAGAGGATGGAGAGGTTGTAGGAGTGATAATTTGTCATTTATTCAATCACTCAACTGTTTACTTATTAAAGTACTATTCTAGGCACAGGATATACACTGGCAAACAAAATAGACAAGTTCTTGCCTTCATATAGTTTATATTTTAGTGGTAGAGAGAGATAAGATAAATTAGTAAAATAATATATTAGACAGTGATAAGTATTTAGAAGGAAAATTAAAGGAAGTATTTAAGAAATGCTTTATAGTATTTTTTAAATTAAATTTATTGGGGTGACATTGGTTAGTAAAATGATGTAGATTTCAAGTGCACAATTTGATAATACATCATTTGGATAAATAAAGCATAGTAGTCTGAAAAATGGCCCCTCAATGATGTTTACATTTTAATCCCCAGATATCATGAATATGTTACCATATATGGCAACATGTAGTTTGCAGGTGTGATTAAGTTAGGGAACTTGAGATGGGGAGATTTTCTGAATTATCCGAATTGGAGCCAGGAAACACTCAGCATCTAGAGGCCTCCCACAATTCCTTGTCATGTGGCCCCTACCACCAGTTTAGTTTCTTCTAAACAGCAGGGTCACTGCTCTCTGACTTCTTTCCCCACTCCAGTATGCTCTGATGGAGTCTTAGAAAATGTAATGTAGTCCAAGGACTGACTATTTCTATACTCAAATGAGGGGAGGGATTATATGAGGTATGGAATCTTGGGGGCCATCTTAGAATTCTATCACACTGTGTTAGAAATAGTTTGTAGGTTAACAAGGATGACATCAGATAGACTCGTCAGAAGGCTATTGGAATTATCCAGACCAGAGTTGATGGTGGCTGTGCCAGGGTGGTACAGTGGAGGTCGTAAGAAATGCTCAGATCCTGGAAATAGTTTGAGGTTTGATTTATTTTGAACATAGAGACAGAAAGAATTCTCTTTCTAACAGATCATATATGGGAAAGAGAAATGGAGGGGTCGAGGACGACGTTAAGGTTTTGAGTCTGAGCAGTTGAAGAATGAAGTTGCCATTTACTGAGATTCAGAATACTTCAAAAGGATTGGGTTGGGGGATAGTGCCACCAAGAATTTAGTGTGGGATATAAATTTAAAATGCCTGTTAGACCAGGTGGAGATGGTGAATAGGAAGTTGCACCTGGAGTTCAAAAAGATACAGATATGACATATGAATTTGAGCATCATCAGCGTATAGATAATATTTAAAGCCATGACACTGAACAAACCAACAGAGAAAATGGGATAGATAAAAAATCTAAGGACTGATTTCTGAGACACTTCAATACCATTCTGGGTTGGGGAGATGAGCAGAAACCAGCAAATAATCCTGGGAAGGAGCAGTCAACTGAAATGGGAGAAAAAACTAGAAGACATAGTGCTCTTAAAGGCAAGTGGAGAAAGTACATCAAGAAGCAGGAAGGGAGAATCTGTGGCAAGTGCTACTAAAAGACCTTTTGTACTTAGTAATGTAGAGTTTACTGGTGATTAAACTAAGAGAAGTTTTAGGAAGCATGGTGAGAGTGAAAGCTACACATTTCAGAATAATGATGCCCAATATCCTCCAGGAATCTTGACCTGATTCCTTAAATATAAATGTCTTGTGCCTTCACAGTACCCAGTTCTTTCTCTCACCCTTGGTAGTGAACTCCTTTGAAGCTTGGTGTTTCTTTTAGTTTAGCATTTTTAGCTCCATATAGGCCCTCAGTAAACAGGAACTGAAAGACAAAATAAGGGAATGAAATGCACTGACCTTTCACATTCCTTGAAAAAAATTCCTTTGCAATTTAAAACAGTTGTACCCCAGAAAAGTGCTAGGCTGGTCATTCAGCACTTCTGAAGTGGCTCCGTGAATTATAAATGAAATAGAGAGCTGTCTTCAAAAAATAAAAGCAGAGCCACATACTGTAGTAAAGAAGAGTGATTGATCTTGTGGCTTGAGGAATCTCCCCAGAGCAAATACTTTTGAGTGGGCTTCTTCTGTCTTACCGGTCTATGCTATTGTGATAAAATGTAAGGGACATGGCAGATGAAGCTAACTGGTGATTCTAAATGAAATTATTCCACAAAAATACAGCAGAATATTTCTGATCAAATGAAATAAAAGATATCATGGTTTTAGGTTATTTTCCAAAGTTCCTTTTCATGATAAAAAGTTTAATGCAAAAGCAAGAAAATGATCCCATTTTCCAAGAAAGCTAATGGGAAATTTTGGCCCTTTCACTTCTAAGTTTCCCAGTGCATCTTCACTATGTTTTAATCGGCTCTTATTTTCATTTAATATGTTGAGTTTGTTTCTGCTGTTTCAGAACAAGAATATTAAAGTCCTTAGAAAGATTGACAGAATAAATCCCCCCCAAAATCATGTGTAAGTTAATATTATGAATATACTTGAATTACTTTGATAATAATAATTAATAAGAAATAGAAGCTAGCATTCACCGAAGACTACCTATATGCCAGACATAACAGTTATGATGTATAGATGAAGAAAACTGAGTAACTCATCAAGGATCACACAGCTCACAAAGAGTTGAACTGGCATTTAATTCCAAGCATCTCAGGCTCTAGAATAGAGTTTCTCAGCTTTGGCACTGTTGACATTTTAGGCCAGAAAATTCTTTCTCTGCATTGTATCATAATGAAGAGCCTCCCTGGCTTCTACCCACTCATTCCAGTAGCATCTCCCAATTGTGGCAACTGAAAACGTCTCCATACAGTTCCAAATGTTCCCTGGTGAGCCACATCACCCCCAGTGCTCTAGATTAAGTGTTCGAGCCACACTGTTTGGTAGTCTTCACAGTAAACTCTCTAAATACAAGAGAATAAACATGGGATCCATATGTAAATTAGAATCTTAATTCTCAGTGACCCAGTCACTTCTAACGTTGTAGCTCTTAGGGATGAACTTAATCTTTCACTCGTCAGTGTTCAATCGTCTGGCATTTCTTGACCATCTTCATTGTCTCAAGTTCCGGAATATGACCTAGGATTCTACTTCATGTGTTCTTCCTGCAGGAAGTGTAACCTAAGCCCAGCACTGGAATGCCTTTAACAGAGTCTTAAAGTTTCAGAGATGTCATTAGATCCCAAGAAAGCATTCTTTTATTTCAATATTCTCAGTCTGGGGTGTTTGTACTGAAAGATCAGGAAAGTCCTTAGATGACAGGACATTTAGGTGGTTGAGGAAACATCTTCCACTCAGGCCCATAATAGAACATGTTTTCCAGCTTGAGGGTATGCAAATCTATAAAGTCCTTTCTGCTGCAGGCAAACCCAATAGTCCAGAGTGTTTGAAGGAGATCCTGTGTTCTCTGCGTTACCCAATTTTTATGTAGCTGAGGCAGAAAGATAGTAACATAATCAGTATCATAATCAGAGCTTTATCAATATGTAGGAATAATAACCATGGCTGATATTGAGTCCTAAGCATGCCTTTAAACTCACTCAATTACCCTGTTTGCTGGGTATAGTTGTAGTTTACAGATGAGGAAACTAAAACATAAAGTGATTTCCCAAAGTCATACAAGCAGTAATTGGCAGAATAAAATTTGAATGGAGGCAGTATGACTCCACCCCTACATCAAAGCTATACTGCTTTTAAAATATTGAGGTTTTGTTTGTTTGTTTTTATTATTAGTTTCGAGTATACAGTATGTTGATTAGACATTTATATAGTTTATAAAATGCTCAATATATGACAAAGGAGGCAAGAATATACAATGGAGTAAAGACAATCTCTTCAGTAAGTGGTGCTAGGAAAATTGGATAGATGCAAGTGCATGAAAAAAAAAAAGAAACTGTACCATCTTCTTATACCATATATAAGAATAGACTCAAAATGTATTAAACACTTAAATGTAAGACCTGAAACCATGAAAGTTCTAGAAGAAAACATAGGCTCTAAACTCTCTGATATTGCCAACAGTAATTTCTTTTCATATATATCTCCTTGGGCACGGGAAACAAAAGAAAAAATAAATGGGATTACATCAAATTAAGAAGGTTTTATACAGCAAAGGAAACCATAAACAAAACAGAAAGACAACTGACTAAATGGGAGAATATATTACCTTATGATACATCTGATAAGAGGTTAATATCTAAAATATATAAAGAACTCATACAACTCAAAAACAAAACAAACCAATTAAAAAATGGGCAGAAGACCTGAACAGATATTTCTCCAAAGAGGGCATACAGATGGCCAATAGACATATTAAAAGATGCTCAGGGTCACTCATTATCAGAGAAATGCAAATGAAAACCACAATGAGATATCACCTCACACCTGTCAGAAAGGCCATCATCAATAAATCAAAGACAACAAGTGTTGGTGGGGATGTGGAGAAAAGGGAACCCTCATACATGGTTGGTGGGGATTGCAAATTGGTACAGCCACTATGGAAAATAGTCTGGAGGTTTCTCAAACAATTAAAAGTGGATAAATTATTGTTTTTAATATGCTGGATACTTTCATATACATGTGGGTATGAGAGAGAGAGAGAGAGAAAGGGAAGGGGCAGCCATTCAAAATGTGCAATTAGTCAAATTAAATATATACACCCTTTTTTACCTAGCATTCCCACTTGTGTGTACAAACAAATCCTTGCATAGGTCCATAAAGAAACATGTGCAAGGATATACATTGCAATGTTATTTTTGGGGAGTGGGGATTTGAAGACAATCTCACTATTTATTGCTAGACAAGTGGATAGGTAAATTGTGGTACCTGACACCTGTAGTACTCTGCAATACTTAGAAGTATTCAATTAGATGTGTATATACACATGGATGGTTCAGAAAACATGCACTGAGTGAAAAAGGGAAGAAACAAAATGAAGTATAATAAAATACCATTGTCATATTTAAAATGCATACAGAATAATAATACACATTTTGCTAAATCATACAAACAAAAAAGATGTGTATTAAACAGATTGGAATGGTTCCTTATGGAAGTAAGGGAATGAGGAACACAAATGCAAATGAAATGGAAAAATAAATAAGACAGAAGAAGGACCTTCCGGTGACCAATATTATAGTGCAAATACCTCAACTCTTTGCACTTATGTCCAAAAACAAAAGCAAAAATAAAGTATTGTCTAATACTGGATTTCAAACTGATTTAATATGAAAATATGAAACATAAAAATCACTTCCACAATAAAAGTATAATAGCTTATCTCTTTTCGACTATAGCATCATTCTGGTATTTGTTTTACAAATGTGGGGAACCATATAGGCCTATGGAAAAATGATTCACTACCTGGTTAGCTGTTCTTTAAGTACTTATGTTGTTCTGTTTTTGACGCTCCAAATGTATCTATCCTACTTTTCCTATAAACAATACATACCCTATGTATACTGCAGAGAGTTTTGGATGGGGAGGTAGCTTCCATTTGATGAATTTACCTAGGAATTCTCTTCTGCTTCATTCATCTCTGCTCTCTTTTCCCAAGCTCTTTGATCTCATTTCTTTGATCTTAATCATTAAATTCTGTGCTAGTCTTTAATGGTGTTCACCAAATATGTCTGATCCTTCCCTATTTTGGCTACACAGGGCCGTTTTCTGACTTCCTTTGGGTTGGATGGGACTGACTTGAAATGGCCAATGTGTCTGCCCTATCTTTAGAAATGCAAGATCCTCCAACACTGCTTTTTCCATCTGACACAACAACCAGCAAATTTTGGGATGGTAGATGCTTGTTTTGCCTTAATCTCTGAGCAGCTAATATGCACACAGAGCCCAGCTAGCCCATGCTGAATATGTCATATACATTTAAAATAAATATTTCTTTTCTTGAGCCACTGAGATTTAGGCTGTTTATTTTGCTGAAGTATACCTTAATATATGGAGACTGATATAATTTCCAACAGTTAAATCATTGGTGAAAATAGTCACTTTGATCTTACGATTGTTTATACTGGAGTATCAGTTGATATGGCTAACGAGTCTATATTTACAGAAAACAATAACATGAGCTTAGGCCACACGATCAAGTCAACATATTCATTGTCTTATATGATATTACATGAAAATGTGAAGTCAAGTCTAGATGAAGAATAATTTATATTTTGCATTTTACTGATTTAAAAGCCTTGTTCTTGCCATATACAAAAGGAAGAGAGATTGTTAGAAAAAAGATTGGTTCTTAGAGTATCATTAATCATTTCTGAGATTTTTAAACAGACTTACTGATTTATTTGTGAATGACTTATTTTTAATGTTTTCCCCCTTAAGAAAGGATATTAAGCCAACTAGCCTGTTTACTTCCTTGCTAAATTTGTCAGAACATGGCACCTGGTTCAATTAATTCAGCCTAGCCTTTTTTCACCATGACTTTGCTATGTAACAAATTTTTACTGTCATTATGAAATTATTTTTTTCTCAGTTGAATGAAAAATAATTTGCAATTAATTTGACAGTTACAAATGAACATGTTCTCTTTTGTTTTATCTGAGAGGTCTGCATAAACACTGCTTTTGAGTAATATCTTCAGTGAGGAAAATGAAGCATAGCCTTTTAAATTAATTTAAATAAAGAGGGATTGGAAACTTGCCATTATCTGGTTGGCATTGCAAAAGCACCAGGTATATAGATTTGTGAGATGTGTTTGTTTACAACAAGAGTCATGTAGAGTCAACTGAACACTTTTGAAATGTATCCTCTCATGATGGTGTGTTTGATTATGTGAGGGGTGGTAAAAGTGATATTTACTCTTATGTTTAGTGTGCTTCAGAGAACCTTGTCACTCTTCCATCAAAAGATGGAAATTATGTCCCTTCTCCTTGATACTGGGTGGGCTTTTATGACTGCTATATCTAATTGAGTGTGGCAAAAACGATATTATGGGACTTTTGAGATTGTGTTAAAAGACGATAAAGCTCAACCTGATGCTCACTCACATAAATTCTCTCTCACATCCCCTTCACCCTCATTCTCTCTCTCTCTCTCTCTCTCTCTCTCTCTCTCTCTCTCTCTCACTCTCTCTCTCTCTCTCTCTCTCTCTGTATCTCTCTCACTCTGCTTAGCCTTGGAACCCAGCTGCCAGACTGTAAGGAAACCTAAGCCACATGGAGAAACCATCTTTATGCCTTCCAGCTAACAGACTCCTTTGTGCACCCAGCCAATACCCTGTATTAGTAGTTAGACATATGAGTGAAGAAGCCTTCATGAAGACTCCAATCCCATTTGTCATCTGACTGCAATGGTGTGAGAGATCCCAGGTGAGAACCATCTAACTGAGCGCAATGAAAAATAAGAATAAGTGATTGTTGTTATTTTATATCACTAAGTATGAGTTGGTTTGTTTTGGAGCAATAGATAACTAGGACAGAGGCCAAGTTGTAAAGTGACTTGCTTATGGTCACACAGTAGTTGGGTCGAAAAACCCCAAGGATTGCTTATCATCTTGTAAATATAGACCTTCAGATGTTTGTACCTATAACCTATTCTTTGGAGAAAAGAAACTGTGTATGTGTGTGTGTGTGTGTGTGTGTGTGCGTGCATGTGTGTGTGTGTGTGTGTGTGTGTGTTCACAGGAAAATATTCATGGGACATCATGACCCTTATCCACTAATAATAAATAGTAAGAGTTTTAGAACAACACTGTTAAGCTCCTGCTATAGGTCTATGCTATAGTGTTTCATCTTATTTTTTGTTGTTGTTGGCAGGTGGGAACAAGGTAGGTATAGTGCTGCCATTTAGAGAGTATGCTTTCTTTTATGAGAAAATCCCAAAGGATACTGTAAGAGGGCAAGTTTAGAGCAAAAAAGAACCCAGATTGACTGTTAGACCTGTGTATGGATCTAACACTTGCTAGCTCTGTGACTTTGAACAAGGGCCAAATGAATCAATACTCATTTTTACAGATGAGTAATCTGAAGGCCAAAGAGGTGAACTAACTTTCCCAAGGTCATTTACCAGTTCTTTAAAATTCAAATTAGATGTTCTGTCAATTATTTTATGCTGTCCTATTTGTAAAGGTATTTGTTTACACTTAGGTGAGTGAAAGGGAGTAAAAACAGCATTTATCAATTGCTTACAATGGAGAAGACAAAAATACCGTGCACATATTATCCAATTTAATCCTTACAAGGATCCTTTGTAATTGATGCTGTGTTAGCAAACTATTGAGCAATTGAGTTAGCTGAGGTTTTTAAAGCTAGCTCAAAGTCATAGATGACATATACAAGGGGCAACATTTAGATTTATACTTGAATCATTATGAACCTATTTACTCTGCCATCAACTCATTACGCCATATTCTTGATTCAATTTATTGTATTTTCTTTTATGTTTATTTATTTTAAATTGACATCTCTTTCATTTTTTCATTGTTTCTTCAGATTAAAAGTTTCTTCCTCTTCTCTCTCTAAAGCTTAAATTAATTTTGTCATTCTTTGCTTTATATAGTTCTGTTCCTTAATTAAAAATACATCTTAAGTGACCTGTGTTTTTAAAAATCATGGAAAGTTATTTTGTTTGAAGTTTTTGAAAAGACAAAACCTTAACTGAAAGGTACTTTTCATCCATCTTGCTGTTCTGTATTCTTTACCACTAGCCTTTATGTTTGACTTTGCAGAAAGAATCTAGCTCTGAGCATGAAAGGGCAAAGCTCCCCGTGGAGGACCACTCCCCAGTGCTTTCATTAGAGAGTCATTCTGGCATACCTCAAACACAGATTAACCCAATAGTGATTTGGTGAGACTGGGCTATCAATTATCCTTTGAATCCTCTTTAAAAATCTTGATTTGTTGACTTTATACATCATGAACATCCAGGAATATGATTTGTATTCCATCCATTCTTTTTCCTTATGGGAGGAGAAATGAAGTTCTAGATATCAAAGACCACCAGGAGTATAGCTTCTGAACTGAACTCATTCCAATCATGAAAGTACTTCCTTAAATTTGATGACATACATAATGGAGGACTAATGGCTTCTGACTCTACATGAAGCAGCTTACTGATAACAACTCTTGGTTAGTGTAAGCATAAGAAGAATTATAAGAAAAGGAAAATTTCACATTGCAGGTATGTTTATTAAAAAGAATACATGCTTTGAAATGAGATCTAGTTTGGTAGGGAGGTGATGAAATGTTTTTGAAACTCAGTGTCCTTATTTATCACATGGGATGACAATATCTACCTTACAGGGTTTTGATTAGGATTAAAAGAGATACTTCTTTTAAAAGATTCAACGTGCACTTATTAGTGTATAATAGGTACTCTGTAATTTCTAGAAAATAACATTACAAAGACGGGTTAGATTTGAAAACCCCTGTTTTAAATGTATGGATATGAGTCATGAACGGAAATGTCTTCGGTGGCTAGGCAGGTCAAATAAATGCCCTAATTCAGTTTTTCAAAATTTTATTTTGTTATTAGTTTCAAGTATATAGTACATTGGTTAGACATTTATATAGTTTATGAAACAATACCCTGATTACTCTCTCTTACCTTACTGCTGTCTGCATTCCCTATGCCATGTTCCCTATCCCCATGACCATATATCTGCTTTTAATTTGTCCTTCTTTAACCCTTAACCGCTTTCTCCCAGCCTCACCATGCCCCTCCCCTCTGGCAGTCACCAGATTATCCTCTACATTTGTGAGTCTGTTTTCGATTAGTTTGTCCAATTTGGTTTTTAAGAGAGGTACTGTACCAAGTAAACAAAACCTGTGTGCTTTGTTAGCATTCTACTGACCACCAGTTCAGTACCCATGATATACCAAAATATTAGGCAAAATTACTACTTCTGCTAATATCTAAGCAGTCTTTTAAATAAGACATTTATTGATTTTCTACCCAGTTAAATATCTAGTAAATCAATTTCTAGAAACATGTCCCACTCCATTAGAAACACATGACAATATGAGATTAAATATATCGAAATCAAAATTTCATTGTAAAGGTAAATATTTTAAAAATCTTCAGGTACTTAAAATGAAGAGATAATTTTAAAGTTTTGCATTAAATAAGAGCTGATAGTGCAGTGGGCCATAAAGTTTTCAATGCTTTGTATATGCTTTAGTAGGAAGATAGGTTTGTAACACAAATGGCAATAAACCATGTGACTCAGAATCTACAGGAGGAGGAGAAACTAAAACTCCTACCTAAAGTGAAACTGTCCCATTTGATGAAATAGATTACAATACCTTTCACTAATGACCTGAAGATATTATGAGGAAGTTTGCTATCTGTTCGAAGTATGATTCAGCCTCAAAAATCTATCATTTTAATTCACTACACTAAGAGATTGAAAGATTAAAAGAAAAAAAATATGTTATAATCTCAAGACATGTAGCTGATGTATCTGATCAACCATAATGCCCATTTATCATAAAAAAAAAACCTCTTAGCACACTGCAAATAGATTCCCTTAACCAAGTAAAGGGAATCTACCAAAAAAATTCTATTAAACATTGTAATGGAGGGCCTAACCATTACAATAAGTGAAGAAAAAGTTCTTAAAATGTAAGAAAAAGGAAAGAATAAAAAAGAAAAAATCAAATTGGCTTTATTCACACATGGTAGTTATATACACAGAAATTTCAATGACCTCTACCAACTATTAGAACCAAGAAAGTAATAATGATTTAGGGCAAACAATTAATATGAAATAATTTATAACTTTTCTATGTAGTGAAGTAGCAATAGCCAATTCGAAACTATCACAATAAAGGAAAAGTTCTTATTTTTAATAACAAAAACTATAACTTCCTACTAATAAATCTAACAAAAGTTGTGGAAGATTTTGTGGAGGAAATCACAGATATTATTGAAGGCGATGTATTAGGGATCTCCAAAGAAACAGAAGTAATAGGATACATACAGGAAGGGATTTATTATGAGGCACATGCCATTATGAAGGCTGAGTCCCACTATCCGCATGCAGTCTGAAAGCCAGAGGCTTCGGAAAGCTGGTGGTATAGTTCAGTCCAAACCTAACGGCTTGAGAAGCAGGGCAGGCAATAGTCTAAGTTTCAGTAGGAGTCTAAAATATTGAGAGCCAGGAGCACCAATGCCTGAGGGCAGGAAAAGATGGATGTCCCATCTCAAGCAGAGAGTGAATTGGCATTTTCTTCATTTTTTTTGTTCTATTCAGACTCTCAAGGAATTGGATGAGGCCCATCCACATTGATGAGGGCCATCCTCTTTATTCAGTCTAATAATTTAAATACTACTCTCTTCCAGAAACACCCTTACAGGTACACCCAGAAATAATGTTTTGCCAGCTACTTAGGCATCTCTTAGCCCAGTCAAGTTGACACATAAAATTAATCATCACAGGTCACAAAAGAAGACTTTATTGTATTGATTAGGGACTGTGTTCAGGTGTTCATAACAGGAAACGTTTAGAGTGGACTAATTCAAAAAAATGTTTTACTTCTCATGTAAAATGAACCCTGGAAGAGGCCATTTAGAGCTGGTACAGTGACTACATAATGCCCCTAGGGACTTAGGCTTCCTTGAGATTTCCACTCTATCATCCTTAGCATATGACTTTTGTAATCTCCATAATCAAAGGAGAGCTGCTCAGTGTTCAGCATAGCATAAGCATTACAAGCTTGAATAAAGAGAAGGATGAAGGACAGAAAAAAACATTGGTGCCAGTAAGGTCTGCCTCTTTTTAAAGTACTTTCTTGGGTGTCCTTTCCAGAAACTTGCAGTTATATTTTATTGATCAGAAATATGTCACATGGCCCTCCCTACCTGCAAGGAGGCTGTGACATGTAATTTTCAACCTCAGGGTGTTGCTATCCTGAGAAAAATTGAAGTTTTATTACTTAAGAAGACGGCAATATGGGTATTGAATGGAAAACCAGCAGTCCATACTGCACTCAATAACTGAAAACTATTTCTAGTTTATACATGTGAAAATTCACTATCAAAGTGATATTAATTTCACCCTAATTAGTATGTGACTTCAATGCAATTTTAATTAAATTTATAATTGGATTTTTTTCATGGGTATTGAAAATTTCATATGAGAGAGAGCACAGCATAGTGTTTAAAATCACAAAACCTAGAGCCCAACTGACTGGCTTCAAACCCAGACTTTGCCACTTATAAGCTGTGTGACCTTGGGCAATTAACTAACCTCTCTGTGCTTCAGTTTCTTCATCCATAAAATGCAGATGATAATATTAATACCTTATAAGGTTGTTTCTTGTAAGGAACAAATGAGGCATGGTTTTTAAAGCATATCAAATAGAACCTGTCACATAGTAAGTGCATTGTATTTGTTAAACATACATTAACATATGAATAATAAACAGCCAATAAGATCTAAGATAATTTTGAAGATGACTAAGGAGTCCTATTACATATTACAAATTATTACAAAATAGTGGTAATTAAAATAATACATTATCAATACAGGAATAGACAGACCAATGTAATAGAGAGAGCCCCACAGCTGATGGAAACATACCAGGAAATTTGGTCCATGACAGAAGTAGCAGCAAAACTCAGAAAAGAATACTATTGCCAATAAATGATGCTAGGACAATTGGTTTCCCACATGGAAAAAAAAATCTTATCCTTTCTTCACGGAATAGTCAAAGATTAATCACAGTATACTCAAAGATAAATTTCATATGTATTAAAGATAGGAATGTTAAAAAAAAAGAACCTTTAAAGTCATTAGATAAATATAATGAATATCTCTGTAACCTCCAGATTTGAAAGGACTTCTTAAACACAATAAATACAAACTGCCAAGGAAAAGATTGGTAATTTGATCATATATTTTTTTTCTTTTTAAAAATTCAAGTAAATAAGTATAGTTGGTATACAACCTTATGTTGGTTATATTAGTTTCAGGTGTATGATATAGTGATTCGAGATTTTTATACCTTACAATATGATCATCCTACTAATGCTAGTAATCACCTGTCATTGTGCAAACTCATTACAATATTATTGACTATATTTCCCTACTCCTTTTCACCCATCCCCCCACTCCCTCCCTCCCAGTTACCATTCTTTTGGTGTCTCTGTTTCTATGAGTCAGAATAGCATGGTACTGGCACGAAAACAGACACAGATCAGTAGAACAGAATAGAGAGACCAGAAATAAGCCCTCACTATATGGTTGACTAATTTATGATAAAAGAAGTAAAAATATACCCTGGAGTAACGACAGTCTCTTCAACAAGTAGATTGAGGAAAACTGGACAGATACACAAAAATTTAGAATCTTTGTACAATTAAATAAAAACACTATGAGAAAATAAGTTAAACCACAGACTTGAAAAAGAAATGTACAAAGCATATTACTGATGAAGATTACTAACCACAATATATAAAGAACTACGAATAAATAAGAAGTCAAACAACCCAAAAGAAAATAGGGGCAAAATATATAATTAGGCACTAGATAAAAGAACAGTGGTGGGGTTGGTATTTGTTAGTTTTTATGAAGATATTGGTTGCCAGATGGGAGGGAAGGTGGGAAGCTGTGTGAAAAAGGGGAAGGGATTAAGAAGTACAAATTGGTAGTTACAAAACAGTCACAGGGATGTAGAGTACAGCATAGGGCGTGTAGTCAGTTATATTGTAATAAGTATGCGTGGCGCCAGGTGGGTACTAGACTTATCAAGGAGATCACTTCATAGATTATGTAAATCTCTAACCACTGTGCCATATACCTGAAACTAATATAAAACAATATTGAATGTTGAAAAAAAAACCTAAAAAGTTAGATAATCAACCCCCAGAAAAAATATTTATGAAGAGATGCTAAGCCAATTAAAGCAATGCAATATCATTTCATATTCATAGAATTGGTAAAATTAGAAGATCCGATACTTCCAACTGAGAAGATGTGAAGTGAGATCTCACATACACTCCTGGTTGGAAGATAAACTGGTATATAATTACTTTGGAGGGCAATATTCCAGTTTATTGTAAAGTTGAAGATGAACATACCAAATGTCTTAGCAATTCTACTTCTAGGTATAGAGAAAAGTTGCTGAGGGATGATTATGCACTCAGTACTATTCTTAGTGCTTAATGAAGTTTCTCAGTTAACCTTCACAACAACTGCATGAGATAGACATCGTTTTACAGATAGTAAACTAAAGCAGAAAGAAATTAAATAACTGGCCCAGATATGCATAGCTAATGAGTAAAAGACCTAGGATTGAAACAGGCAGTCTGGCTTCAGAGTCTGCATTTTTATCAAGCACTATCATATCTTTCATACACAAATGTTCAATTCAATATTGTTGGTAATAAAATAATAATAGTAATAGTAATAACTATTATTAATAAAATTTCCTAAATGTTCTTTAGTATAAAATGGCTGAATAATTTGTTAATCATGTTAGAATACCACATACCAGTTAAAATAAATGAAGCAGATCTACATGTATCAACACATATCTCAAAATATAAGATTGTGATAAAATAAAAATGCAGAAGGATTCATACATTTTTTTATGTAACTTCCAAAACCAAATAATACTTTGTTAGTTATGAACATGACCGTATTTAATAAAATATAAATTTACGGACAGGAGTGGTATATACTCACTTTAAAATAGTGGTTACTTCTAGATGAGTTTAGGGAGTGAGGTAATGGAATCAGGGCAAATATAAGAGAGATTTAAAATAGATTTTTAGCATTTTATTTCTTTAAAAATCTGAAGCCAAGTCCTACAACTCAACAACAAAAAGACTAACACAATTAAAAATAGACAAAAGACTTGAGTAGACATATCTCCAAAGAAGATATACGCATGAACATCAAGCACATGGAAAGATGCTCACCGTCATTAGTCATTAGGGAAATGTAAATCAAAACCTCTTCATACCTACTGGGATGGGTATAATAAAAAAAGAGTGTTAGCAAGGATGTAGAGAAATTAGAACATTTTTACATTACTTGTGCAAATGTATAATCATGTGGCCACTATGGAAAAAGTTTGATGGCTCCTCAAAAAGTTAAACAGAATTATCATGTAACCCAGAAATTCCACTCCTATTTTGAAACGGAGACTCAAACAAATATGTGTGTGACAGTGTTCATCGCAGCATTATTCACAGTAGCCAAAATGCAGACATGACACGTGTTCATCAGCAAATGACTGGATAAATGAAATGTGGTATATACATATACTGGATTATTATTCAGTCATAAAAAGGAATTAAATTCCAATACATGTGACTACATGGATTAAACTCAGAGACATTAATCTAAATGAAAGAAGCCAGACACAAACAAATGTTTTGCGATTCCCCTTATATGAGGTACCTATCATGAGTCATAGAAACAATAAGTTGATTAGAGGGTTCCCAGGGCTTGAGGATGGGGTACAGAGTTCCTAGGATGATGAAAGTTTTGGAAATAGAGAATAGTGATAGTTGCACAACATTAATTACATTGTGAATGATATTAATGCCACTGAGTTAGGCATTTAAAATTGGTTAAAATGGCAAGTTTTATATTATGTGTATTTTACCACAATATATGTTTAATCTCAGGCAAACATAGCTAAATATTAACATTTTCATGTTTAGATGATAGATACTTGGGTTCCATAATATTATTTGTATTTTCTTTGTTAAAATAGTTCAGAATAAAACATAGCACTGGTGAATTTATTCAGAAGAAAAAAGAAATATATTACTGGAAAAGGAAAAATAATAACTTAGAAAAGTTTCAGATTTCTGGACTTCATTAATTTACTTACCGATGACATCACAGTGCATTGCATTAAATGTTAAAATTAATGAATTAAAGCAACCCAAACTTGCTCAAATGATTTGGAAGCTGAAGCAATGCATGAGTGCAAAAGTGTTAAATTCATTTGAATGCCAAGCAGGCAAAGAGTCATACACCTTGACAATCTCAGCAGTTTGGGGAGAAAGTTGAATTTAATTTTTAAAAGGCAAGCAAAATATATGTACTACATTTGCACAGTTCCCATTAGAACTGTAGGCAACGAATCAGCAGGAAAGAGTGCTATACAGGCGACTTCCAAGCCTATGTCTAATTGTGTGAAAATTCTTCATATTTTATGTTCTATCCATATATTCTACAGTAAGGAGACCGTTTTGGACATGAATTTTGTAAAAGGAACTTAACTAGTGGTTCATTTTTAACTGTTTATTGTTCTTAAAACAATTGAAGCTTACATTTCTACATTTCTAAGGCAAAGAATGACTTAGAAATAGTTTTTAAGTGTGCCACGTGAATAAATTAGGATCAGGTGACAGAACTGAATTTAAATTGTGTGTCTATCGTTTATTAACTAGGAGATATTGAGCCAGTTGCTTGCTTTGTATATGTCACCATTTCATCATATAAAAAGAAACGGTCTCTGATGATCAAGCATTCTATACTAACAAAGATCTTTCGTATTTTATAAAGTAAGATAAAATGATTTCAGAATCTTGAAGTAAATGCCAATTTAAAAGCGGGTTTTCCATAGACAGTACTAGTTATGTAAGATAATTTTTTTTCATTTTCTTTTGGATGTGTTTAAATAGCAGAATGAACACAATTAAGAGGAATATCAAACTGTGCGTTTATAATGGATAAGTACTCTTTATGGTGTAAAATATCATGTGCGGGGTTTCAGTTTTCAAAACCAACAGCCTATTTGCTTGCTTGTTTCATTGCGAACTATTTTATGTACATCAAGAAAGTGGGGGGAAGGAAAGGAAACATGGCAGAGCGAGAGATGTCCCCAGATTTCTCTCCTTGAAACAACAATAAGCTGAACATCTAAAACTCAACAAAAAACACCCAAACTGCACACCAGTATGTTTGAGCATGGGGTTTGCACTTAAGAGCTACCACAGGTCAGAGCCTCAGGTGTCAGGTGGTGGACTGGGGGAAATAAAAAAGCTGCCTTTCGCAGCCGCCAGAGATCCCTGCAGGAGGATGGCGAGGAGAGAAAGTGCAGCGACTTCTCTGATCATCCCTGCCTGGGAAAGCTGTGAGCACCATGCAGCCAGCAGCATTGCCCAGGCATCAGGGCAGAAGGCAAAGAAGCATACCACAGAGAAACAACAGCTTAATTTTACTGGCCACAATTGCAAAACTGAGGCTGAGCTGCAGTCCCCAATCCTCAACCCAGAGGGCCCCTCCTCCCGTACCCTCCATGACTGAACACTGCAGAGCCCCAGGGGAATCTGAGCAAACACTACTGAAACTATTGCTAACACTGACAGGGACAGAAACTTAGCGTAGCAAGCATGATTAAATATTACAAGAAAATAAAGGCATTATATAAAGGCATTATTAAGGCTTTATATAAAGCAGGGGCCCAAGAGACTTACACACCACCTACTGGAAACCAAAAAAAAAGCACCTTTTTTTGTAGCAGGCTAAAGAGAGATCTTTATATAATAAATCTTCTTTCTGGAAAAAAAGCAGAATACATTTTCATTAATGCCTAGGCAGAGAAATAGTCCATTAAACACTATGAACAACCAAGGTAACAAGGCATCTCAGAAAGAAAGAGAAAAATCTCCAGAAAATAAGCTTACAGGCATAGAAATATACAATTTAAATGACAGATCATTCAGGGTGGTACTTCTGAAACTGAAAAAAAACCTCAATGAGTTCTGAAACAAGTCATATTAATAATTTCAGGAATCGACAGGAGATTGAAATCCTGAAAAAGAACTAGATAGAACTTCTGGAGATAAAAAACACACTACAAGAGTTGGAAAATGAAATAGCAAGCTTAGGAAATAGAGTTGACCAAATGGAGGAAGGGATTAGTGATAGCGAAGACAGAAATCTAGAAATAAATCAAAAGGAAGAAGCGAGAAACCAAAGAATGAAAAATAATGAAAGAGAAATACAAGAAATGGTTGATACCATCAGGAGAGGAAATATAAGAATAATGAGCATTTTTGAAGGCGAGGAAAAGGAGTGGGGACGAGAAAGCATTTTTAGACAAATAGTTGACTAGAATTTCCCAAATCTAATGAATGAGCTGGAACTTCGATTTCAAGAAATCAACAGAACACCCAATTACCTCAACCCAAAAAGGCCTTCACCAAGACACATTGTTTTAAAATTATCAAAAATCAACAATGAAGACAGAATTCTCAGGGCAGCCGGAGAGAAGAAAATGGTAACTCATAAAGGAAAACCCATTAGATTATTGTCAGACTACTCACCGTAAACCTTACAAGCCAGAAAAACATGGAATCAAATATTTAAACTATTAAGTGAAAGGAATTACCAACCTAGAATAATGTATCCAGCTAAGCTCTCCTTTAGATATAAAGGAGAAATTAAGACCTTTCCAGACATAAAAAAATTGAGGGAATTGTCCACTATGAGGCCTGCACTATAGGAAATACTGAAAGATGTCAGCTCACCTAAAACAAAATGACCAACAAACAAACAAACATAATTAGGAGTAAAGTGACAGTCAGGCAAATAAAAGCAGAGGAGTGCAACCCTTACTTAGACCAGGGCATTATAAGCTTAAATAATAAGAAGAGAATTGCTATAGCAAGATAGTAATGCACAGTCAACATACGCAGGGATAAACCGAGATAACGATGACTGAAAAGGGGAAGATTCGAAGATACAAATTCATGTGTACAGCCATGCCACCCTGAACTTGCCCGATCTCATCTGATCTTGGAAGCTAATAAGCAGGGTCAGGCCTGGTTAGTACTTGGATGGGAGACTACCTAGGAATACCAGGTGCTGTAGGCTTAAAGAAAAAAAAAACAGATCTAAATTCGCAAAGGGGACTGGAGATAAGGCAAGTGCAGACTATATATATATCCTTTACATATTCATGATGGTAATCTCACACTGACGATTCAGAACTGAAGTATATAGCATAAAACAAGAAGAACCACAGGGAAAACCCACAAAAGCCGAGCAAAGAAAACAGAAACACAAGGACAAGGAAGCAATGGAAACACCGAGCTACCAGAAACAAAAAGATAAAATGGTGATAAGAAGACATCATATTTCTATAATCACCCTAAATGTAAATGGACTGAATTCACCAATAAAAATGCACAGAGTTGCAGAATGGACAAAAAACAAAATCTAACCATATGTTGCCTTCGAGAGACACATCTCAGCTCCAAAGACAAATATAGGCTCAGAGCGAAAGGGTGAAAAATGATATTTCAACAAATAGCATTTAGAGAAAAGCAAGAGTAGCAGTATTAATATCAGATGAAATAGACTTCAAAATAAAAAAAGGTAAAGAAAGATACTGAGGGACACTTCATAATGATAATGAGAATCATGCACCAAGAAGATATAATACTTATTAATATTTATGCTCCCAATCAGGGAGCCCTGAAATATGTAAAGCAATTACTAACTGAACTAAAAGGAGAAACAGACCAAAACATTATCGTAGTAGGGGACCTAAATACCCCATTGTTGGATATGGACAGATCATCCAAACAGAAAATCAGTAAGGAAATAACAACCATAAATGACACATTAGACCAAATGGACATAATTGACATTTACAGAACCTTCCATCCTAAATCAGCTGCTTATACATTCTTCTCTAGTGCACATGGAACATTCTCAAGAATCGACCACATACTGGGACACAGAGATAGCCTCAACAAATATAATAGGGTTGAAATCATACCAGCCATATTCTCTGATCATAATGTTTTGGAACTAGAGATCAATTGCAAAGAGAAAGCAAGAACCACAAATACATGGAGATTAAACAACACCCTACTGAGAAATAAATGAGAGAAGAAATAAAAAGGGAGATCAAGAGATACATAGAAACGAATAATGATAATGATAGTACAACATATCAAAACTTTTGGGACATGGCCAAAGCGATCATAAGAGGAAAGTTCATATCATTACAGGCCTATCTCAAAAAACAAGAATGAGCTCAAATAAACAACTTAATGTTTCATCTTAAAAACTAGAAAAGGAAGAACCATGGAGCCTAAAGTCAGCAAAAGGAAAGAAATCATCAAAATTAGAGTGGAAATAGATGAAATGGAAAACAAACAAACAAGAAAAACAATGAATAAATAAATGCAACAAAGAGCTGATTCTTTGAGTAGGTTAATAAAATTGAGAAACCTCTGGCTAGACTCACTAAAGAAAAAAGAGAAAGGACTCAAAATCAGGGATGAAAGAGGGGAAATTATGACTGACATTGCAGAAATACAAAGGATCATATAGGAATACTATGAAAAAGTATATAACACCAAATTTAATAGCCTAGAAGAAATGGACCAGTACTTAGAAAAACACAACCTTCCTAGACTGAATCAAGAAGAATTTGAAAATCTCAATAGACTGATTAGTAGTATGGAAATGGAAACAATCTTCAAAAACCTACCAAAAAGTAAAAGTCCAGGACCAGATGGCTTCACCAATGAGTTCTACTGAATATTCAGAGAAGATTTAGTACCTATTTTCCTCAAACTCTTCCAAAAAATTGAAAAGGAGGCAATACTTCCCAACTCATTTTATGAGGCCAGTATTACCCTGACACCAAAAACTGATAAAGACAACACAAAAAAGAAAGCTCCAGACCAATGTCTCATAAACGCAGATGCAAAAATCCTAAATAAGATACCAGAGAATAGAATACAGCAACATATTAAAAAGATTATACACCACGATCAAGAGGACTTCGTCCCAGAGGCACAGGGATGGTTCAACATACACAAATCGTTTAACATGACATACCACATAAACAAATTAAAGAATCCTATGATCCTATCAATAAATGCAGAAAAAAGCCTTCAACAAGATACAGCATCCATTTGTGATCAAAACTCTTAACAAAATCATTATAGAAAGAAAGTTCCTTAACATAATAAAGGCCATCTATGACAAACCCTCATCCAACATTATACTTAATGGTGAAAAACTAAAAACTGTTTCTCTGAGATCAAGAATAGGGCAAAGCTGTCCACTAATGCCACTGCTATTCAATATAACATTGGAGGTCCTAGCAAGTGCAGTCAGGCAAGAGAAAGATATAAAAGGCTTCTAAATAAGAAATGAAGATGTCAAACTGTCACTATTTGCGGATGACATGATGCTCTAATAGGAAACCCTAAAGACTCCGCAAGAAACAATGAGCAAATACAGTAAAGTCTCTGGCTACAAAATCAACGTTCAAAAATCCATGGCGTTCCTATACTCTAATAATGAAATGACAGAAAAAGAAGTGGAAAAAATAATTCCTTTTGCAATTGCAACAAAAAGAATAAAATACCTAGGAATAAATTTAACAAAACATGTGAAGGACCTACATAATGAAAACTACAAGACCCTATTAAAAGAAGTCGAAAAAGATACAAAAAATGGAAAGATATTTTGTGTTCTTGGATTGGAATAGTCAACAGTTCAAATGACCGTATTACCTAAAGCATTATACAGATTTAACGCAATCCCCATAAAAATCCCATCAGCATTTTTTAAAGAAATAGAACAAAAAATATCAGATTTGTTTGGAAGCATCAAAGACCACGAATTTCCAAAGCTATGCTGAGAAAAAAGTGCGAGGCTGGAGGCATCACTCTGCCCGACTTCAAAAAATACTGCAAAGCGACAGTAATCAAAACAGCATGGTATTGGCAGCAAAACAGACACACGGACGTGAGGAACAGAATTAAGAGTCTAGAAGTAAACCCATGTTTATATGGGCAAATAATTTCGACAAAAAAGCCAAAATATACAATGGAGAAAGGAAAGGCTCTTCGATAAATGGTGCTGGGAAAACTGGAAAGCCACCTGCAAAAGAACGAAACGAGACTGTTGTCTATCGCCACACACCAAAATTAACTCAAAATGGATTAAGAACCTGAGTATAAGACCTGAAACAATGAAATGCATACAAGAAAACATAGGAGCTAAACTCAAGGACCTTGGACTTAAAGAAGATTCTATGAATTTGACCTCAAAGGCAAGGGAAGTAAAAGCAAAAATAAACGAAAGCAACTACATCAAACTAAAAAGCTTCTGCTCAGAAAAAGAAACCATCGACAAGGTAAAGAGACAGCCATCTGAATGGGAAAATGCATTTGTAAGCAACACCTCTGATAAGGACTTAATATCCAAATTATACAAAGAATTCATACGACTCAATAACAACAACAAAAACCAAATGATCCAGTCAAAAAATGGGCAGAGGACCTTAACAGACACTTCTCTCTAGAGGACATACAAATGGCCAACAAATATTTGAAAAGATACTGAACATCACTAGCTATCAGGGAAATGCAAGTCAAACCACAATGAGATACCATCTTACACCTGTTAGAATGGCTACAATCAACAGGACAAGTAATAGCAAATGTTGGAGAGGATGCGGAGAAAAAAGAACCCTCATACACAGCTGATGGGACAGCAATTTGGTACAGCCACTATTGAAAACAGTACGGAGCTTCCTCAAAAAACTAATAATTGATCTGTATGATCCAGCAATCCCTCTACTGAGTATTTACCCCAAAGACTTGAAAACTGAAGACTTGAAAATATCTGAAAAGATATTTGCAGACTGATGTTCATACCAGCACCATTCACAGTGGCCAGGACATGGAAGCAACCAAAGTGTCCTACGATAGATGATTGGCTAAAGAAGCTGTGGTACATATATACAATGAAACATTACTCAGCCATAAGGAGAGATGAAATACTGACATTTATGAAAACACGGATGAACCTTGAGATAATCATGCTAAGCGAAATAAGCCAGACATAAAATGTTGAAAATCATATGATACCACTTATATGTGGGATATAAACCCAAAAGTAGCAAATGAACAGGACAAACAGAGACTCATGGACATGAACTATAGACTAGTGGATACCAGAGTGTAGGGGGTGGGGGAGGAGTAGGGAGGTAGATGGTTAAAGGGGGTCAAATATAGGGGGCAGGGGGAAGGTGAAGTGGGTAAAGGGGATCAAATATATGGTAGCTGAAGGAAACTGGAGTTTGGGTGGTAAACACACAATAGAATATACAGATGTCAAATTATAACGTACACCTGAAAATTATATAATTGTATTAACCAATGTTACCCCAATAAACTTAATTTAAAAGTAAAAGAAAGAAAGAAAGAAAGAAAGAAAGAAAGAAAGAAAGAAAGAAAGAAAGAAAGAAAGAAAGAAAGAAAGAGAGGGTAAAGTTTTGTTTTGTTTGACTTTGGGTTTTTGTTGTTATAAAGAGAAATATACATTTTTCTTTCAAGAGTGATAAACAAAAATAAGACAAGTAGGTACCCATTATTCTAGAGCAGCTATGTCTGATAGAAAGATAATGTGAACCATATATGCAATTTTACATTTTCTAGTAGCCACATTAAAATTGAAAAAGGATGAATGAATACATTTTAATGATATATTTTATTTAACATGATATATCCAAAACATTACCATTACAACATATAATCAACATTACAAAAACATATTAATGAGATATTTTGCATTCTCTTTTCTTACTTGGTCTTTGAAGTCTGGTGTACATTTTGCTTTATTTTATTTTATTTTTTAATTAATTTATTTATGGTGATATTGGTTAACAAAATCCAATAAGTTTCATTGTATGCTTTAACAGTAAGCATATATATGTTCACACTGTGTTCACCTCTCATTGCATTTTATACTTAGAATACATTTTAATTTGGATTAGCCACATTTCAAGGAGTAATGGCTACCATATTGGACAGTGGAAGCCTAGAAAAAGCTTGTAATATAGCTTTAAAAATGATTTAGTAGAAGCTGTCTGACATATCAAATAGGTCACTGGTAGAGAAGTGCACTCATTTGCCTAACGAGCCCAGACCAACTGGTGGAGGAAAGATTTTTAGTTCCGCTCCTGCTCCCCAAGATTCAAATGTCAGGAAGATCTCTCAGGGTGGACAAAAAGTGGCTTAGGAGGCTCCTTGCGGGTAATTGCAATGTGGAGTATTTTTGCAAAATTAATTTTTGCCAGAGTTGATTTTTATTGCAAACTTCAAATGAGTTCAGTTCCAATAAAGTTGATTAGTTGATTACTTGAGCACAGTGTCACAATCTGTAAGATGCTGTTGGCAGAGGATGGAGCATGATTTGTCATTCTCTTCTTATTGCTGGGGTGTCTCCTAGATTAAGTGTGCATGATTGAAATAACTATGCTGCAGGCATGCATTGCACATTTGTGCATGGTCTTTCATAAACTTGGAAGTGTCTCTAGTGTCTTTTAAGGGTCTCTCAGCTTCCCTAGATCCAAAAAAAGGGAGTCTGAGAAACCCTGACAGATGCCAGAGAGTCCTTTGCCCTTTATTTTATAGTAGAAGCCCTCAGGCCATTACTCAAGAACTTTTCCTTGCTTAATTTACATACCCACATATAATAAGAACAATAATGATAATGTTATCCTCTGCTTGTATTTCATTTTCAATTTTGAAATCTCTTTCCATGTATTTATTTTTATTTTCATAAACTTCCTGCAAGTTAAAGAAAGCAATCTATCTCTACTCCCTCAAGGCTTTGGACCTTGAGAAAATTAGATCAGGTCTGTGAACCTCATTCTTATCCTGTAATATGAATAATGCCACTTTTCTCATACAGCTTTGGGTTTAAATATGATAGCATATTTCAAATGCAGTGCATATTGTATGTGATCATTAGATGTTTCCCTCAATAATGACCATTTAAATTAAGAACTTAGCAAACTGTATGGTCAGTTTTAGGCATATAGCAATCATAATACCTAAAGTAAGCATTTTGGCATATAAAATCATTGAGTTATAGAACTAGGATCTGAGATTCAATTCAGTAACATGCTTCGAGGAGCTACAACATACCACGCACTGTGCCAGGCACAGATGATGAGGTAGGGAAGTAGTTTGCTCAAGGTCAAATGGTGAATACATGACAGTGGCACTAAGATAATTGGTTTTCTTATAAGTAGAGTTACTTTTTATGACACCACTTCCATCTCTTCTTCCCCTAAACTCTTAACAATTTTTGTTTAGCTTGTAAGTCCACAGAAACATGACATTGGAGGGAAGCTGGACAGTACATGACATATTGACAACAGTAGTTACAGTTGACATCCTGGGCTCAAGGGAAGAAGTAAAAACATGACATTCTTATAGTCCGTGACAGTATCTCATGTTCACAATGATGGCCCTGGGTCTTCCAAAAGTAGATTTGAACATATTAACAAAAACCTGTAAGTCAGAAAGATTTTCATCAAAATAGTTCAAATAACATGACATTGGAAAAGATGTTAAACATCTAGCGAAGCTGTTTTCAACTGCTCTTTTTACACTGACTACAGCTTCCACAGAAGGTTTCGTTCGACAAGAGTTTAAATATACATATATACACACATATATCGTTTGTGTTGTATACACTATGTATACTATATGTCTCATAAATCTATCTATCAATTATTCATCTATCTATTTCTCTATCTCAACACCAATGTGGTTCAACCACTTTCTGTTGCCCTGCAAGCCTCCTCCCTCCACATTTCCCTGGGCCTACTAGGCTGGAGCACTAGACTAGCTCCTAGGATCTCTAGACTGGGCACATGACTCAAAATGAGCCAAAGATATCCCTTCTCTCAGGAATTTAAATTTCGCACAGACATATATAGAGACAGAGTGGTTTGGAAGTAAGTCATCTGACAGCAGTACCCTGAAGAGGGAGTTCATGAGTTCATTTTGCTCTAATTTTCACAGCTACTCTTATTCCCACCCTTCCCAAAGTTTGATTTTCTAGCTCTTCTTTTAAATTGGTGAGTTATCCCAGTTTCATCTCAATAAATCAACTTTGGTTAAGTTAATCAAGTTGATTTCTTTGTTTGCAACAAAACTAGTTAATTTATAGCCTTAGGGAGTGGAAGTGATTTGCTCAGTGTTACACAGTGAAAGATAAAAACTTCACAAGATGATCTTGTCCTGATCACCAATCCTGTCTCTATAGCTAGATGCACCCTCCAATGTGGAATTCCCCATTCCAGAATGAGTCTGAATGAATGAGGCATCACTGTATCAGGCCAACACAAAATTTAGGGTTAAAATTAAGCAAAAACTTTTCAAGGATTCTTCGAATGTATCTTCAGTCTCTGGGTTGAGCACCTAAACTTATTTTAAAGGACTTTGGAAAATAGGATAAATTATTCTAAAATGGATGTTTATTGCTTTGTGATTTTTTTAATTGTTGAGAATTCTTACAGGCATATTAATAACATCTATTATAACACTCACCATAGTTACATTATAAAATCACATTTCTTTGACAAAAAAATTAAGCAAGGACTTTTTAGTCCCTGAGCATACAATATACCTATATAATACAAATATGTTATTTGTATACTACTTTCTTTTCCAGACTTACTCAAAGATCAAAGTATCCACAAATGAAAAGCTGGATTGCTCTCCTTGCTTTGGAACATGAAACCTGACAAGTATCTTCCTATCTGGGGAAGGGATAACTGTGCTTTGGTTCTGTATCAGTCATGATTGTCTAGGCTTGCTGTGATAATGAATAAATCTCATTCGCTTAACACATAGAGATATTCTCATTTACAAATGAAACAGACCACTGCTGCTCTGTCCACTCTGCAGACCAGTTTCCTTCCAAGGGTGCCTCGAGATCCAAGTTGTTTCCATCTTGTAGCTGTGACATCTCAACAGGAGGCCTCTATGATCACACTGAGGGTTAAGATTAAACAAGGGCTTTTCACTTCTTCAGCTCAAAAGAGACAATGTACTTTACTTCTGTTCACAGCAGTGGTTTACCTAGTATATTTGATATCTGGACTAGAGATTGTGTAAAGCCTCCTTTATGTGACAAAATTATTTTCAGTAATAATCATGGCATAAAATGAATAAAGAAAATGGACAGAAAATGAAGCAATCAGTGAAAATTTTCTTTGTGATTTTTTTAAATCAGGGCAATACAAAATAAAAGAGATAATAAATATTTTAGTACAAAAAAGTAATGGATAAAAAAATAATGGGTTCACACTTCATATTTATATAAAGGTAGATTTTGAAAAAAAGGAGAAATTACAATTACATATTAGTATGACTCAGTAATAATAACTAAAAATAGTATAACAATTTTTGACTTTAAGATTTCTCCAAACTTGTCAATGATATATCAAAATTAATCTCATGTTCATGTTCACTCTATTTGATTGAGGAATACATTTATTAGTTTTTATTAATTTTTTTCATGTGAAACAACAGATTTACACATAATCATAAAACATCTTAAACATAATAAGTTTGGTAGAGGTTTTAAAATTCCAGTTTCACAGTGAATTTTTGAAATTACATTATTATTCACGTCTTTGCTTCTTTGGGATTGATTTCAGGGGCCTTTAAGTATTTCTGCAGTCAAAAAAAAATTTTAACAGACATTTGTGGTAACTTAAGTTCTAAGTCTTTGTCTTCACAATCACTGTGCTGTCATGATTTATTACGTGCCGTCATGGTTTATTTTGTATCCACTGCTTAAACGCAGGGATATATAATACGACAGGGGTTGGAGACAGGAACTGTGCTCTAGGGAGCTCAAATGCTTCCAAACTCTGACAAATTCACTCTTAAAAGGAACTTGTGTAGCTGAGTCTGTGATCAGGGCTGACTTTATACCTGGCAGATTTCCAAATTAACTGCTATGTGGACTATAACTTTTCTTAAAGGATAAGTAAGAACAAAGTGCTACTTTGAGACTAAGACATGTAAAAACTCAACAAGAAGCACAGCAATTATTTCCAACTTTAAGAGCACCAAAATATTTTTTTCAGGAGGAAATGATGTATTCCTGATACTGTTTACAATTGCTAGAATGAGGTGATAACAGATTGGTTGTAAATTCACTACAGACAGTGCACCCACATCACATACACCCTGGTGGACTGCTTCTACCTCCGTGGTCTTGGCACACCACTGGCCCACAGTCCGTTGATGGCCATCCTCTGTTGTAAGGGTTCTGGGAAGTGTGGGGTGAGCATACCGATTTTCAGTGCTCCAGCTGGGCCAGCAGCTCTCTGACCTTGACTGGGCAAAACATTTCCCATCAAGCTGTGTGTATGACTAGGGAGGGTTGGATGTGTAGTGTGTAGCCTCAGAAACAGCTAAGGCAGCAGTGGTTCGGATTCTGTTTCATCTGTCAGAGATCATGAGGATAGGTTAGATACACATAGAGACATAACTCATTTCATTGTGCTTCGATTCATTGCACTTCCCAGATGTTGCCTTTTGTTCTTGTTGTTGTTGTTGTTTCTGTTTTACAAAATGAAGGCAAGACTGTTCACCAGTGGGAAGATTACTTGTTTTATTGTGATACTCACTTTATCGCGTATGCCTGTACTTTAATGGACAAGACCTTCCAAATAAGGCTGGGCAGTATCTTTTAGAGAGGTTTCAGGAAGAACATTGCATAAATTATAGCTTTGAATCGGGGGATTAATTTTTTGATTGCTTTTAGGGCCTCTTTCTATTCTCAGAATTCAGTGCTACCTTCTGGGATTTGATTATACCCCAGATAAGGTGAATTCTATCATCTAGAACAGATAAAGTTGAGAAAATATACAATAATGTAGTTATTTTCAAAATGTGCTTGGTTAGAGTCATCTGAGACAACTTGTTAACTATGTAAATTGACAGATCTTTCCCCCAGGAAATCCTACCTCAGTATTTCTGGATTAGGGCCCAGGACTCCATAACAAGTAAGCTGGGTGAGTTCTTATTTTCAGACAATTTTGGAGAACACTGTGGTAGTTATAAGAGCACTGTACACTCTCTATAGTCAGACAAACTTGGGTTTTACTCTGTTTAAATTTTAGATTTCCCTGAGTCTGGAGAGAGAATAATTTTCAGCTCTCTAGTCCTGACAGCTAGTTAGTTGCCTGACCAAAGGCATCCCCAGAACTCTTCAGTGGTGGCTCTTACTTCGCTGGTTAATGTGGTAGGCAAGGTGTAGCAACAACAAATTTTCTCAGGTTGTCGTGGGGATAAGTAGGAGGACAGAGACCTATAAGGCAGAGAGAGGTTTTCAACATAATTAGGAAGAGATACATTGTAGTTTAAAGAATTTTCTAGGTGCATTTTACACCTCCTAAATCAATGGAACTCAATGTTGGTTGCAAGTGGACTCAACCTGGGTAGTTTAAAAAATAAGGATGCCTGGGACCAACCCTAGGGGATCTAATTGTTTTTGGGTGTGGCCTGGGCACTGTATTATTTTTAAGCTCCCAAAATGATTTTAATATTCATCCAAAATTGAAACCTACTTTTTTAGACTCCCCTATGACCTCCACCTGGCCAGGTAGTGATTCTTTGGAGTGTTTCATATAAATAGACATGTCATTGATAGATTTTAGCAACAGGAAATAATCAGCATTTCACTTGAATCCAGGGTAGATTGGCAGGAAGTCGTGGTGATATAGGGTTGCATACAGTGTTTAGGTCAGTATTCCAGATTCTGAAAATTTTTGGAGTAAACAACTTTGAAAAATCCCTGTTACAAAGATGATCAATGTGAAATAGTGAATGACATGGAATCTGACAACTGAAGGAACTGAAAGACTTGATAGTGAACAGAAGAGGGCGCTCTGACACAAGAATCATATTGCACTGTGGTTCCCAAACTAGGTATGAGGTTGGGGCTTGGCATGACAGGAAATTTGTGAAATCAGGTTTTATCAGTTAAAATGATTTAGATGAAAGTAATGCTAGAGTAGAATATCAGACTAAAGTAGCTTTAAAAATAAGATTATGTTAACCAATCTCATAACTGAAATTTTATGGTAAACAATTTCAGGTTAATCCAGCTGAATGATCTTGACTAGACTGGCCCTTCTATTCTCTTTCTTTCCCCTCATGATCACAAGAGGCCTGCCCAGCTCTAAGTATCTCATCTTTGCATACAAAAGCAGGAAGAAAGAAGAAATTGAAGTCTATCCTCAGAAAAAAAAAATTTCCGGACTCTACCTTCTTCTTCTGCCCTGCCTTCCTCCCCCCTCCAGCCACAGCAGATTTCCCTTATGTTTAACTGGCCAGATCTAAATCACATGCCAAACATTACATTAATCATTGTCAAAGAGGCATGGAACTACCATGATTGTCCTAGATCATGTTTCATTGACCAGGACCTGTATATTGCCATCATGTATCTTTGGCAAGGAAATGGAGAATAAATATCAGAGGGACTTACACTATCTCACTGACTTTAAGTTGAGCTTAAGAGATCAGGATGTAACACTCTTTATATTTTTCCTGCCTGGGAACAATTTGGTCTCAGGATCTGGATGATCTTGCCCAAAAATGATGATTAGGGTGGCACTGGCAAGGAGTCAAGCCAGTTATTACAGGGTATTAGGTACTGAATTTTGTATAAGTTGGAAAAACTGCTGATTAGAAGTCAGAGTGCATGTGTCTTATGAACAAAGTGTAATGAAAGACATCCTCATATACAAAAAGACTATAGGAAATTGGTTCAACCACCTGGAAGGTTAATTTTAATGATTACCAATTAAAAGCTATTTGCGACGGAAAGCTGCCAAGATGTATTCTTTCTCTATCTCTCTCTCTTCTTCCCTCCCACCTCTTACAGACACACACACACACACACAACCGTACAGAGCTTTGGAGGGGAGTCAGTCTTTTTCTTGTTTAGAGATACTTACTGAAATATGTAGGGATATAGGGTCAAACAATCCCTCATTTTCTCATAATTGATCCTTCTGTATCTCTCTGCATGAATTTTTTATGACTGAAAACCCCATCTGGGTGAGTAAAGTCAAGTGAAGCATGTCTCTAGTCTGAGGAAACCTGGTACCCAGCCTGGACTGGACTGTTTTATATATTTGATGAAAAAAGGAATGGAAATCAAGCACTGTCATTTTATACTCTAAGCTTGCTCCCAGCAGCAAAATTAACACATCGCATATTTCATTATAAGTATCTTCCAGTAAGCCTTTGTATTAATCCAATAGATGGCTACTGTCTGACATAACTTTTTACTGAACTGGTTGAGAGCTGTAAAATGGAATCCTCTCAAATTAAATGTGAGTGAATTCTGGTGCTTTCAAATCTTAAAGATGGTTGTAAGCTTCATTGAGGCCTATCATTTCACAGAATAGGTTTAAATACATAGTAACTTTGATTGATTTTAGAGAATAAGAAATCACTTCTTCAATATTTCACCTAATATATCCCATGGAACACCAGTTCCACATAATATTTCATTAAAAAAGTGTTTCGTGGTTTTAATGGTTCCATGGTTTAAATAGAGAATTGTGTGTTCACAATTTTCTTGATGTTATCAATACAACGTTGAAATCTTTGAAAAGTTTTACAACAGAGAAAGCCGCTACCTTTCTTTATATTAGCATTTCCCAAACATATTTATGAACAAATATGTTTTTCTTGTAATATACCATGAAACAGGCTTTCTAGGAACACATGTGAGAGATGCTACACTCCTTGATATCTAGAAAAATGGGAATACATTTTAAGAAACTGTTAATTCAAAAGTCAGCCTTAGAGAAGTAAAGATACAAAACAAGCAAAGGACCGGAGGTGAGGGAACAGCAGAAAGTGTTGGAAAAAATTGTAATTAGCTCAGTGGAAGGTTGGCATTATTGCTATGAATTGGGAAATGAGACTGCATAGGTAAGCAAGGGTCAAGAAAGGCCTTGAATGTCAGGTTAAAGAATTTGGATGTTATTATGAAGCATTAGTTATTGAAGTTTTTGAAACAGGTGATACCTTATGTATTTCTCTCATCAGCGTAATAACTCTGGGTTGGTGGCATTAAATCCATTAAGAAGGTAATCACAGTGGTCTGTATGAGAGATTGTAGGGCATGACCATAGGTGGCGGTAATGGGTCTGAAGAAGAAGGACCACTTAAAAGAGTTAATGGAGAAGTAGAATCAGCAAACCTTATTGATCAATTGTGCGTGGATTGCTGAAGATGTCTTTGACATTTCCTCTTTGACTAATTGGAAGAATGGTAGTGTTATTAATTAATGAGGAAGACCAGAATACATTGGATATAGATCATATCATATTATTCCTGCTCAGATACTCCATGGCTTCCCATTACACTCAGAATAAAATCTGTCCTCCTTTCTGACTATACACCAGCTACAGTGAACAGTGATGTTTTGGCTTTTTCTTGACTACTACAACCACATTCACACCGCAGGGCCATTGCATTAGCTGCCCTTTCTTCTTGGAATGCTCTTCTCCCAGACCTCCTTATATCTTCTTCTATCTTTTCATTCAGGCTTATGCTCAAATATTATTTAATTTAATGGGAATGTTTATTCTATATTTCACAAAGACTCATGACACTGGCTATGATTTATCCTGTTAGGTAGGTACATTGTTATTTCTCATTTGCTAAACATTTTGCCAGGAACAGGTTTTTAATTTTACCAAAAATATTTTCTCTACATATTGGGAAGGTTTTCTCATCTTTTAAAATTTTCCATGGGGATGACATCAGCAACATGGTGAAATAAAACATCCATCATCATATTCCTTGCTCAATATCAACAATTTTATATTCGTTCATGGACAGAGTGTCTTTGTGGGAGCTGTGGGTTCTAAACCAAGGGACCTGGGTGGCATCTCACCTGCCTGTGTATAGAGTGATTGACACATTGACCTTAGTCCTGGCTGTGGACCCTTCAGTGGGCCATGAACCAACTCTAGACCCTCTTGGCTGCCACCCAGGTACCCCTGAAGAACACTGTCCTAGACAGTCACCTGTGGATTAGAGAGCTTTTGTGGGAGTTCAGGTTTCCACGGAGAAGTTCCAACACACTCAAAATACATGTTTGGACCATTGGAGAGGATAAGAGGACTGGTTTGACTTTATCCACATCACTCCTACCTTCAAGGAGACACAGCTCAGTGCCCAGCAAAACCTCCTCAGTCCATAATTTCTCCTGTTTGGTAAACTGCCTTCCCCAGCTGTATGGGACATTGGCAAAGAGGTCTATTTCTATCTCACCCCATCCAGAGTACTGTGTCATGAGCTCTACAACTGGAGGGTGGGAGAGTAGCAGGTAGGCCTCTCAGAGGGCATTATAGGGACATGGATCCTACTCACTGTGTCTTGGACTCCATAAAGCAGCCTGCCTCTATTGACAGAGTAGAATGATGGTTTTCAGGCATGGGGAGATGGGGGAAATATTGGACAAAGGGCACAAGCTTCCATTTATAAGATGAATAAGTTTTGGGGGTATAATATGCAGTATGGTGACTATAGTTAACAGTACTATATTATATACTTGAAAGTTGTGAAAAGAGTAGATTTTAAGTGTTCTCGCCACCAAAAAAAAATAAATCCTAATTGTGCAACGTGATGGAAGTGTTACCTCCTGTGGTAATCATTTTACAATATGTAAATGTATCAAATCATCAGTTATACATTAAACTTATACAATATTATATATCAATTATATTTTAATAAAATTAGGGAGTGGGAGAAAATGTGCTATATATGTGCAATAGAATATTATGCAGCCTCAAATGAAGGGAATCCTGTTACATGCTACAAGTTAGATAAGTCTCAAGGACATTATGCTAAATGACATAAGCCAGTTACAGAAAGACAGATACTGAATCATTCCACATATGTGAAGTATCTAAAGTAGTCCAATAATAGAAACAAAAAGTAGAAACATAATTGCTAAGAGCAGTGGCGCAGGAGGAGGGAGAATTAGTGTTTAAATAATGAGTATAGAGTTTCAGTTTTGCGAGATGAAAAAGTTCTAGAGATTCATTGCACAATAATTTGAACATACTTACTAATGAACTGTATACTTAAAAATGGTTACTATAATAAATTTCATGTCATATTTTTACTATAAAAACACACATGTAAATAAAATGCCCCTAGTTATTTAATTATATTGATAAATTTTAATTATTATAAAATTCTTACACTTCAGGGATTAAAACCATTATTATGCAAATAAAAACCACAGTGATCTATCACCTTACACCAGTTGGTGTGGTTATTATAAAAAAATAAAAAATAGCAAGTCTTGGTGAGGAGAAATTGGAACTATTTTGTGTTGATGGAAATGTAAAATGGAGTAGCCACTATGGATAACAGTATAGAACAGTATACAAATTAAAGCAGAACTACCATATAATCCAGCAATCTCACTTCTGGTTAGTTATCCAAACAAATTGAAATCAGGATTTCAAAGAGGTATCTGCACTCCCATAGTTACTGCAACATTATTCACAATAGATAAGATATGGAAACAACCTGAGTATCCATTGTTGGATGAATGGATAAAGAATATATGGCATATGTATACAGTGGAATATTAGTCAGCCTTAGAAAAGGAAATCCTGCCATGTACAACAACATGAATTAATCTGGAAAACATTATGTTGAGTGAAATTATCCAGTCACAGAGGCCAAGTACTGCATGATTTCACTTATATGAGGTATCTAAAGGAGTCAGACTCATAGAAACAGAGAATAGAATGGTGGAGCCAGGGGCTGGGGGTGGAGGGTTAAAGAAATGGGTTGTGTTCAACAGATGTAAAGTTTAGTTATAAAATGAATAAGGTCTAGAAATCTGCCATACAACATTGTGCCTATAGTTAACAACACGGTGCACTTAAAAATCTGTTAAGAGTAGATCTCATATTAAATGTTCTTACCATAGTTAATAAAAGCCATTATTAAATATGCTATGTATACTGCTAGATTTGTTTTGTTATTATTTTATTTGTGTGTGTTTGCATATATATTATATATATATATATATATATATATATATATATATATATATATATATATATATATATATATCAGTCTATAAGGGCCTATATCTTTTTTGTATTATCTTTCTCATATCTGAGTATCAGAGTAATGTTTGCATTAGAAGATTCTTTGGGAGCTTTCATTTTTCTATATGTGGAACTGTTTTATGTCACATGAAAAATTTTCATCGAAAGTGTAGAGTAGGGGTTCTCAACTTTCGCACTATTGACATTTTGAGCCAGATAATTCTCTGTTTAGGGGTCGGTCCTGTGCACTGTAGGATGTTTAGCAGCATCCCTGGTCTCTACCCACTAAATGTCAGTACCATCCCTGCCCCCAATTGTGACAAGCCAAAATGTCTCCGGACATTGTCAAATGTCCCCTGGGGAGCAACTCCCCCATACACACATGTACCAGTTGAGAATCACTGGTGTAAAGGAGTTCTACCACTAACAATCTGGCCTGGAACCTTTTAAAGAAGCTTTTACCGTATTTTCTACGCCTTTCGTGATTACTAGTCTTTCCAAGTTTTCTACTTCTGTGCCAATTTTGATAATTTTTATATTCTCACAAAACCATTTATTTCCTCAACAATTTTTCATTATTAATAAAATCTCCTCTCTATTTATTATTAGCAATATAATCTTTCCTGTTTCCATTTTTTTGTATTCAAATTTTCTCTCATTTTCATTACATTTGCCAGAGGTTTGTCTCTTTCATTGCTTTTTAAAAAATGTTTTACAAAGTCACTTCCTGATTTCTTACCATGTACTAGTTACTGTATCATATGGATCAAACAAGTTCCTTGCCATAATAAATCTCTGAGCCAATTGCAGGATACCGAGTTGCAAACCTTTACTTACAGTATGATAAATATGAGGATGACAGCATAGATTGTGTACTATGAAAAGAAATGGTGGGCAACTAAATAATAATTCTAGGGTTAGCTCGAGTTGAGTCCTGAAGAATTTGAAGCAAAATAATCTGAGAGATGACTCTGTGGAACTGATTATAAATATTGTTGAAATTCAGGGAGCAGACAGCAGAGTACGGGAAGATGTTGGGGATAGGTTTTGGACAGATGTGTGAGTGGCAGGGTAATTTCATCTAAGGGAACTGCAGACATAAAGCTTTAAAACTCAAACTCAAACAATTAACGTCTCCTTTTATATTTGAACATAAGAAAAAAGAATGCTTTTGAAAAATCTCTAGAATGAGTGATAGCAATGCGTGTAGGCTGTATGAAGATCAGGACACTGAAGTAGAGGACAAAAACATCAAAGTCCTCTTTCAATCATACTCATTCAGTATATGTCTGTGTATATCACACACTCCCCAACTCTCCTTTTCCTTTCCTGACTTGTCCTTTTTTTGAAGTCCTATATTCATTTACATAACAGGAGGGTTTTTTTCGGGTGCCTGAGGAAACTTGCTCTTAATGTGAAAGAAAAGTGTTCCATGCCCCTTAGCAATAATGTTATGCTCATTGTACATACACTTCCCAAATTACTTTTATGAAGAGTGGCAGGTCTCCTTTGTACCTATCTGATTCCTGGCATGATTCATAGTCCTACCAGGCAGTGCACCAATGGAAAACACAGTGAGTCAAGGTCACGGCCACTAACAAGGAAAAAGTTGAAGTGATAATGTTATGAAATGAATCTGGTCTGAGGGCTTGGCTTCTTTTTACCTCTCTAGAAATTAGAATTACCTGGGCTGTGATCTGGAAATGAGTACATTGCTTTTCAAGTCATCTTTTGTACTTTTGTTTCCAAAATTGTAACGTGACATGTTCAGTTCTTGCCTTGTGTTCATGCCTCTAAACAGAATAGCTAAGTGGTATGGTACCTTGCCAACTGGCAAGTGTACCAGTCTTGGTGGGGAATCCCAGGTGACCTATAGAGGTAGGCCAGAAACAATGGATCTAATCAAACTATCTTTTACTAGGGAATTTTCTGATGCAAAGCACAGGATTATCAAGATCTGTGCCAAGAGCTAAAAGTACTCGGTGTACTATTTGGCTATTTTAAGAGTGTGACCTATATGTAGTTAGTCACAGTGAGGTGGGGTGGTACTCTCACTGGCTAGCAGTTCCTTGTGTTTACACAAGCATATTTATGTTTACTTTTGAATACTCTACCTCTCCCATGCCTTTTATTCCACAAGCCTGTCACTGGGCCTTTCTTCATTTTTCAAGATATCACCCCAGTCACTTATGCTAGGATGCTGTCTGTGATTCTTTTCTTTTTACCCAGGTAGAATTTGTCATCCCTTTTTTTGTGTCCCCACTGTAACATGTGTATTTCTGTCTCATTGAACTTATCTTACTTTACTGTAGTATTTTTTTTTACACATATGTTTCTCCTAGTAACTAATAAACTTTATGAAAGAAGGAACTATGGTTTTAATCTTTGAAGCTTGAGTGATTGGCATGGTTCCTGTGAAGTGTTTTGGAAGATGAAGGTGGGATCTTTGCCACAAGGCAAAGGAAAGTTTTCCTTTACTACTGAAGACTAAACAGTATGTGACAGTTATGTAGAATTCAGGTATGTGGGTAGAGAGAGACACCTTCATCTTCCTTCTTTCATAAAGAGCCTAGTGTTTACCTGATTCATAACATATACTCAATAAATGTTGGATAGATGGGTGGATGGATGAATGGGTGGGTATATGGATGAACAGGTGGATAGATGATCATTAGAAATAATATGATAGAAGAGTGACTTAGAATCATAATATCTGGTTGCAGTTACTAGTTTTGTCCATTATTAACTGTTTGATTTTGGGCATGTTACTTCACTGAAGTCTCAGTTTCCTTAAGTATAAGTAGAAACAATAATTCTTATTCTGCCTTCCTCGTCAGGTTAATGTGAACTGGGAGATCAAAATAAAATAATAGCCGTAAGATTTTAAAGAAAATTTAATGGTTTATGCAAAGTTATAGGTGATTAAAAAAAGAAAAACAAATCAAAGAATGACCTAACTTTTTATTTCCTATGTAAAGCTAGAATAGTCTCTTTTTAAATAGGATTTAAAGATTCTTTTGATGGTGGGACACAACTCACTGACACTGGGATAGATGAAAAACAGAACTCTGTTATTTACAGCTCTGAATGAGAGAAGGCTGCCAGACAAGGCCACATAGCAGGTTGTATGTGGGGACAGGTAACAGCAAGTTGGAACTATAGAGGGAAGCTTATGTATTGCAAATGGGTGGGGCTAGCTAGGTGTTGTGGGCTCCCTGTGGATTGGCTCATTTGAGTAACTTTTTGTACTCCTGGGCATAGGGGCTGTCCCTAGTTGTGTGGTACCTGGCCCCAGGGGTGATTAGGGCAGGTGCATAGTGGTCTAGAGTGTGAGAGCACTATAAGAAGAGTGGTTGGGGGTGTGGCCTTAATTAGCTGCTCAAGAAGGAGAACTGACTAGCCTCTAACCAGGCCCTCAAAACCAGGTCAAGACAAAACATATCGAATCTAAATATCTCTAATACATGTATTTTACCAATAACATCTACATGATAAATGTTTTTCCTACAGAGATTCCTAGGCTCCATGTAAATCAGTTGATAATAGATACTGAGGACAGTGATGGGGGTGCTTTCATCTAAACATGTCTAATTTTCAGCTCTGTTTCACTCAAGATTCTTGGTAAAATTGAAGCATTATAGATGTATCACAGACTTTGGATTTAACCCTATTCCTTCACATGTAGTTATTTTAATAGCTTTCCAATCATGTAATACTAAAAATGCAAGACTGTTGCTAAGATTGAAGATACGATATATATGAAGTGCCTATCACAGAGATTTTTAACTATTTAATAATCCTTAATGAATAAATGGATCTAGGCGACATATAAAAATAAGGGCTAAAATTACAAAAGAGAAACAATCCGAGAGCTCCATGTAGAAGTACACAAAGCATGTATAAAATCATCTTTCAAAAGAAATATCAATGAACAAGAAATGCAGAAGACAGAAGAACACTAAGTGGTATTTCATGATAAGTAATTTCTACACTTTTCTGGGATATAATGGAACAGTGGTAATTTTGAATAACAGAATCCTTATCTTCTGGAACTATATGATGGAATAGTTAGTTACAAATGAAAATAAAAGGGATGAAATCAGCAAAAATCAGACTATAGGGAATTCTTCAGAGAAAATGTATTAATTTCTTAAGGCTGCTATATCACATATCCAGATACTTGGTGGCTTTAAATAACGGAAATGTATTTCATTACAGTTATGGAGGCCAGGTGTAAACAGGCCACATTTCCTCCAAAGTGGCTAGGATAAAATATGTTCCTCATCTCTTCTGGCTTCTGGTGGCTATCAGCATTCCTTGATTCGTGGCCATATCACTCCAATCTCTGCTTCCCTGGTCATATTGGATTTTCCTTTTGTACATGTGTAAAATATCTTTCTGCCTCTCACTTGTAAGAACATTTGTGATTTCATTTAGGGATTACCCAGATAACTTAGGATAATCTTCCTTTTCCAAGAACCTTAACTTAATCATATTTCCAATGCCCCCTTTTTTGGCATTAAAGTAATATTCCAGGTTTCTACAGATTAGGATGTGAATACCTCTGAGAGGAGGTACTTTTTAGACCACTGATAGAAAACAATCCAGTTTCTTCAGAAATATTGGTATGTGTATACACACACACACACGTCTCAATATATGGAACTTGTTTGGGTGCTGCTGCAAACAAATACACTGGAAAAGATAGAAAACAATTAAAGAATTCGAACACCAAGTGGTATTTCATGATCATAATTAATTACTACTCTTTTTTCTGGGAGATAATGGTACAGTGGTAATTTTGAATAACAGAATCTTTATCTTCTGGAAATATATGATGGAATAGTTAGTTACAAATGAAACAATATTGTATTTCCTTAAAAACAAGATTTAGTTTAAAAAATTATTATAAGCTTGGGAAGCAGTAGGAGCTAAGTAATGGTAGCTGCTATTATAAGACTTATAATCCATTTTTTGAAATGAATGAGACCAATATTTCAGTGGAAAAAGAATTATATTTTACTAACTCATTGTGTTTTGATATTTATTAGATTTTTATATTTTATTTATATTATATCTTCTCTATAATTTCGATATTTATCCATCAGTAGTCAAGTAGTCAAATAGCATTTGATCACATGTATACACACACACATATCTACATACATATTAAAATATATACACATATTGTATTAGCCATGGTACTTCAGAAAATCAGAACCAATAGGATGTCTGTGTATGTGTATGTACATAAATGTTTTATTATAAGGAATTAGACCAAATGATCATGGAGGCCGAGAAGTCCCAAGATATGCATGCACTTGGCAAGCTGGAGACCTAAGAGAACTGATGGTGTAGTTATAGTCTGAGACCAAAAGAGTGAGAACCAGGACAACCGATAGTGTAGTTCGCATCTAAAAGTCAGCAGACTTGAACCCAGGAAGAGCCAATGTTTCAGTTTACCTCCAAAGGCAGTAAAAAATCAACGTGCCAGTTCAAATCAGTCAGGCAGCAGGTCCTTCCTTCTTACTTGGCTTTTTTGTTCTATTCAGGTCTTCAGTTGACTAGATGAGGCCAAGTCACATAAGGAAGGAAAATATGCTTTGCTCAGTCCAGTGATTTAAATGTTAATCTCACCTAAAAACATCCTCACAGAAGCACCCAGAGTGTTTGACCAAATATCTGAGTACCAGTGGTCCAGTAGAGTTGACATATAAAATAACCACTACACACACACACACACACACACACACACACACACTATATATATATATATATATTTCTTATATGTGTATACATACATATATATATATACACACATATATACATAGTGTATGTACGTGTGTGAATATATGTATGTGTATGTTATATGTATGCATGAATGAATGTGTGTGTGTATTTCTTTCCTCGATGTCATTCTTAAGTCACAGTTCCCTGGAAACCAAACTTAAAAGTGAATATTTGCATACCGGAAGTTTATGGAGTGCTCCCAGGTTCAACGGATATGGGGGACTGAATAAAGCAGAATTAAGCAGAGCAATAAGGTGAACTATAATGCAGTTGCAACAGGACCAACCTCACAGGAAGCTATAGAACTTGGATGCCTCTTCAGAATATTCTTTAACTGAGGCAAGGGAGCTGGACCTTTTTATTTTCACATTAGCCATTCCACACACTTCGCCACTAGGAAGGGAATATACTGTAGACAAAGTGGCTTCATTTAGCCAGGACTAGTCTCAGAGAGAGTCTCTAACTGAACCCTAAGCAGCCAACTATCCTTGCATCTATGAAAACAAGTACCTTAGTCTTAAAGGGGGACTATGAACAGCACATCACTGCATCCACTAAAATCAACCCCATTTCCCACCCATATCCATTTACATTATAGCAAGTGTAAACTTGCTATATGGATGTGAGACTTTAATTATAAAACATTCAGTTGTGTGTTTGTGTGTACTTTTTGTTGTCATTTATTTTTGGATCTGGAGAACTTTCATCCTTCGTATGTGTCTTATTTATTCATTAATATCCGGTTATCTATTCTGGGTGGAATAGATATTCTGGATATTGGAAGAGCTGCTCCTGGATTACAATTGCTCTCTTTTCCTAAGGAAGGTTAGTGGTATAATAAATGGCTCTGCTGCTGTAATTTGTCTCAGAAGTACAATTGATATAATTTTCCTCCTCCACTAGACCATTCTAGATTCCCTTTAACTAATCATATCTTCTGGACTAAATGGCTTTCCTGAAGATGTGATGCAGACACTTACTCTCAAGCCCCTTTGTCTGCTCTACTTGTCCTTTATTATCATGATCGGGTAAGGTAGCAGCAAAAGGCACACCATTGGATTACCTGGATGTCAAGCATATTTTTTTCTGCCCTCATTGATAATCAGCCTGATTATTAGGGTCAATTACTTTTGCTCTTATGCTGAGTTATTTTTGTATCTGTCGCTCTCTTACCATGAAAGGCACAAAGAAACTGTGCAATAGTCATAAGGTTTAATTTTAGTAGTAGTTGTACTGTGACTCTGGTGAAAGCATTCTTTATCTAGGAACCAAGAGCCCTAGAACCACTGAGGTAAGAAATTGCAGGGATGGGAAGCATTTATTTCCTAAGTGGGTCACAGAAAGTGATTATTGGCAGATTTGTCCCTATTATCAACCATTACTTTCTAAACTCATGAATTCTACTTGTTGGTAACACAGCACTATATAACGGTCAGTAAGTTTTAAAGTGTCATGTCTAAGCTTTAGTCTCAGCTGTGCCTTTAAAAAGTCATTCCATGGGTCCTAAATACGTCTTAACAAATTTAAACTAATAGATATTGTACAATGTGTGGTCTCTGAGCACAATGGAAATAACTAGAAAGCAATAACAGCAAGATAACTGGAAAATCCCCAAATGTGTGAGATTAATCAACACATGTCTAAATAACACCTGCATCAAAGAAACCTAAAAAGAAATTTAACAGTATTTTGAACTAAATAAAAATGAAGACACAACTTAACGATATTTATGGGATGCAACAAAAGCAGTGCTTAGAGGAAAACTTATAGGATCAAATGCATATATTATAAAAAAACTTTCTAAAATCAATAATCTAGGTTTCCACTTTAGGAAACTAGAAAACAAAGAGTGAATTAATTAAATCCAAAGCAAGAGGAAGAGATAACAAGGGATCCACCCAGAAGAAATAACCAGATGTTAATGAATAAATAAGATGCATATGAAGGATGAAAGATCTGCAGATCCAAGAATAAATGACAACAAAAAGTACACACAAGCACACAGTTGAATGTTTTATAAATAACATTTGATATCCTTATTAGAGATTTTTGAAAATGTAGTTAGGACATTACATATAGATAATGAAAATTTAAATCTTTTTTCTTCATGCTGAAAAAAGCACAAGAATATTAAAGAACAGAATGACTTTGTATATGTAACTGAGTCCTTGTCTCCAAACTTGGTAGTATCCTGATCTGAAGGATTCCTCTATCTAACTGTCAAGTCACAGTTAATGACAACTATTATCGAGTTTTTATATATACCACAAACTATGCTTTGTGCTTTACATGTATTCAATGTTAATCCTCACAAGAACTTTATTGAGTTGCTATGACTATTATCCTTATTTTTTAGGTTATTGAATTTAGACTCTTTTATTTCAATAGGCCACAGAAGCATGAATATTTCAGCAAATCCTCTAGGCTTATGGAAAAAAGGCTTTTCAGATTTTACTGCTGTGCTTAATAATTTATGAATCTTAGTTTAATTTCTGTCTCTTGCTGGAGAAAGAAGAGACAATGGAATGCATGATTTAAAAAAATAATTTGAGAAACAATCAATGAAATTGGAAATAGAAAACCAGTAGAGATAATCAATAAAACCAAATGTTTGAGCTTTGAAAAGATCAGTAAAATCAATAAGCCTCTAGCCAGGCTAGGAAAAAAAGAGGATACAGATTACTAATATCAGAAATGAAAGAGGAGACATCACTACCAATCCTGTGTAATCGAAAAGGAAAATAAATGAATACTCTCATGCCACAAATTTGATAACCAGATGAAATGGATCAATTCCTTGAAAGATGCAATTTACCAAAACTCACAGAGAAATAAATAGACAATCTGAACAAGCCTATATCTATTAAAGAAATTGAATCAATAATCAATAACCTTACAAAAGGAAAGCACTAGGCCCAAATAGGAGCATTGGTGAATTCTACCAAACATTTAAGAAAGAAATTATACCAAAATTATACCAATTTTCTATAATCTCTTTCAGAGGATAGAAGCAGAAGAAATACTTTCTGATTCTCTGAAGGCAGCATTACTCTAATATTAAAACTAGATGAAGACATTACCAAAAAAACTGCAGACCAATACGTATTATGAACATAGATGCAAACATCCTCAACAAAACATCAGCAAATCAAATTTTTTAAAAAAAGTATGTAAAAAGGATTATACACCATGACAAAGTGAGATTTATTGCAAGTATGCAAGGCTGGTTCATCATTTGAAAAATCAATTAATGTAATCTATCACATCAACAGACTAAAAGAGAAAAATCACATGATCACATCGATAGATGCAGATAAAATCCAACTCCCATTCATGATAAAAATACTCGGAAAAGTAGAAATTGAGGGGAACTTTCTCAGCTTCATAAAGACTATCTACAAAAACCTGTCATAACTAATGGTGTCCTTCAATGGATGACTAAAGAAGATGTGATACATATATGCAACAGAATATTACTCAGCCATAAGAAGAGATGATACACTGCCATTTGTGACAAAATGGGTGGACCTTGAGATAATCATGCTAAGCGAAAAAGCCAGACAGAAAAAGTTGAAAACCACATGATATCACTTATATGTGGGATATAAATCTAAAAGCAACAAATGAACAGGACAAACAGAGACTTGTGGACATGGACAATAGTCAGTGGTACCAGAGGGTAGGGGGGAGGGGAAGGGGAGAGGTAGATGAGGTAAAAGGGGCAAATATATAGTGACAGAAAGAAATCTAACTATGGGTCAACACACAATGCGATATATATATATATATATATATATATATATATATATATATATATATATCTCCAAATGTTGGATATATTTGTGTGTGTGTGTGTATATATATATAGAGAGAGAGATACACACACACACACATGCACACACACAGACACAGACACACACACCTTACTGTTAAATTGTGCACCAGAAACTTACTGGATTTCATTAACCAATGTCACCATAATAAAAATAAATTTTAAAAAAGATATGCAGATTGGGAAGGAAGACATAAAACTTCCTTTGTTTGCATATGACAGGATTGTCTATGTAGAAAATCTGAAAAAAATTGAAAATAATCCTGGAAATAATAAGCAATAACAGCAAGGTTGCAGAATATAAGGTTAATAAAACAAAAGTCAACTTCTTTCTTATATGCTAACAATGTACGAGTGGAATTCAAAATTAAATATATCAACCCATTTATGTTAGCACATAAAACAACTGAAATAATTATAAATCTCACCAAATATGTACAAGATCTAAATGAGGAAAACTATAAAACTCTGATGAACAAAATTTAAAAAGAACTAAATACATAGATATTCCATATTCATGGAAAGGAAGACCGAATATTGTCAAGACGTCAGTTCTTTCCTATTTGATCTATAGATTCAATGCAATTCCTCTCAAAATCCCAGCAAGTTATTTTACGGTTATCAATAAACTTATTCTAAACTGTATATGAAAAGTCAGCCTCTGTCACCTCAAGACGGTCTCTAGTTGTTGATAGGAAGAAGCTGGAGATCTCAATTCTACAAAAAGATGAATTCTACCAGCAACCACTCAAGTTTGGAAGAGAATTCTGAGCTCCCCAGAAGGAATGCTTCCTTCCTGGTTGGTACCTTGACTGCAGCCTGTGAGAAATACTGAAGCCGAGGACCCAGTTAAGCCACACCTGGATTCCTGATCCATGGAAATTGTGATAGAATAAATGTGTGTTGTTTTAAGCCCTGTTTATAGAAATACGAAATGAATATAGCCACACACTGAGTTTATCAAAATTGCTCATTCCTTTCTTACCAGTGCATTTTATATTGTTTTGGCAAATAGCTTATCCTCTGGACCCTTCTGCAGAATATGATGAGCTGTTGAGTTGTCTGGCCTCATATAGTAAATTCACTGTAGCATGCATACTTCTCTGAGCTTTTCAATTTTTCCCCTACCAGGTACCATGGCAATCCTGGCATTTATTTTACACTTAGAGTGGGTGCTTTTCCAAATTTTCAGGAACCATCCTAGTAGCATGACATCACTCTCTTCTGCCTTTGCTAGATTACTAAATCCTTAATGAAGGGGATTTCTCTCATATTGATAAACATTACTTCCAACTACATTCTTCCCCTCTTGATTCAGCATCTTCAGGGTCTAGTCCCATATATATTCTCCTGCTAGGTCTTCTAGTTCATTTGGTGTGTAGTCACTCTTCACCTCCTATGCCAGCCCAATACTTTCCCCAATCGTGATTTCACTTCGTCTGTTGGCAGGAAATGGAGGTGGTGATTGATTGCGAGAGGATCCTGAATTGCCTTGTAAGGCAGAAGATTGTGCATTGTCTTCAAGCAATGAATGAATATTACTTTAACAGAAAGCAGTGGACCTCTTTTGCAGGTTCAGGGGAATCTGGGGTTTCAAGAATTTCAAGTATATTGACACAGATGTCCTCATCTCAAGATTCAGAGTCCATTTCCCTTCCTATGATTGCCCTGTCTTCAACATAGGTTTGAGAATTTCAGCTTCTCAAGCTCCTCTACCCTTATCACTAAGTCTACACCAGATCCTCAGCTTTTTCTGCCCACCAGCTGTGAAAGATTAATTTCTTTATATGCTGCCAAGGAATCCCTCTGATTTTCATGTTTGCTCTAAATTGGTGATTTGTCACCCTTATCCTTTCATTGTTTTTCTCCAGTATATCAATAATACACACAAAAGTTTTCCGATTTCATATTGCTTGTAATTACTCCTCATCTCAAACTTTTCCAATGCCTCAGCTATTGTGCACACTATTGCATTCCTTTGCATCCAGTATCCCATTCCAGTTTACCACCAGTGAATATTTTAACAATGGCACTGCTACATCGTACCAGTGGCTATTAGTAATCCTCCTACCACAAGAGGTGAAGTCTTCCTATCTATCTGACCAGTGTGTGATCTAGCTCTAAAATATTTGAGCTACTTCTTACGATTATTTTCAACATGAATTGTCTTGGGTTAGGTTTCCCAGGAAAACAAATAGTTGTCTACAGGTTTATTGGAGAATGAAGGAAGCACATGAGCAGAGGAGTAATTTAAACCTTCATATGGTTGCAGTCAGGCTTCAGGCTATCCATAGTAATCTCTGGAACTGGAATTGCCTCTCAGAATTGTCCTGAATAAAGGCAAAGGTGTCAGGTCTTTGTCTTCAATACTAACCAGTCATTAGATGCAAGCTTCTGCCAGGGAGGGGGTGTAACTTTGGGCAAAGTGGCTTCTTTAGGTCAAGGACAATTCCTAGAGAGGGACTCAGCTGCGAGCTGTAGCAGTCCCACCACCAGCAAGTAGGGAAAAGACTAGCTCAGTGGTTCTGGTGGGGATATCAGGCTGGAGAACTGCACCTTGTACTACAATTTCTAAAGAGGCTTGCAGCCCGTGATTATAGATTGTATTGTAGTTAAGAAAGTTTTCTCTTCAAACTTAAATATTTTTTCAATAGAACACTTTAAAACAGAATGAACCATTTAACTGTATTTTTTCAGTCAATAAATATTTATGGAATGCTTACTATGCCAGGCACTATGATAGGCACTGGGGCTACAACCATAAAAATTATGCAATTGAAAGAATAAAACCATCCCCTTCAGTCCTGCCAGATGGAGACTGTGAATTAGAATCATCCTTGACTTAGAATTTAGTCATTACGAACATTGTTTTGAAAGCTTCAGCTGTATCTTTCTGTAGTTGAGGGAAAGGCCATAAAGAAGTGTATGGCTCAGCAATCATGTTATTTCCCATTTCCAATCAGCTACAAAATTCGAAAGGGAATAAGGTATTAGGAGATGAAGAGGGGGAACTAAAACACATATTCTGTATAATATAATGAATGAGCATGAATGTGAGAGAGGGTGTCTTGCAAACTATGGGACAGTTGATAGGATGAGACTGTACTATCCTTGAGAGTTAACAATTGTGTTTTTCCTTGTTTTGCTTAGTTTTATTAAGGTATACTTTACATATAAATTTTGCCGATTTTAAGTGTACACCTTGATGAGCATTGACAAGTTAACAATCATGTAACCACCACCAAAATCAAGATGTAGAACATTTTCATAAGCCCTCAAATTTCCCTGTGCTTCTTTGCAATCTGTCTCCTCTCCACTGAATTGATGTCTGACACTGTGAGCTTGCCTCTTTTATAACATATAAATAAAATTATATAGTATATAGTGTTTTGTATCTGAATTTTTTTCATTTAGCATAACTTTTTTGAGAGTCACTAACAGAAACATGTATGCAAATATTTATAGCAGCTTCATTAATAATAGCCCCAAACTAGAAACAACCTAAATGTCCACCAGCTAGTGAAAGGATAAAGGAACTGTGTTACATTCGTACAATGGGATACTACTCAGCAATGGAATGGAGAAACAACTGATATATACAATAAGGGTATGTTATTTTATGTGATGATAGTAAGTTTTTTCTTTTACAAATAGATTTAATTTACAAAAAAAAAAGAGAAGAAAATTATTCAGTGTCTTGATACATCTCTTGGTTAAAACAGGAACTTGGGCGTTTAGCAGCCAAGAAGTGACAAATTGCTATTACTCATTTCCTATGAGAGTTATGCCTTTTGCTCATCTATCTTCTTTTTCTTCTGACCATTATATACACTTTTGTGAATTAACTTGCCAGGATTGAGGAAGAACCAGCCTGACAAATGTAAAATTCCCTATGAAAGTGAGATGTAACAATAGTCACTGACACGGGAATTGGTAAAACACTTGGGAAACTGATTCAGCTGTAAGAAGCATCTTAAATATAGCCATACATATTGACTGGATTTAATTATGGAATTCTATCCTATGAAAATAAAAATGCAATCCAAGATTATTATACAGTGATGTTCAATGCACTTTTATTCACTGTACTTTATTTTAAAGAATAAACTTTATTAGAACATTTTTATGTTTACAGAAAATTTGTTCCTATGATTCCTTTATTATTCTTTTTAAAATTAATTTATTTTTCCTTTATTATTTTTTTAATGTTCAAGTGAGCAGTAGTATAGGCCTCTTTCATTCCTGATATTAATAATTTGTGTTTCCTCTCTTTTTTTCTTGGTTAGACTAGCTCGAGGTTTATCGATTTTACTAATCTTTCAAAGAACCAACTTTTGGTTTTGTTGAATTTCTTTATTGTTTTCCTGTTTTAAATTTCATTGTTTGTTGCTCTAATTATTTAATTTTTTCTGATTAATTTTGATTTAATTTACTCCTCTTTTTCTAGTTTACTAAGGTAGAAGATTAGATTATTGGTTTTAGATCTTTTTTTTTCTAATATATTCACTAAATGCAATAAATTTCCTTTTAAACACTGCTTTCATTGCATCATACGAATTTTGATAAGTTGTATTTTCATTTTAATTTAGTTCATGATATTTTATTTTTCTCCTGAGACTTCTTTGATCCATATGCCATTTAGAAGTATGTTGTTTACTCTCCAAATGTTTTAGGAAATCTTTCTGTTATTGATTTCTAGTTTAATTCCATTGTTATCTGAGAGCATGCTGTATATGACTTCTATTTTCAAAAATTTGTTAAGGTGAGTTTTATAGCCCTGAATGTCGTCTATCTTGGTAAATGTTCTGTGTGAGTTTGAGAAGAATGTGTATTCTGTTGTGGCTGAATAAAGTCGTCTATAAATGTCAATAATATCCAGATGATTGATGGTGCAGTTCAATTTAACTATATCCCTACTTATTTTCTGCCTATTAGATCTATGAATTACTGATCGAGGAGTATTTCACTCTGTAACTTTTAAGAGTAGATTAGTCTATTTCTTCTTGCAGGTCCATCAGTTTTTTCCTCACATATATTGGTATCTTGATACGTGATTATTGGTACATATACATTAAAAATTCTTATGTCTTCTTAAATAATTGACCCTATTATTATGTAATTCCCCTCTTTATCCTTGATAATTTTCCCTTTCTGAAGTCTCCTTTGTCTGAAATTGATATAGCTATTCCAACTTCTTTTGGTTAGTGAAATAGCATGGTATATCTTTCTCTATCCCTTTATTTAAATCTGTCTGTGTCTTTATATTTAAAGTGGGTTTCTTGGGTACAACATATAGTTGAGTTGTGTATTTTGATCCCTTCAGACAATCTCTGTATTTTAGTTGGTGCATTTAGGCCATTGATATTTATAGTAAGTATTGATATAATTTGATTTATATCTATAATATTTGTAATTGTTTTCTATTAATTGCCTTATGCTTTGTTTCTCTTTTTCTCTTCCCTTTTCTGCCTCCTCTTGCTTTAATTGAACATTTTATATGATTTCATTGTCTCTCTTTTCTTAATTTAATAATTATTACTTATTTTTATATTTTTAGTGCTACCCTAGATTACAGTATACATTTACCACTAGCTTAAGTCCACTATCAACTCGATACCACTTTACATATAGTGCTGGTACCTTATAATAGAATATTCTCAATTCCTCTCTTCTGTCCTTCATAACCTTGATCTCATTTATTTCACTTATTCATGAGCCATAGTCGCCTAAAACATGTTTCTATTATGATTTTAGAATAAGCTATTATCTTTTAGATCACTTAGGAATAAGAAAAATAAAATATTTTATTTTACATTTATTTATTCCTTCACTAATACTTTTCCTTTATTCACATAGATACCAGTGTCTGACCTACATAACTGTTTTTCCCTCTGAAGAACTTCTTATAACATCTTTTGTAAAACATGTCTACCGCTTTCGTAAAGCAGTTCTACTACCTTTTCCTTCTCCACTTCCTCCTCCTATTTTCACTGGATACAGAATTCTAGATTTGTAGGGGTTTTTTTCTTTCAGCACTTTATATATTTTAGTTTCCTCTCTTCTTGCTTGCATGATGTTTGAAAATAAGTCTGATGTAAGTTTTATCCTTATTCTTCCATAGGTAATGCAGATGTTCTAAATTTTTCTCTTCCAAATGTTACACACACACACACACACACACACACACACACACACACACACACACCCCCCAGGCAGATAGTAAGCAATATTGTGATTGAAATAGTATAATATTGTGACTGAAATCAGCTGGTATAATATTGTGTAATACTTGAGTGTCGGTAAATGTTTAGTACCTGGCTTTCTGGTGGAGAAAGTCCTGATTGATAACATTTTCTGATTTCTTGTGTAATATTCCTACTATGGTCAACTTAAAGCTACCAGCCTGATGTCACCGAATGTGTAGGAGGGAAGAGATGCACAGTGGCACATTGTTATTTGGTATTTCCACCCTACGGATACAATATGTAAATTACCTCGAGAGCATAGATAATAGTAAAATAGAGTAAAATATTTAAGATAAGTTTAGAGTGTTTTTTTTGCTTTTAATACGATGTATTTAATTGTAAGTTTTTTATAATTTTCAATAATGACTGTGGGAACCAGTGTGCAAATTTCTCAAAATTTAATAAGTTCTTGTGTAATTGACAAGATGGTTCCATCACAACACTGCATTGGACTCTTCTATAAGTTGTAAATAATTGCTGTATTTCACCCAGATGCTTATTCAAAGACCTACTAAGAAATAGAGAATGGATGATTCTTGCTCCATTGTGAATGAGTATCTTCACTACTATTCATAATAATAGTACTAGTAGCAATAATTAAGTTCCTAAGGGCTTAGTTTATGCTAACCACAAGTCTAAACAGTATTATTTACTTTAATATTTACATTAAACAATGAAGATTCTGAGGCTCACAGTAATTGATGATATTGCCCTTGCTTACACAAACTTATAAAACTCATTAAAAAAAAAGTTGACCTACAGGTACAACATTTGTCCAATACCAAGACCTATTCTTTTAAACAGTATTCTCTAATACAGATATATGAGCATGTTGCACCATATGATATTGTTGATCAGGTTTAACTTATAAAAAGGTAATGTCATTGTATTTTACTTAATATAGATATGGATATGGATACAGATAAAGACATGAAATAAAGTGTTTTCCTTCACCTGCCTACTCTAGTTCACATACTTGATTGGCCTTGCTAAGAGTTTGCAGAATTGAATAGGTATATGTCTAGTGATCAGAAACCTTGCATATTACAGCAAGAACACTATGCTTGATATCAGAAGATCATGGACCTATCTCTTACTAACCTTGTTTAACAGGGATAGCAAAAGTTGCTCAGTCTTACTACCAGGATTTTTTTGCATATTAATGTAAAAGTACATTTGATATCACTAGTGATATAAGAAATTATTTTTTTATGAGAACAGTGGTATTTTTGGTGTAGGTAACAAAGTTCATCCTGCATGCCCATAGAGAATGAATTGACAATAGCATTCATTACCAAAGTTGTGTTCTGTCATTTATCAATAAATGTACTTCATATTGTTTGCACTTTCTGGCTTCCTTTTAATAATAAGAACAGCGCCAATAAAAATGTGTTTAACTTTTGCACACCAACTACATATAAGACTCTCTGGACCTTTATGTTAACCCATACAATCCTCACAACAATCTTGTAACTTATATAGTATTATTTTCAATTTAACATAATATGATTCTTATAAGTAGTTACTAAATTGTGGATCCAGGACTGAGAATGCAGTATACTTCTCTAGTTGATGCTTTGAGGACAGAATTGTGCCTTCTAACTTCCTATATCCATCAGCAACCAGCATAGTGAATGGCACTGTAGTTGAGATGTCAATGAACATTTGAAACAAACTTTCTTTTAAAACTTTATAGAATTTCAATTTCATGTGGAGTCCTGCATAGAACTTAAATAGAGTTTAGATTGGAACAGTGTTATAAAGCCAGTTAACTCTGGAATTATCTTCACCTTTTCCACCTGAGCCAGCAAAGGAAGGAGACATTTCCTCTACTTCTGTGCTTGAAAACAGATTTCTATGTGGTATAGAATTCTCAAAGGTCCCTTGAAATCTTAAATTTTGCCGATAATATCTACTTAAGATAAGTTCCTTTACTTCACATACCCTAAGCTTTCATAAAAGAAGAGTGTACTTAATACCACCAGCTATATTAATTGATATTCTTGTTGGCAGAATTTATTGAGAAGATACTCCACTCAGTATCTGGATATATGCTCAAGATTTGTTACTGGGCTATGTGGAATATATGAATGAATAGAAAATGAGAAACAAACAAACAAACAGAAAAGCTTGGGTAGCAATACTAATACCAGACAAAATAGATTTTGAAACAAAGGCCATAACAAGGGAGAAAGAAGGATCCAGTAATCCCATTTCTGGGTATTTGTCTGAAGAAACCCAAAACACTATTTTGAAAGGACATGTGAATCTATATCTTTATTGCAGCATTATTTACAATAGCTAAGATATGGAAGCAACCTCAGTGTCCATCACTGGATGAATGGATAAAGAAAAGGTGGTACATAATAAGGTGGAATATTACTTGGCCACAGAAAAGAAAGGAATCCTAACATTTGTGACAATGTGAATGGATCTTGAGGGTATTATGCTGAGTGGAGTAAGTAAAACAGAGAACGGCAAATACCATATGATTTCACTTATATGTGGAGTCTGAAAAACTAAATAAATAAACAAAACGAACTCATAGATACAGAGAACATTTTGAGGATTGCCAGATGGTAGGGGATTGGAAGGCTGGGTAAAAAAGAGGAAGGGATTAAGAAGTACAAATTGGTAGTTACAAAACAGTTATGGAGATATAAAGTATAGCATAAAGTACTGAGTTTGTTGGGATGATCACTTCATAAGTTATATAAATGTCTACTCACCATATTGTACTCCTGAAATTAATGTAATATTGTATGCCATCTGTCTTTGAAAAATAAAAAAAAAATTAAAAAAAGAAAAAAAGAAAATGGCCTGAAGTGATTCTAATTCATAATCATATGGCGCTATCAACACACTCGAGAATAAATATTAATGATAAAATGATAATGTGGTAGAGTGGAGAGAGCAATGGCTTCCATGTCAAAGACCCAGGTTCATATCATGAATAACACTTCTGGGTTGGGTGCCTTTATTGTGTGAAAACGCCTCTCTGAGCCTCAGGTGTTTTCATCTATAAAGAGAGGATTATAATAGTTGTGAGGATTAATTGGGTTAACATATATACAAAAGTGCCTAGTACACAAATAGTTGCCATGTAAATACTATTTGCCTCTAATGTCAAAAAAATACTTTGTCATATTTGGTTTTTAGTAATGTCGACAGCTTGTCAAAGTCAAAGCAAGTCTAGTATAGTGTGGATTTTAAACTTCCTTGGGTTGTCTTTATTCTCCTTTATTCAATAACAAGTTCTCATCTTGTACTTTCTCTGTAAAGATCAGCCTGATTCATGCCAACAGAAATGGTAAAATTTCTTAATTCTTCAATCAGCTTTGTTGTTATTCCTATAGAGCTGCTGTGGCTGCCAAATCTGAAATATAAAATTAATTCACAATACTAATGTCCTGTCAACCATAACTTTTGAAGCTTGTCAATGTATGTCAATTATAGTTCTAATTCCTGGGTTGAATGATCTCAAATTAAGTATTAATTTGGTTTAATATAAAATAGATTCGGTTACAGTGGAAATTAATATGTTTTCCTAAATAGTATTCCATATTCATTCATACATTCATTCATTTATTCATTCAACAAATATCTTCTCATTACCTCTTACATGCAAGGCCCTGTTCTAGGCACTGAGAACACAGCAGAGAATGAGAAAAATCAAGCATCTGCTCTCACTGAGCTGAAATTCTAGTGGGAGTAGTCAAGTAACACACAAAAAATAAGTAAATATATATTTATGTTAGTGGGTACAATGGAGAACAATAAACAGGTGGTGTGTAAGGAAATGTTGGCATGACGAGTAGGGAATTATAATTTTTAAAAGAATATTTATTTAAAACTTCATTAAAGAATGTTTATTTAAGCAAAGATTAGAAGGAGATCATATAAAGGGAACTAATATTGATCAATAAATTAATCTGTCAGGTTCTGTGCTATATTAATTAGATACATTCCCTTAGTCTTCAACTACTAATAAAGTAAATATTTTGGTACCTGTGTTACAGTTGAAGAAACAGAAGGTCAAAGAAGTTAAATAACTTGTTAAACACCACACTATTAATCATTGTTTCTCAAACTTCAGTAGACCTATTCGAGATTTCTAAATTGGTCTTGAAGTTTAGTTTTCTAGGCATCTATTGATATCATCATGTGATTCTTATTTTTTAATTTGTTTATGTGGTGTATCACATTAATTGATTTGCGTATGTTGAACCATCCCTGTGCCCCTGGGATGAAGCCCACTTGATCGCGGTGTATAATCTTTTTAATGTGTTGCTCCATTCAATTTGCTGGTATCTTATTTAGGATTTTTGCATCTGTGTTCATGAGAGATATTGGTCTGTAGTTTTCTTTTTTCGCATGTTATCTTTACTAGGTTTTGGTATCAGGGTAATATTGGCCTTATAAAATGAGTTAGGAGCTTTGCCTCCCTTCAATATTTTGGAAGAGCATGAGAAGAATATGTATTAAATTTTCTTTGAATGTTTGGTAGAATTCACTCATGAAGCCTTCTGCTCTTGGACTTCAAATTTTGGAAAGTTTTTGATAATTTTTTCCATTTCTATACTGCTGATCGGCCTATTTAGATTTTCCAGCTCATGATTCAGTATAGAAAGGTTGCATATTTCTAAGAAATTGTCCATTTCTTCTGGGTTATTAAATGTGGTGTTATATATTTTTTCATAGTATTCTCACATGATCCTTTGTATTTCTGCAGTATCTATAACAACTCCTCTACCATCCTTGATTTTATTTGTGTCCTTTCTCTTTTTCTTTGGTGAGTCTAGCCAGGGTTTTGCCAGTTTTATTGGTCTTCTCAAAGAACCAGCTCTGCATTGCATTTATTTTTTTCTATTGTCCTTTTGTTTTCAATTTCATTTAATTATTCTCTAATTTTGATTATTTCCTTCCATCTGCTTATTTTAATCTTCATTTTTTCTTGTTATAGTTTTTTTTTAAAGATGAAGTGTTAGGTTCTTTATTAGCATTCATTCTTGTTTTTTGAGATAGGCCTGTAATGATGTGAACTTTTCTCTTATAACCACTTTTGTTGTATCCCAAAAGTTTTGATATGTTATATTTTCATTCTCATTCATTTCAATGTCTCTCTCAATCTTCCTTTTTATTTCTTCTATGACTCAGTCATTATTTAGTAGCATGGTGTTTAATCTCCATGTATTTGTGGTTCTTCCTGCTTTCTTTTTACAGTTGATCTCCAGCTTCAAAGCATTATGATCGGAGAATATGCTTGGTATGATTTCAACCTTCTTGTATTTGTTGAGACTAGTTTTGTGTCCCAGTATGTGGTCAATCCTTGAGAATGTTCCATGTGTACTAGAAAGGAATGTATAAGAAGCTGTTTTGGGTTGAAAAGCTGTGTAAACATCCATTATGTCTAATTAGTTTAATGTATCATTTAGGGATATTATTTCCTTATTGAGTTTCTGTTTGGATGATCTGTCCATATCCAACAGTGGGATAGTAAGTCCACTACTAGAATAGTGTTTTGGTCAGTCTCTTTATTTATGTTAGTAATTGCCTTATATATTTTGGGGCTCCCTGATTGGGAGCATAGATATTAATAAGTGTTATGTCTTCTTGATGTTTGGTTCCTTTTATCATTAAGAAGTGTCTCTCAGTATCACTTTTTACCTTTTTTATCCTGAAGTCTGTTTCATCTCATATAAATACAACTACTTCCACTTTTCTCTGAATGCCAGTTGCTTGGCATTTTCTACCTTTTCACTTTGAGTCTATATTTGTCTTTGGAGCTGAAATGTGTCTCCTGGAGGCAGCATATGGTTGGGTTTTGTTTTTTGATCCATTCTGAAACTCTGTGCCTTTTTATTGGTGAGTTCAGTCCATTTACATTTAGAGTGATTATTGAAATATGAGGTCTTCCTAAAGCCATTTTATCTCTTTCTGGTAGCTTGGTGTTTCCATTGCTTCCTTGTCCTTCTGTTTCTGTCTGTTATTTTAATTCCATGGGGTTTTGTGTGTTTTCCCTCTGATCCTTCTTGTTTTACGTTATTTATCTCTGTTCTGGATCTTTGGTGTGCGGTTACCATTACAAATACGTAAAGGATAGTTATATATATATACAGTCATCCCTTTTCTTCTGCGCATGCCTTATCTCCATTCCCCTTTGCAAATTTGGATATTTGATCCCTCCCCTTTTCTGTTATTGTTTTCTCAAATTGTTTCAGTGTATGCTGAATGTTCATTTCTAACTTTCATAGCAATTATCTTCTTAATGTTTAAGCTTCTAACATCCTGTTCTTGATAAGGATGGCACTGTCCTGCTTCTGTCTGCCTGCTAGTCATCTGTCTCATAGTTATGTGTTCTTTTTGTCATTTTTTGGTGGGTGGGCTTACCCCTTTCAAAATTCCCTGTAATGCAGGCCTCACAGTAGAGAATTCCCTCAACTTTTGTATGTCTGTTAAGGTCTTTATTTCTCCTTCATATCTAAAGGAGAGCTTTGCTGGATACATTTTTCTTGGCCGGTAGTTCCTTTCATTTAATGGTTTGAATATTTGATCCTACTCTTCTCTTGCTTGTAAGATTTGTGCTGAGAAGTCCCAAAACAGGCTAATGGATTTTCTTCATAGGTTACTCTCTTCTTTTCCTTGGCTGCCTTCAGAATTCTTCCTTTGTCATTATTTTTTGATAATTTTAATATAATATGTCTTCAAGAAGGCCGTTTTGGATTGAGATAATTGGGTGTCCTGTTAGCTTTTTGAATTCCAAGCTCCAGCTCATTCCATAGATTTGTGAAATTCTCATCAATTATTTTTCTGAATGTGCTCTCTGTTTTCTTCTTCTCTTCTTCTGGTATATCCATTCTTATATTGCTCTTCCTAATGATATCAGCTGGTTCTTATATTTCTCTTTCATTATTCTTCATTCTTAAATCTCTTTCTTCTCTCTTCTGAATCATTTCTAGATTTCTGTCTTTGATATCACTGATTCTTTCCTCCATCTGGTCAGATCTGTTTCCTAAGCTTGCTATTTCATTCTTCATCACTTTTAATGAGTTCTTCATCTCCATAAGTTCCATTTGTTTCTTTTTTTACAGTTTCAATCTCCTTGCAAAAGTATTCATTTTGTCAATTTATTTTGTTTTTAATTTATTGGAGTTGTAGATAAGGATTTTCTTTCATCTCGTTGAGTTATTTTCATAAATTTAATCCCAAATTCTCTGTCATTTAAATCATATTTCTATGTCTTTAAGTTTATTTTCTGGAGATTTATCTCTCTCTTTCTGAGCTGTCTTGTCACTCTGGTTGTTTATGGTGTTTGATGGACTATTTCTCTGCCCGAACATTAATGGGAGTGCGTTCTGCATATCCGACCTAAAATTAATCTCTAACTTGTTCTAAAGATTTTTCATTATGAAAATCTGCATTGCATTCCATAATCTTACTTTGGAATTCCATGTCAAATGTACTGTGGTGACTCGGTTCACACTTTCCATTTAAAATACTGTTAGAGGTGAAGTGTGATCAGAACAAAGTTAACCTGAATTGAAGTAGTTCAGTAGAATTTGACTGAAGAGTATCAAGGGGCTATGAAGAGAAGAAATAAACCTGGAGAAATGGGCACTGACTGGATCATGATGTTTCTTATGGATTTTATTTTTTATGCAACAAGAAGCCATGGAACAGATTTTAAGCAAGAGCATAACAAAATCAGATGTACACTTTAGAAAGGTGTCTCTGGTGGCAACGTAAAGAAGGGATTGGAGGGATGTGAATAAGACTAGAGGCAGAGGGACCAATTAGAAGACTAATTTAGATAAGACTTGAAACACTGAAGGGAAGTAGAATTTGCCACCACCAATATGTCATTTTGGCAAAATTATCTTAAGCTAACTATTTTTAAGAAACAGCAGAACTGAGAGAAGCTCAAAAAACCTGGTAAAGTTACATTTTTGTGAGAGATATTTACATTTATAAGGAAAATCTCTATTTGTAATGATGTCACCCTCTTAGTACCAGGAAGAGGAAGATGACTCTAAATCTCTAAAAACTCTTATCAATGGAAAAAGCAAGGAATTACATCTGTATAACAACCTTACCCTTGTTTACTGTGCTCCCATAACCAACTCCCCGCCTCCTCTAACATTTTTCTTTTGTCTTTCGCTGGAGATGGTATCTAAGGTGGTGGCTTGGGCCATTTTGGGGTTATTCAGTTTTCCTGGGTCTCTCCCATATAAAGAGAAGATATCCATGTTAGTAAACTCTTTTCCTCCTTGTAATTTATCTTAGCCAAGAACCTAGAAAGGTAGAGGGAATTTTTTTCTCCCCCACAATATGGAGTGATGCTGTTACTTTATTTATTTATGTATTTATTTATTTATTTAAAAAATATATATCGTAAACATATATCACTTTAGTAATTTTATGTGATTTGTAAAACAAACAAGACATAGGAATTATAAGTCATAAGATCAAACATAAATGGAATTTCTATTATTTTCTTCTGTCATCTCAATGGGTGGTATTAGTTTAGCTCATCTTGGAAAACTCCTTTAGCGAGAAGCCTTTTATAAGGAAGAAATGAAGTGCTTTTCCTCATTCTTCTATTTGTGCAAAGAAATTTTTATTGTCATTTCCTTCCATCATCATCCCACTTAACCTAAAACCTAATAGCTTTCATCATTTCTTACAATGAATTTAAAATAGTATTTATCATCACTACATTTCTACAATTGTAGTTATTCTTTACAATTACAATATATTTTGGCACTCTATTGAAAGGGCAATCGAGTATATTTTATATTGATAGTTTACGTAAATATACTACTATTGTTGGGATGCTAGAATCCTTTTCAGCTGATCAGGGGGCCTTAAAGGTTGCAATGAAACCCAAGGGCTTTTTATTTTATCGTATTTGGTATTCCATCTGTGTTCAGTTCGTTTGTTTTAAGGTGTAAACTTTCTCAAGATCATAAACTAAAAAAGGGCCTTCAAATAATATTTGAAAGTTTATAATTAATCCAGCAGTAGCTAATTATCATCCTAGCTTCACAGCTAAAATGAGGGTTAAGAATGACATTTTCCCATTTTGGAACACGAGCAAAATCTTATTGGAGCTGGATCTACACCCTGAGCTGAAGCCATACTCCAAGTGCCTTAAATCTTTATCCAGTACTTTGTTGAAAACCTGTGTTAACTATTCCAAAAGATTTTGTTCTCTCCTCTTCATAGAGCTACAGATAATTCTTTAATTAATCTTTGATTATTTTTAAGTACCCACAGGGCAGGAATAGGAAATAATAGAGTGTGGATTATCAGTCCCTTTGAATCATACCTTTTAAATAGTTATTTGTCCCCTGATTTTCTTTTTATGCTTTATTAGAAAAATCACAACCAGAATTGTTGAAAGCATTCAGTAGAAATGTTGTGTTATTTGTCTAGGCTAAGGATGCAGAATCATTTGCTTCTTTCATTTCTTTTTGCAGAAGAAATATGATAGACAAGAAATGACTTCATCCCACTTCATAGCAAAATTATTCTTCATAATATTTTTTAGGCAGGAAGAAGTACACCCTTTTTGAAAATGCCTCCCTATAGATGAACTATCTAATAGTGACTAGTATCTGTGAAAAATCAGTCTTCAAACTGCTAAACTCTGCAATCCTTTGGAAAGAAAAGTGGCAAACGGGATATGAAAGGGCTTGTCTTCAATTCTTTCCTATAGAAGGGCATCAAGGAGATTGAGGAATTTAGGAGTGAAAGTGCCTATTGTGTTCTGACTTTGTTTCTGAAGCAGGTAGGAGGGGCCTTACCTGAGTCATAACAGCTCATAACTCTCATCAGTGATTTTCCTAAGAGATGACTTTGTCACCTTGTACTTAAGAAATGAAGTTTTACACCCAGTAGCCTATTAGATAAAAGACAGATTCATCCATAATTTTGACTCTATTACTCAATTTTCTTGTTTGTTATTCTCAAGCACTACGTGAACTTTGTTTAATGTCAATGTCAATGGTACCTTCTATACCTCTCTCTCTCTCTCTCTCTCTCAGATTTCTCGATTCCTTTATTGCTGTTTACCTCAACTCAACTTTACCCTAAAACTAGTTTCCCCATCTAAATCCTATTTTGTCCTCCACTCTACTCAAAATGTACAATTAGTTCCATTTGAATCACAGTTTGTGTGTGTATGTGTGTGTGTGCGCATGTGTGCGAAGAAGTTTAAATATACGGTAAACTGAAAAACATAAGAGGCTGATATTGACACCCATATACTTATCACCAAGAATTAATAAATGTTAAAATTTGATTCAAATTTTGTTTTTAATAAAATAAAATTATTGTAAATAGAACTTATCTCCTCTTTGTATCTCTCTGTGCAGTCCAATTTCCCTTTTATTCTAAACCAAGGCTATCACAAACAGGAATTTATTAAATCCATCTAGTACTTAATTTTACTCACAAGACAGTAGTTGCCTTTATTTAAAATGTAAATTTTTAACATTGGCCAGCTATCATTAATTTATGCTTCTTTACAATTCTATATACCTTCTCATGTTTATGAGTTTTATTTTTTCAAAATCTGATAGAAGAATGTTATGTTATGTTTTGTTTTGTTTTTCTTCAGATTGCCAGTGAGGTTGAGCATCTCATATTTTATTTATTTTTGGACATTCCAATTCTCTCTTTTGCAATTCTCTATTATGTCTCACGGTTTTGAATTTCTTTATATTTTAAATGCTAAATACTATTTTAAATGAATATTACAAATAGCTTCTCCAAATCTGTGGTTTGTCTTTTACCTCTGTGCTGTTTTTTATATATATAAAGTTTACTTTTTTTTGACATAACCCCATCAATCTCTTTTTATGTTTGCTTTTTGTGTCATGTTTAAAAGATCCATTCCTACCACAATGTAACAAAGATATTATTTATATTTTTTCTTATAGTTATAAAATTTATTTTAAACATCTACATAGTTAAGTATCTTTAATTTATTTTCAATATGGTGAGATACAGATCTTTTGTTTTTAACACAAGGTAAGCCAATTTCTATACTTAGCTGTAATGCCAACCACATCATGTATCGATGTGTGTGGATATTTTCCAGGGTCATCTATTCTGTTCCGTTGATCAGTATTGATAGTACTAAGATATCTTTGTCCTAAATCTTAATGTATGGAAGAATGACTTTTAGTCCTCAATATGAACATTAAAATTCAGCTATGTAGTGTCAAAAAATTTCTTACAGCATTTTAATTGGAATGGCTTTGAGTTTACGAACTAATTTGGGGGAGAATTTTTATTTTATGATTTTATTTTATGAATTTTTATTTTATTGAATGCTCCTGTTCATTAATATGGTTTGTTCTTTATTTGTTCAAGACTTTCATTTTTTAAAAAACATAATATACTTTTTTCTTTAAAGGTTTTTCTTACATGTTTTTTTGTTTTACTCCAAGGAAGTTATACTTCAAATTATTATAATACTGGATCATCTCTTTTCCATTACAATTTTGAATTGATTATTGCTGGTGTTTAGAAACACTATTGATTTTCCTATGTTGACTTGTGTTTAGCAACCTTGCTGGACTTTCTTATCATTTTCATCTTTCTATGATTCTCTTGGTTTCTCTATGAGGAAATTCTATCATCAGCAAACAATGATAATTTTGTCTCTTTCAATTTTAATATATATTACTTCTTTTTCTTATAGTGTTTTGTTTAGAACTTACAGTACAATGTTAAATAGAAGTGATAGCAATATTTGCTTTGTTCCTGAATGTAATGGATGTAATTTTAATGTTTTACAATAAACTTTTGTCATAGGTTTTTAAAATAGATATCGTTCATCAGATTAAGAAAGTATTCATCTATTTGTATTTTGTTAACAATTTCAGTCGTGAATGATTAACTCTTATTAAATTATTTTTATTTGCCACGTGTTGATATTGTTTTCTTCTGTACATATCAATGTGATAAATTGCATGGATTTTCTGATATTGATGCATCCTTGAATTTCTAAAATAAAATATCCTTGATCATTATGTTTATGTATACTCATGTGCATGCAAGTATACATACAGCTAGAATAAATTTGATAATATAGTTAGGATTTTCGCTTCTATGCCATATGCTTATTTTTATACTATTCTTTTTTGTTTTGTTTTGTTTTTTAGTTTGGTGCAAAGGTTATACTAGTTTCATAAAATATGTTGAATAACTTTCTCTCTCTTTTATTCCGAAAGTAATTTGTATTATATAGAGACTATCTATTGCTTGAAAATTTGATGAAATTTGCCTGTAAAACTTTCTGGTATTGGTGTCTTTTTTATTGGGGGTAGTTGTAGAAATTAATTACCAGTTTAATTTTATTAATGATTGTGGATATAGTCAGTTATTTATTTAAATGTATTTTATTTATTTATATTTTTATTAAGTTCATCGGGGTAGCATTGGTTAATATAATTATATAATTTTAGGGTGTACATTATGATTTGAAATCTGTATATTCTATTAATCATTTACCACCCAAAGTCCAGTTTCCTTCAGCTACCATATATTTAATCCCCTTTACCCACTTCACCCTCTCCCTACCCTCCATATTTTCCCCCCTTTAACCATCCACCTGCCCTCTTCTCCCCTACCCCCTACCCTCTGGTAACCACTAGTCTAAAGTCCATGTCCATGAGTCTCTGTTTGTTTGTCCTGTTCACTTGTTGCTTTTAGGTTTATATCCCACATATAAGTGATATCATTTGATTTTAATTTTTTTCAGTCTGACTTATTTCGCTTAGCATGATTATCTTAAGGTCCATCCATGTTGTTGCAAATGGCAATATTTCATCTCTTCTTATCGCTGAGTAATGTTCCATTGTATATATGTACCACGACTTCTTTAGCCAATCATCTATTGTAGGACACTTCGGTTGCTTTCATGTCCTGGCCACTGTGAATAATGCTGCTATGAACATCGGTATGCAAATATCTTTTCGGATATGGATTTTCAAGTCTTTGGGGTAAATACCGAATAGAGGGATTGCTGGATCATACGGTAGATCAAATCTTATTTTTTTGAGGAACCTCCATTCTGTTTTCCATAGTGGCTGTACCAATTTGCAGTCCCACCAGCAGTGTATGAGGGTTCCTTTTTTTCCGCATCCTTTCCAGCATTTGTTATTACTTGTCCTGTTGATTGTAGCTATTCTAACAGGTGTAAGATGGTATCTCATTGTAGTTTTGATTTGCATTTCCCTAATAGCTAATGATGTTGAGCATCTTTTCAAATATTTGTTGGCCATTAAATGCATTTTAATAATTAATATTTTTAAAAATTCAGTCCAAGTGCTATTAATACTATTCTGTTATGATTTTTTAGATTCTGTTATTATATCAATTTTTCCATCATCTTTTATTAGTATTTTCAGAGAACTAGTCTTTGGCTTTATTGATTTTTCCCTTTGTGTATATTGTCTGGCATCTATTTTTGCTAATATGATAAAACAACCTGATAATATTAATTTCATTTTATTAGTTAATCTACTTTTCTTTGGTAACTTTTCAGATTACTATTTGTCATTTATGTCTTTCAGTTTACCTTCAATGTACCTATGTGTGCCCTAGATTCTGGGGAAAAAATGTTGGATATCATCTTCTGCTCATTTTGTCTAACATTAGGGTAAAATGCAGAGGGAAAGCTGACTTATGAATCAATTATTCATGCATTCATGTAACACCCATCATCTGTTAAATGTTCGTACCTCTTTCTCCCCCATTACTTGGTCTCAGGTGTCTGACCCAATGGAAGATATAGGCACTGGCTGAAGCCATACCAATTTGAAACTATTGTGTGCCTCCCAGGAGTCTCAAATTCTCCAAGCCTTGTATATGGCATCCCCTACCTGTGAGTTTTCTTAATTGGCATAATCTACCATGAAATATCTGTGGCTCTCTATAAGCAAGGGGAAAAGAGTGGTATTTTAATTTTTCTAAACTCTTAATGACCCAGCAGTGCCATTAATCATAGTTTTTCTGCCAGTGCCCTAGGCTCTCATCTTGATGGCAGAATCAAGGGTGTGTCCATCTGGTGAGGAATCAAGTTCCCTTCCACTTGGCAACTTGTGCTAAGAGAGCACAAGTATGCTACCACCTGGCTTCTGAAAAGTCTGCAAAGTGGCTGTTAGGACCTCTTCTCCTGCCAAAATTCATGTTCAATGGTATCTGAGTCTAAATTTTCTGAGCCAGTCTCCTCTGTTACAGAATCTGTAGCATCTGTGTAAATGCAGATGACTTTTTCTCCAGCTCTCTGATATGTATTTAAGAGGCTTATCTAGTATGCACTCTGGTTTTCAGCAAGAAGAAAGCCTCTTCTAGGCTCGCAAAGATTCAGCCAAAGTCACTTGTATGTTTTTAGAGCCCAAGTGCCTTTCAGCATTCCATCAGTTTTTGCAGTTTCTCGGTCTCAGATGCCTTCTGTTACTACAGCATCTTTTGTGTCTACCCGAGCAAGATCCAAAAGTATTTTTCACCCTGAATAAAATTTATGTTGCTACAAATCTCCTCAAGTTTGGGTAGGTTATCATTCCTGTACACAAAAAATTCTTTGTCCTAAACAGGTAATCTAGGTCTTGAGCAGCAAGTCTAGGCAACAAGTTTAGGGCAAAATATTCTTTGTCTTAAACAGGTAATCTATGTCTTGAGCAGCAAGTCTAGGCAAGGGGTGGTTAGGGATCTTTCACACCATAGGACCTGCCAACATCTGCTGCCTTATCTTTCCCACCTCCTCTCAGGAAAATAATTTCCTATTTAGTTTTGTTTCTGGTTTTAGTTTAAAGAAATTTAAAATCTTATAAGGGTCTCAAACATGAAAATTCATATTTTCTCTCATTCTACATATTCTCCTGGGAATCACAGGAATGTGATCCCATCAGCAAAATACAGTCTGAATGCACTCATTCTCTCTTCCTGAGGATCCTTTCCTAACATCATCCTGCCAAGATGGGGTCAAACATACTCATGCTAACACAGCCTACTATCCTAGATAGAAGTAGCAGTGACCTCTGAGAGGCCACATTCATCTCTGCATACCAGCTCACTAACAATCATAGCTGTGGTCTCAAAATGAACCTTCTTCAATTCTATGAGCTGTAATGAGGTAAGCTCTGATAAAGATGAGCATATACATTCTTTGAAGCCCAAGGGGAGAGTCTACCCATGGGGCAAGTTTAAATATCAGTACAAGAGCTCAGTTGTAGAAGACATACCATATTCCTTATTTACTTCAATTAACATATGTTTAATTTAGACCCTCTATCTTGCCAGCTAGAGCCAGAAGGAGAACCCCATTTCAGTCATTTTTGAGGCCCAGAGCAATCAGGGTAGTTTGGAGATACTGCGATCTTATATCAAGGCCTGGGAAGTTTTCTCTGATCATTGTTAGCCCACTGTGGTTGTCATGGAGACACTCCCACTTGAGTATCCATCCCTCTCTGAGGTCTGTGAATCCCCCTCCCAGGGAGATACCGGAAACCTGAATACCCCTCTGTCCATCTCTCAACCCCAAGTCATAGAGAATATTTCTATCTATTCTTATATCTCTATCCCAAATCCAAGCTCCCTCTCCTCCCTAGCTATTTAGTAAAAGTCTCTCCAGTGATTTAGATTTTGGAAAACAAAATCTAGGAAAAGAATCATCTTAGAATCAATGTCTCCAGGCATGTCTCCTTCCCTAGTTTACTCCTCAACCTCAAGAAACCTCCACAGAAGCCAGAAACACACAGCCAAGCTGGTGGGATTTCCTCCTATGTAATAGTTATTATCATGTAAATGGCACACTTTATGTACCAAGTACAGTTTAAGGAGTTTTATCTATTTATTCATTCTCACAACTACTAATGTGATATATCCTCATGTTACAGAAGGGTAAACTGAGACACTGAGAGAAGAAAGAACTTGCCCAAGCTCACATAGCTAGCAAGTGGTGAAGGGCATTCAATTCCAGGTGGCCTAGCTTCGCAGTCCATGCTCTTAGCCACTAAGCTATTGCAATAATAATAACACATACCTCATTACATTAGCTAGAGGATTAATTGAGAGAGAGAGAGAGAGAGAGAGAGAGAGAGAGAGAGAGAGAGAGAGTGTGTGTAGAGAGAGTACACTTGGAATGATTTCTGGAATATTGATAAATGTTAGTTAACTATTGTTTTTATTAGACGTTTAGATGGATACAAGGAAGGAGATGATCCATACAGGAATAAATAAAAATTACTATACTTAAAAAATGATCCTATACTCATACAGTGCCTGCTCAAATCTTATTGACAGCATGAATTAGAAATTTGCTAAGCTTTTCTTTTAATTCCTTGAGTAACTCTTTCACAGATGGTTTCTCTTTTATGGAACTACTTTCCACGTGAACATTGATTATTTTCTATATTCCTCGTGTAAGGGCAAATAGAAATAAAAATATGAGGCTTAATTCTCATTGTTCATAATAAAAGAAGAGACCCCCCTCCCTTTTCTTAAAAGTACTTTTGAAAAACTTTGCCAGCTTTATCACTCCTTTTCTCAAGTTCCAGTGACTGTCTTTTAAAAGATAAACATCAAAGAAGACAGCATCCCTATCTCCCAATTTCTGTAGGAGAGTAGGAACCTAAATTTGGGTGGTGCTTCACTTCAAGTTGCAAAATTACCTCTTGTTATAGATATGAGGAACATATTTTTCTTTTGTATAAGGCCAATTAGCCAACACAAATGGTTCCTTAATTAATTACTAAGTGAATTTAGGGTGAACTATGTATGACAAAGTATGGCTGTCACATCCTCTTACTGGAGGACTCATTATAGTTTATCTTGAGAACATGTATATAATGGGTTGTATCTTCTTGGCTATATTAAAAGATGTGATTTCTGTCTTAGCAAATTGCAGTCTAGTCTGTGATGCGCATCACATTCTGGCTTAATGCTTATTCAATAATAAAATAGTTTTTGTCTCTTCTATCTTTGTGGAGGGGTTTTATGGATTGGAAGATTTTGTTTTTAATTATATTTCCCCAACATTTGCCACTACAAAGGGAGTGGGGACAGTATGTTGTAAATTTGACCTTGATAGAAAATTATATCAGAGATGGTGCGATGTCTGTTCAAATCTCCCAAGCTCAGTTATGGTTCCTATTTGTTGTTTTTATTACATAATTTGTCCTCCTTGAAATAAGAGTATCCTTATTTTTCTCCAGAGACCAACTTTTCTGGAACTATCATTGCATGTTCTTTAGGTGACATAGATTCCAGTGGTAGGCATATAACTGTAACCAAATAAAATCAGAACATCACATCTCCTGCTCTGATGACTTGCTCATGGATGGATATGTGTGGTTGAATTGGGACTTATTAGGGTCTATAAGTATCAGGGGATTGAGTGTTCCTTGCCTTCCCATCAACTGTCCCATGGCTTATACTCACCACTGACTAAAAGACGTTAGGTGCTATTGGCAGTTTCGCTCTGGAGATGCCTTTTCAACCAGCCAACATCTAAACAAATCCTGTGCTGGATCCATAATGATCTTATGTTATTTCTCTTTTGTATGTTTCATTGACCTTGTAACTTCCTATGGAGGCATAACTACATCCATTTTCCAGGCGTGTTTCCCTATGATATTTGGTGTGTCTGCTTTCCCACTTACAGTAATGGTGTCACTTTCGAAACTACCTAGCAAAAATTCAAGCATTCTATATTGAGTCTGTCCAAACCTGATGTAAATTTATATAATTATATCTGTTCAGGTCTTATGTAATCACCTAGCGCAGTTTACCTGGTCATCAAGGGAGTTTCCCTCCCAAAACGCTCATTTGTTTGACTCCTATCTGATGCTTTCCTAAAACACTTCTCAATAGTTTCCTGGATCTGGACTCCCACTGAGTCATTCTAATTTGCTCTCTGAGATCTTTCTTCTTGCATTGTGTTAAATTTCTTCCATCTCTAATAACACTCCCTAGTCTAGTAGCAACCAAAATGTCCCCTACTCTCATTCTCATCTTTACTAGCACTTAGGCTTGGATATATCTCCTTTTATTTTCCTTTTCTATAGAGTCTTGCCACTAAGATCTCTACATTCTCCTAAGGCAATTTCTTTTCCTTCAGTTCTCTCAGCATGATCCCTTCCTTTTTCTTTTTCTTACTCTTATTCAGATTTTAGGAGCTAAATTCATTCCTTCTTGAATCTTCAAGTAAACATAATCCTAGAATGAGAATTTCCTAGGTATGTACCTTTTTAATAAGTTTTTATGTTCTTTTTTTCAGAGGGAGATCTCATAAATCCCTTTATTTTATAAAGTAAGTCAATATTTCTAATTTCTCTGAAACACTTCAAATACTTCTCTGTTGCAAACAGAATTAGAATTAGTATAACCATTCCATAACCTTGATATGCATATATATATATTTATATATATGTATATATTTTATATATGATATATATTTATGTATATAATTAACATAATCTTGAAACAATAGAGAGTTACAAATAAAGTACAAAGAACATTGTTTACCTCAAGAATTTGAGAGTAAATAGTTGACATAATGTCCTATTCCACTGAATTCTTTAGTGTGTATTTCCTACAATTGAGTATGTTCTATATAACCATAATACAATCAGAAAATTAGGAAATTAAACTTGATGTATTATGATCATATAATTCTTAGATTTTATTCAAAATTGCCAAATACCCCACTATTGAATGTCCTTTATCCTGGAAAGTTCCAGTCCAGAATGACGTGTTACATTAAGTTATATATTTTGTTAGTCTCCTTTAGCCTGGGACAGACATATTCTTGGTCTTTTGACTTTTATGGTCTTCGATGCTTTTCAATATTACAGGCCAATTATTATGTAGACTCTCTCTCTCCCTTTGGGTTTTCTGATGGTTCCTCATGATAAGATTCATGTTATGGCTCTGGACAAGAATATCACTGAGGTGATGCTGCACTCATCTCAATGCAGCCTATCATGTAGTATAGAGTTTCTATTTAGTCCCTTACTGGTAATGTTAACTTACTTTGATCACTTAATTAAGGTGTCTTAAGTCTTCTAGACTTCCCCACTGTGGTATTACTCTTTCTTCATTTGTAACTAATAAATATTTCGTGGAAAGGTATTTTGAAACTGTCTTAGTCCATCTGGGCTGCTATAACAAAATAGCACAGATTTAGTGGCTTATAAACAACAGAAATTTATTTCTCGCAGTTCTAGAGGCTGGAAGCCCAAGATCAGGGTGTCAGCATGGCTGGATGGGGGCCCTCTTCTGAGTTGTAGACAGTTCGTTGTATCCTAACATGGTGAAAGGGACAAGGGAGCTCTCTTAGGCCTATTTTATAAGGGCACTAATCTCATTTATGAAGGCTCTGACCTCATGACCTAATCACCTTCCACAAACTCCACCTCCTAATATCATCACATTGGGCACTGGAATTTCAACACATGAATTTTGATGGACACAAATATACAGACTGTAGCAAGAACTATGTAAATATCAACTTTTTCATTAAAATTTCTATTTACTTATTTATTTATATTATTTATTTATATCACATATCATATTATTGTTCCTATTATATTTGAGTTATAAACCACAACTATTATTATTTATTTTGACCAAGAGAAATTTGTTCAAATCTTTTTAAACTGGCTTCTGTGCCTTTCAACAGTTCTCATTTACTTTTTTAGCATCTCCTTATTTTCTGGTGCAACATGTTCCAGACCCATCTTGACTTTCTTTTTTCCAGTCCTAGAATCAGCCATTTAAACAAGGATTCTTGGTTCCTTTAGGTGGAGGATGGTATTAGAAACCTACATGTGATTACTAGGTCGTCTCACAGCTATTGGGGAATCACCGATCTCAGGATCTCTTAGTGTACACTCACAGACACACACACACATGCACATATTATATATCCATATTTGCATATTTGTAGGTTCACACCAATATCTGAAATTTTAATCCGATGCTATGGGGTTTATTTGAGTGTTTTTCTTTTCCACATTCGTGACTGCCTTCTCTGGTCCTATCATCTTTAATGTATTTACTTACATGATCAATCCCTCCATATGGAACCAATCTCCCATTGCTACTACCTCAGCCCCCTTATCAGTCTAGGTGACTTCCTCATCCCTTTTGGGCTCCAACACCCTGCACCTGGCCAATTCCTTGTATGAATGCCATTTTATTCTCATTTAGGATCCCACACCTTAAACTAGACTGCTGCTGGTGCCACCACTCCACATGGAAACCTCCCTCTCCCTGCTCAGTAGGGATGCCTCGCACTGGGATACCTTTTCTGGTGAAAGCTTTCCTCATCCTTCTTAGCTCTGACACCCCACGTTGGGCCCCCCATCCTGACCTGTGCATGGATTCTCTGCTTACCTTCAGACTTTGACTCCCCTGTGCCAGGCTGTGACACCACTCTTGTGTGTGTCATAAAACTCATAGTCTGGATATATGAAATGAACATGCATGATTGGTTCTACTAATGACCAATCCACAATCAACCTAATAGTATATGGATGGGCAGGAGTCTTTAGATACAGTTCTAAACTAGGTAAAGTAAAACAGAAATTCGGTTGATGACCTACCAAAGCATACCAATATGCAGCACCAACAATATGAAGGCTAAAATATGCACTTGTAAAAATTTTTGAATCAGCTCCCATGTGCCTTAGAGGTGTATTTAAAGCTTGCATGTTCTAGCTAGAACTCTGACATCTGAAAATGGCCTATCAGAACATTCTAAAAACGTAAGGATTTAAAGTGCAATTAAAATAGAGAAGCTTAAATATCAAAAGCACTAATGTCATGCCTATTTTCCCTCAAATTATTACAGATTAATGTTTTTTAAAAACATCTACATTTAAATTCAGTGAAATGCTTTCACAGAATAATTGAAATCATTCTTACAGTTCCTAAAAGGGATGCAAGCAAACAAACAAGAATTAGGCAAAGATAGAATATTGAAAATAAAGTGTAATTTAGGTAACACAAAACATAAATATCTGTTTTTTATTCTTCAGTGATGAAGGCAATTTAAACCTTTTCCAGGTTAAGTCTTTTGTTTTTGCAATAATTATATTGTTTAAAGCAGGGATTGGCAAATGTTTTCTGTAAAGGGACAGATAGTAAATATTTTACACTTTTTGGAATACACACAGTTTCCATCACCTATTTGTGTGTGTGTGTGTGTAACAACCCTTTAATCATGTAAAAATTATTCTTAGATCATGGGGTGTACCAAAACAGGCCGAGGGCGGATTGGCCAACTGACTCTAGATTGTTGACCCCTGGTTTAAAACAATGCTCAATGGTTCTTAAAATTTGATTTCTCCAGCAGTATCTTCAACACCCCTTGGGAAGTTTTTAGAAATGCAAATTCTCACCCCCTACCCTCTGAAGGATCAAAACCGTAGCAATTTGCAGTTTAACAAACTCTCCAGGTGATTCTGACTCTCCCTCAATTTTCAAACCACTGATTTAGATTCAAATAACAGCCCTTTGGCCAGGTATTGTTAGATTCTGGAGATATGCATATGGATAAAATCTAACCTTTATGTGCTAATAACATAGAATTTATTAACAAATAATTTATTGCATAGGGAATGTGGCAGATGGGAGGTTCACAATGACATTCGACACGCATCTAGAACTCAGTCCATGTTACCATGTTCCTTCTCTGAGAGCAAATATTTCCTTGAAGATAACTTTTCTTATCAGGAATCCTGTCTTTTTCCATGTCCTTCTTCTCTTGCCTTCTTGCTAATGGGGCCATTTGACACCAGTCTTCCCTCAGAGTCCTCCAGGTTCTGGGACCAATTTTGACTTCTGTCAAATGGAACTTAAAAAAACTGAGGCAAGAATTTGAGTGATTTTGCATCAGTCTACAATAGTTCCTTCTTTCACCAATGAGCTATAGTTCTAGTACCTGAATATTTTATTTTCTCGTTCCATTTCCTGAATCTTCACCTTTCTGTGTCTTATTGCACTTATGTGTCCTTACCATTACAGCCTTTTCCTTTTTTATTTATTTTTTCAGTTCCCTCCATTCCTGGTCTGTCAATCGGGAAGTCTGAACATCATATTTAGCTGAAATTCTTGCTGAATAACGGAAATTCAGTTTGATGACCTGCTGTACCTACTGAAGGTAAGGAAACAACCCTCAGCACCAGGGATAAACAAAACTGAACAGTCTGAAAAGTTTCAGCATTATTAGAGAAGCCTGAATTTACTGGAAAATTATTAACCCAGGTATGTAAAAGGTTTAAACCAGACGTGATAGAAAGTCCCCAGTTTCCTTGTCTCTAAGCATTGCTTCCTTTACTGTTTTTTCCTTTCTACATTTTCGTTGCTCTCTCTCCTACCTCTAACCTTACTAATAGAACAAAAGCAAGACTTTTCTTTTTTATTAAATTTATTGGACATTAGTTAATAAAATTATATAGGTTTCAAGTGTACAATTCACCAATATGTCATATGTATATTGCATTGTGTGCTCACCACTCAAAGTCAAATCTCCTTCTGTCACCATATACTTGACCCCCTTTACGCTTATCTACCTCCCCACTCCCCCCTTTCCTCTGGTAACCAGTAAACTGTTGTCTGTGTCGATGGGTTTTTGTTTGTTTGTCTTGTGCATATGTTGCTTTCCATTTTATGTCCCATATATGGTTTCTCAACTTTTTCTGTCTGGCTTATTTTGCTTAAAATGATAATCTCAAGATCTATTCATGTTGTCACAAATGGCAATATTTCATATTTTCTTATGGCTGAATAATAGTACATTGTATATATGTACCACAGCTCCTCTATCCAATCATCTATCGAAGAGCGCTTCGATTATTTCCATGTCTTGGCCACTGTGAATAATGCTGCTATGAACATCAGGGTGCACAAATATTTATGGATAAATGTTTTTGAATTTTGGGGGTAAATACTTAAAAAGGGATTGCTGGGTCATATGGTAATTCAATTTTTAGTTTTTTGAGGAACCTCCATATTGTTTTCCGTAGTGGCTGTACCAATTTGCAGTTCCACCAGCAGTGTATGAGGGTTCCTTTTTCTCCACATCCTCTCCAACATTTGTTATTACTTGTCCTGCTGACAGCCATTCTAACAGGTGTGAGATGGTATCTCATTGTGGTTTTGATTCGCATTTCCTTAATAGCTAGTGAAGTTGAGCATCTTTTCAAATGTTTGTTGGCCATTTGTAAGTCTTCCTGGGAGAAGTGTCTGTTCAGGTCCTCTGCCCATTTTTTAATTGAATCACTTTTTTTTTTATTGTTGAGTTGTATGAGTTCTTTGTATATTTTGGATATTAGCCCCTTATTGGAGGTGCTGTTTGAAAATATCTTCTCCCATTTAGTTGGTTGCCTCTTAATTTTTTGATGGCTTATTTTGCTGTGCAGAAGTTTTTAGTTCAATATAGCCATATTTGTTTATTTTTGTTTTTACTTCCTTTGCCTTTTAGGTCAAATTCATAAAACCCTCTCTAAAATCAAGGTTCTTCAGTTTAGTACCTATGTTTTCTTCGTGCGGTTTATTGTTTTAAGTCTTATATTTAGGTCTTTAACCTATTTTGAGTTAATTTTAGTGCTTGGTGACAGATAGCAGTCTAGTTTCATTCTTTTGCAGGTGGCTTTCCAGTTTTCCCAGCACCATTTATTGAAGAGACTTTCTTTTCTCCATTGTATGTTTTTGACTCCTTTGTCTAAAATTATTTGTCCATATATACGTGGGTTTATTTCTGGGCTCTTAATTCTGTTTCATTGGTCTTTGTTTTCCTGCCAATATTATGCTGTTTTGATCATTGTTGCTTTGCAGTATAATTTGAATTCAGGGAATATAATACTGCTGGCCTTTCTTCTCCTTCTCCTTCTCCTTCTTCTTCTCCTCCTCCTCCTCCTCCTCTTCCTCCTTCTCCTCATAATGAAGCCTTTGAAGACTCCTCCTGGGCTAGGAGAAAGAAACCTGCATACATACACCTTTGCCAATCCCTCCTAATAGACATCTCTGCATAAATAAGACTCCTCCTCACTGTCTCCCTTCATCTCTTTTCCCTTCCCATCCTCCTCCTCCTCCTTCTTCTTCTTTTTCTTCTTCTTCTCCTTCTTCTTCTTCTTCTTCTTCTTCTTCTTCTTCTTCTTCTTCTTCTTCTTCTTCTTCTTTCTTCTCTTCATTTTTTCTTCTAAGATTACTTGGCTATTCAGTTCTTTTGTGATTCCATACAAATCTGATCGTTTTTTGTCCTGCTTCTTTAAAAAATTCCATTGGGATTTTGATGGGATATTACATTAAATCTGTATATTGTTTTAGGTAAATGGTCGTTTTAACAGTGTTGATTCTTCCAGTCTATGTACGTGGAATATCTTTCCATCTCTTTGTGTCTTCTTCGTTTTCTTTTAATAATGTCTTGTAGTTTTCAAAAAACAGTTCTGACAGTTAGCAGTATGAGATTGTACAAATGCTCTTAAGCAAGAGGCTTGAATACTAGAATAGTCTTCAATTGTCCCAATCTTAAGCTTCATAGCACATAGAGATGAAAACTGTTGCCTGAGCCAAAACACAAGGACTTATAACTTTCTTCCTCATCCTATAAAAGTACAGTCCTGTTTTGATGGGTGAGTTAGTTAAGTTACCTGGTTTTCAGGTGCTTCCTGATATAAATCAGCTCAATAAAGTTTTTTTTTATTTCTATTTGAGACACTTAAACTATTTTTTCCTTTACAGGAAAAAAAATCAACTATTTCTAAAATTAATTAAGATATTTTGTTATTAATTTAATGTTATATTATCAAATTAGTAATGTATTAAACAATTAACATTATGCTATGAATTTGAGATGTATTTCCAATATGATGCTGGCATAGAATATCATCATTTGTGTTCTGTTTTATTAGCACCCTGATTCACAGAACTGTATGCTCTTAGTTTGAAGTATGAGGCAGGGCGAGTTTACAGTTTAAATAATTTGCACAGCAGTCACTTCAAAAATCCTTATTCCCTTGAGTCAGCATAACATGGTAGATGTTACTGTTTCTTAGGATCCTCTTATTTCCTACATCCTTCTGAGGGTAAATTAGCTCATTATGATAAGCATGATTCAAGAATTTCAAAATAAGCATGTCATATAGTACTGCTTCTAAATGCAAGGCAACTCTTTCATCTGGTTCTCAACTAAAGAAATGAAAAACTTCCAATGAAGGAGAAAGAATTAGCTTGGTCTTATTAGTTTGCTATAGAATGTAACCTCTGCCATAAGATGCAACTCTACTATCTATATAGGACTAAATGCTAGTTCACATTTTCAGTGTGCAATAATGCCTAGAAAACCCACTATTCATCCTATGATGGGCTTTTCAGTTTAGAAAAGTATATTCATAAGTCAGACTTTACTTAGGCCTTGAACTTAGCATATAGATGTTCCAAACATGGCTTCTAGATAGCAAATGCAGAGCCTGTGAAATCTAAAATGATTCTCTTTTTCTTAGCAACCAGTACAACTGTAGAATAAAGGAAAATCTCCTTAGTTAAAAAAAGCAATCTGCACAGATTATCAATCAACTATCATTTTTTTTTTACTGATCTGAATATCAAAAGTTAAGAAAACAAAACAATAATATCTAATTTTGGCAAAATATGGGGAAATTGGTATTCTCACATTGTTGTTAGAAATACTGCTTGACATAACTTTTTTTGAAAACTGTTTGATAGTATCAACAATTCACATGTAGAAACCCTTTGATATGCCCTTTCTATTTCTCCAATTTTTTTTCCTACAGAAATACTAATTCCTGTGCTCAAAAATGTATGAACAGGGATTTCTACTAATACATTGTTCATAATAGCAAAAATATAGGAAACAACATAAATACTCAGACAGAGGAATGACTAAATAAATTATGATATATTCATTCTATAATACTCAATATATCATGAAAAACAAATTGAGGCTAGATCTATGTATACTGACATAGACAGATGCCCACGATCCATAGTTAAGGAAAAAAAAAACAAGCTTCAGATTCCTGTAGAATGTTACACAATTTCCGCCTCAAATTGTGTGTTTTCTATTATCTCTTCAGATTATCACTTTATTCCTAGATTGTATAGAATTCACATTTGGATCACTTTAATGCTATGTTTCTCTGTTTCTCAGAAAAATTAAAATAGTTGTTCAATTATATGTCATTCTACTTCTGTATGTGATTATATGTGTTAAAGAAGAACACCAAATCCTAGTAAATTATCTCAATAAATAGGAAAGAAATTCTGATGTTTTCTTTTTGGAAAATATAGTTTTAAAAGTGGCCTTTCTTAAAAAAATTAACAAATTATGAAAGTAACACATGAATTTTACCTTTTCAAATGAAATAGGTCAGAAATATGTAGAGTTATAAGTGAATATACCCTTTTACTTTATCCCAAATCCAAATTATCTTCATAGATAACGACTTAAAGCATGCTGGTTTGGTATATTCCAGACGTCTTCCTAGGCATCCACTTACATATATCTATATCTAGATAACCAACTCTGTATAGCCAAGTGTTGTATTTTCTTTTTAACAAAAATGACATTATACTACATGTAATTTTCCACAAGGATTAGTAGCCACTCTCCTCAGAATGCCTCGTTTAATGTGATCCAAATGTTTTTCACCCTTGTGTCACCACTCCATGTTTAAATTCTTGGGAAATGACTGAGCTATGAGTCACATGTTCTCCCCTTGCCCGGGAGATAGTAGATTACCTTTATTGATCATTCCACCAAGTTGAAATAATAGAGAAGTACTCCTCTGAAAGAAAATTGAAGTGTCATAAGGTAGAACAGAAATATCAAATGGGAAACAACAAAAGAAGGCTACATATATCTCTGTACTAGACTTGCTCAAAACACTGGGGAAAACATACAAGAAAGCAAAATATATACGATCAGAGGAGTATATGAAGTGTCATGAATACAAATATTGGGAAACAACTAACTTTACCTAGAAACATAGGGAAATCTTAACTGGCTTAAGGGATGGTTAAGAATTTCTCAGTCAGTGAATGAAATCCCAGACACTGAAGCATGAAAATAGGGTAAAATGGTGATTATGCAGAACCTACCCCTTCTTCAAAGCCCAAACCAATTCCCAGAAGTTTCTTGATATTATCTGATTTTCCAACAATTTATCAGATGAATTCCTCATTTAGAATTTCATCAAGTAATATATTACATTTCTCCTAAAGTATTTCATGTCGATGTATAGTCATGCACCACTTAATGATTGGGATATATGTTCTGAGAAATACATCATTAGGCAGTTTTTTCATTTGAACATCATAGAGTGCACTTACACAAACCTAGATGGTACAGCCTACCACACCTAGGTTATATGGTATAGCCTATTGCTCCTAGGTACAAACCTATATAGCATGTTGTTGTACAAAACAACACAAGATCAAATTAGGCACAAGAGAAGTGATGCAATCAAGAGATAAGGTAAACATAAAATGTATGAGGCTGCTGCTGACATAATATGGCATACTGTTTTCCAGCAAACTTTTTTAAGTAGAAAGAATACACTAAAATAACAATAAAAGGTATAGCAAATATATAAACCAGTAACATGGTTATTATCATTACCAAGTATTATGTATTTACATGCTTGTATGTGATATAATTTTATGACTGGCAGTGCAGTAGATTTGTTTACACCAGCATCACCACACTCACGTAAGTATGGTGTTACAATGGCTATGACAATACTAGGTGATAGAAAATTTTCAGCTCCATTACAATCTTATGGGACCACTGTCATATATGTGGTCAGTCATTAACAGAAACTTTATTATGCAGTGCATGACAGTATCATGTTTTGGTATTAAACATAAGTAGATGTTTTATTTATTACAAAAACTAATTAAAATCATTTGAGAGATTAACTGTCTTGTCTATAGCTATCTAATATATATAAGACCTGAATTTCTTCTGGTCTTATTAATTTGACTTTTTTCCTTTTATGGATAACATTACTTTGAGGTAAGGACAAGGACCTCTCTTATTAATTTTGTAACCCTCCAGTAAAATTTTCACTGTCTTATGACCTGATTTTATGGAAATGTTAAATTATAAATACTATTGTTTAGATTGTGGGTTTTTTTTCCAAAATTACCGAGGGAGAGGGATTTGGTTGCTGAAGATATCAATCAGTGTGCCATCTATAGTACAATAAATGTTATTTCAATAAACTTTTCATCTCTGAGCTAAGAAAATAATATTCTGTCACTGTTTATGTCCTTGGGACTTTCGAACAACTCTATATTACTAGTGGAGAGAGATTTGACATCCGAGATTAGGAGAAGTGAATGGAAAGGAAAGAACATATACAGAAATACAATTTAGTTCTGTATCCCATGAACTAATCTCAGAAAGAAGGGGAATGAGATTAAAAGGGGACACTAAAGAATCCTAAAACTAATAGCAAACTTTTCCAAGGTATATTAGATGATTTCTGACCGTTCTTTTAAAAAAATTATTTTTTCATTAATTTGACAATTGCTGACAGAATTTTTAAAGGAAAAAATAATAGTATCAATTATACATTTATAATTTTTAGAGTAATTGAATCTTTACAGTGGAAGAATATTATACACTAGGGACTGAATGTTTGTGTCCCCCTCAAATTCATATGTTGAAGCCCTAAATCTCAATGTGATGGTATTTTCAGAGAGGCCTTTTGGAAGTAATTAGGTTTAGATGAGGTCATAAGGGTGGGACCCTCAAAGTAGAATGAGTGCCCTTATAAGAAGAGGAAAAGACACCTCCATGTGAGGACAGGGCAACAAAGCAGCCATCTGCAAGCAAGGAAGAGGGCACCCACCAGAACCCGGCTTTGCTAACACCCAGATCTGGGACTTCCAACCTCTAGACTTATGAGAAATAAATGTTTGTTGTTTAACCACTCCTCTCCCCATTTTTTGGTATTTTGTTGTAGTAGCCCAAGCTGACTAAAACATAATATTAACTACAAAATGTAAACTTTCTCATGTAAAGTTATATTTCAAATCTTTGCAAATAAAGTTTTCTTGGAAAATATCAGGACTTTTGATTTTTGCTCCAATATGGAATGAGCTTAAAAGTTGTCACACAGTCTTTGCAACAAGAAAAAGCTGAACATAGTGAAAATCAATAAGTTTTCTTGGAACTATCATAGAATTGAGATATCAAGGCAAACTCTTATCGTGAAAGAAATCTGGGGGGACAAAGGGAATCCAAAGAGTCATACTCAATATTTTCTTACCTCGAGCAAGGCACTGGAGCCATAACTGGTAACAGTTAAATGGTAATTTTGACAAGTTTTTAGAGGTTAACTGTGGACTAGTGAAATAATGAGAAACTCTGTGGGCTGCAGTCTTAGGGTTCCTCCCACACTTCTGTGGTTTTAATTTTCACCATGTTCTCATTATGGATTAATTTGCTAGGGCTGCCATAACACAATATTATGGACTGTATGGTTTAAAAAGAAGAGAATTTTATTTTATAATAGTTCTGGAGTCTAGAAGTCTAAGATCAAGGTGCTGGCAGGTTTGGTTTCTCTTGATGTCTCTCTTCTTTGCTTGCAGTTAGCCACCTTCTTTCTGTACCTCCACATGGTCTTTCCTCTGTGTGTGCATAACCCTAGTGTCTCTTTGTGTGTCCTAATCACCTCTTCTTATAAGGACACCAGTCGAATTGGATTAGGGCCCAACCTAATAGCTTCTTTTTTAAATGTAATCACCTCTTTTAAGGCGTTATCTCCACATAGAGTCATATTATGAGGTATTGGGTGTTAGAGCCTCAATATATGAATTTTGAAGGAGATAATTCAGGCTATAATACATAGTGAAAAGCAAAGGAAAATACCCTCATAGCTCTGGCAGGAAGAGGAGAAAAGTAACCATTTTGAGATATATTCATAACAAAGTCTTACTCTCCATTGGAAAACTTTACCTCACACTTAACCCACCTGGGGAAAGAAAGCATTTCCCATCTGAGCCCCCTTTAGACTTCTTGTATCACTGAACGCGGGGATAGTAGCTAAGGAATACTTCCAAAGATTATAGCACAGGGACACAGGCTCTCTCAATGACTGAGATTTAATCATGAGATTATAGAATTCTTCTCCTCCCCAATGTCTTACCACCACACAAACAGGGCTCCAATAAAATAACTGATTTACAGCTGAAAGAGCTACAAAATGCAGACTTTCTTGAGGAAGAGTACCTAAGGAAGTCAAAAGTCAGTGGAGGAGACTAAAACAAGAACAATAGAGGAATTTGAGCACTCTGGAATCTACATCTATTGGGAAATTTAAACATAACCTAACTCCTGGCCAGATTAACATAAAACCTCACCCTAAAGGTCTGTTTACCTCAGTTCCTAGTTCTAGTACATCATGGCCACCATTCAACAACAATAACAAAAAAATTAAAAGACATACTAAAAGGCAAGAAAAAGACACAGTCTGAAAGACAACACAAGCATCAGAATCAGACTCAGATGTGACAGAGAGTTTGGAATTGTCACACTAGAAACTAATATGAACCGTGATTAATATGATAAAGAATCTGATGACAAAAATAGGTAATGTGAAAAAAAGGGATGCTTAATATAAGCATAAGGATGGAAACTCTAAGAAAGAATCGAAAGGAAATGCTAGAACTCAAAAACACAGTAACAGAAATGAAGAATGCCTTTTATGCCTCATCAGTAGACAGGACATAACCAAGGAAAGAATCAGTACATTTGAAAATTTGTCAATAGAAACTCCCCAAACCATTATGCAAAGATGAAAAAAAAGAAAATAGAGTGCCAAGAATGGTGAGAAAATTTCAAAGGTATAGTATAAATTTAATTGACATAGCAGAAGAAAGAGAGAAAGAAGCAGAAGAAATAATGAAATAATAATGGTTGGGAACTTACCAAAAATGACAGACACTAAACTACCAATCCAGAAAGCTCAGAGAACATCAAGCAGAATACACAGTACAAAGCAAAATAAAACAACACCTAAGAAGACCATAGTCAAACTTTATTAAAGACAAAGAGAAAAAGAAAACGTTGAAAGAGTTCATTAGGAAAAACATGTTACCTATTGAGAAATAAAGATAAGAAGTACTAAAGACTTTTTGTCAAAAACATACAAGCAATAAAAGAATGGACTGAAGTAAAGTATGTTAAAAAAACAAAACAAAACACCATCCTAAAATTCTATATCCAGAAAAAAATATTCATTAAAAATGAAATGGTGAGAAATAAAAAAGTGAATAAAAGAAATAATTTCTCAGACAATGAAACCTAAGAGAATTTGTATCAGCATAACTGCCTGGCAAGAAATATTTAAAGAAATTTTTGCAGAGAGTAGGAAAATTATGTCAGAAACGTGATTCTACATCAAGAAAGGACGAGCATCAGAGAAGGAATATATGAAGGTGAAATAAAACCTTTTATTTTTTTATTCTTAGTTGATCAAAAAGATACCTTTTACTTTCAAGTAATAACAGTAATAATTTATGGAGTGATTATAGCCAATGGCTAAGTGAAATGAATTACAGCAATGTCATAAGAATGGGAGGAAGGAATTAGGAATCTTCTGGTATGAAGTACCTGCTCTGAAAGTGAAGGAGAATAGTGTTATTTGAAGATGGGACTTGGATCAGTTTAAAATGTATATTTGAAACTTTAGAGCAGCTACTAATATTTTTTAAAATAAATAGGCTAGTAGAAAAATAAAATGGAATCATATAGAACGCTCTATTAAAATCCCCAAGAGAAGTCAATAAAAGAGGGGACAACAAAGAAATAACACATGCAATGAAGATAATTGTCTATGATTGTAGATTGCATGATTGTCTAAAAAATTCCAAAGAATTAACAACAAAAATCTTCTAGAACTAATAAACAAAGATAGCTAGTTTGGAGGATACAAGGTTAATATATAAAAGTCAATTGTTTTCCTGTATGTCAGCAATGAACAATTGGAATTTAAACACACACCATTTACATTAGGATAAAAAATGGAATACTTATACACAAATCTAAGAATATATGTACTAGACCTATATGAAGAAATTACAAAATTCTGATAAAGGAAATCAAAAAAGCTCTAAATAGAGAGATATTTCATGTTCATGGGTAGGAAGATTTAATGTTAAGATTTCAGTTTTTTTCTAAATAATCTATAAATTCAACATGACCCCAATAAAAATCCCAGCAAGTTACTTGTGCATATTGACAAACTGATTCTAAAGTTTATAAGGGAAGGCAAAAGACTTAGAATAGCTAACTTATTACAAAAGATGAAAGTAAGAAGACTGACATTCCCAGCATTAAGACTTACTATAAAGCTATGGTAATCAACACGGTATAGTATTGGTGAAATAACAGACAGATAAATCAGTGGAACAAAACAGAGCCCAGAAACAGAACCACACAGATACTATCTACTGATTTTTGACAAAGGGGGCAAAATCAATTAAGTGGAGAAAGGGTAGCCTTTTCAACAATGGTGTTGAAATAACTAAACATCTACATGCAAAAAAAAGAATAACCCAAACTTGGATGCAACCAAGATCTCTTTTAGTAGGTGAATTGATAGGAGAAAACAAACAAACTGTGGTACATCAATTAAATGGGATATTATTTAGCAATAAAATAAAATAAGGTATATAACTATGAAAAGACATGGAGCAACTTTAAATTAATATTACTGTGTGAAAGAAACCAATCTGAAAAGGCTACATGCTGTATCATAGGATCATAGACCTAAATGCAAAATATGTAATTATTAAACTGTTGGAAGAAAGGTAGGAGAAAAACGGAGGTAACCTTAGTTTTGGGGATCAGTTTTAAATATAGCCCCCAAAGCAAAATCCATGAAAGAAAATATTGGCAAATTGAACTTTATTAAAATTTAAAATGTCTGCCCTGCGAAATACACTATTAAGAATGTGATAGGACAGCCACAGACAGGAAGAAAATATTAGCAAGACACATATCTGATAAAAGACTTGTTTCCAAAATATACAAAGAATTCTTAAATCTCCACAATAAGAAAACAAACAACCGAATTAAAAATGGGCAAATACTGAACATACATCTCACAGTGAAGATAAACTGATGGCAAATAAGCACATGAAAAAGTACTCAACATCATTTTTATCATGGAATTGCACATCAAAATAATAATTAGATAACAGTACTATTGTGGTTTAAATCATGTCTCCTCGAAGATATGTTGAAGTTGCAATGCCCACTACTTGCGAATGTGATCTTATTTCCAAATAGGTCTTTGAAGATGTCATCAAGTTAAGAGGTCACTGGGATTGACCCTAGTTCAATATGACTCGATGTCCTTATAAGAGGAAATGCCAGGTGAAGACAAAGGCATAGAGGGAGGATGCCATTTGGTTACAAAGGCAGAGATTGGATTGATGAAGCTGCAAGACAAGGATTGATGACTACCTCTAGAAGCTAAGATGATGCAAGAAGGATTCTACCCAGAGTCCCAGAGGGTTCATAGCTGGCTGACACCTTGATTTCAAGACTTCCAGCCTTCAGAACTGAGAGAGAATAAATTTCTGTTGTTTAAAGTTACCCAATTTGTGGTCGTTTGTTACAGCAGCCCTAGGAAGGTAATACAACTGCACACCTATTAGAATGGCTAAAATCCTGTAAACTGACAATACCAATTTTTGACTGAGATGCACGGCAACAGAAATTTTTACCTTTTGCTAGTGAGAATGCAAAACGGTACAGCCACCTTGAAGATAGCATGACAGTTTCTTACAAAACTAAACATTTTCTTACCATATAACCCAGCAATTGTGCTCTTAGGTATTTACCCAAATGATATGAAAATGTACATGAATGTTCATAGTAGCTTCATTTGTAATAGCACCAAACTAAAAGCAATCAAGATGTTATTCACTAGGTGAATTGATAAACAACTTGTGGTGCATCCATACAATGAAATATTATTCAGCTCTAAAATCAAATGAGCTATCAAGCCACGAAAAGCCATGGATGAGTTTAAAATGCATATTGCTAGGTAAAAAGAGCCAGTCTAAAAAGGCTACTTACTGTGATTTCAATTATATGACATTCTGGAAAAGGTGAAACTAATATGCAGACATATATTTCCCTGTACTGTTATCTGAGATGGCCTAGAAACAATGACACCCCACCAGAAACGAGCATACCTAGTGCTCTAATCTTGTTTTCTAATGCCATTGTTGTATAAAAGGGCCCCTTGGAGAAATGGGTAACTCTAGGACTGGAGCGAGTAACATGCAGGATGATTCTGGATAACCTTGTAATGCCAGAAAGTAAAGACTTTAAAAAACCCACATTGTTAGGGTGATATGTAAGGGATATAGGAAAAAATTGAAAGAGCTCTCAATGGCCAAAATTGGAACATTTGACCAACAAAATAAATAAAGTAATACTGGATTATTATCCAACATATACGATAAATGCCCATGACTCCATACTGATATAAATGGTTGAATAAATAATTAAATTGAGAGAATAGACTAATCTCCCTAGCAGAATAATTCCAACAAATCTATGTAAATTTTTTACCCACAAGGAAGTGGGGCATAACTTTCCACTTTCTGAGTATGGGCTATTCATGTAACTTCCTTTCAAAGGCAGGGGTGGGGGAGAGTAACTTTACAGTGGAGAATCTTGACAAATACTACTCAGACAGGTGATCCAAGTCAACATTAACAGTGGTTGATTATGTCGATAGTATGTACTGTGGATATGATGTGATGAGATGGCTCTTTACCTCTCTAGTATTCCAAAAACACATAATCCCAGCTGAATCTTGAAGAAAATATCAGACAAAGGTCAACAGAGGGTCATTCTACAAAATAACTGACCACTACTCGTCAAAACTGTCAAGGTCATCAAAAACAAGAAAGGTCTGGGAAACTGAGAGCAAGGGGAGCCTGAGAAGACATGATATCTAAGCGTAATATATTTCAGAGGGGATTCTGAAAAAGAGAAAGGTAATTATATAAAAACTAAGGAGATATCAATAAGGTATAGACTTTACTTAATAATAGTATTCAGTATTGGTCCTTTAGTTATAAGTAATGAACAATACTAATTTAAAATGTTAATAGCAGGGGCTACTGCATGTGGATGTATAGGAACTCAGTGCTCTCTAATTTTTCTTTAAACTGTTTTAAAATATTTTTTTTATTCTAAAAAGGGAAAAGCACATCACACTAGAGTGTCAAGCTTAGAAATCTTAGAAATATCATTAGGAAGAACAGTTATATAGCATCATTTCTAAAAGCCTTCTATAACTTCATTTCTACACTATAGCAGAACTAGATGTTTTTCTATTTGGTACCATATTTTCCAGTGCTTATTTCTTTCATGACATCACACATGTAGACAGTAAGTTTTTTATTTGATTCTAAGTTCATTGAGGGGAAGGATTGTCTTACTTATTTTTGTATCCCCATCATCTACCATAGTGCTTGGCACATAGTACATCCCTCATAAATATTTGTTGAATACATGAATAAATGAGAAGAAATATAGTTTCTCTATAATAATTAAGATAACTTGATTCTTAAATGTGTCTAAATCTGCAGAATTCATAGTGTACTCAATACATAGAGTCAATCAGAATTCAATACAACCAATACATTCTGAATGTGCCTAGCTAATAAAAATGAATGAAAGCTTTCCAAGGTACTGCTCAATTGCTTGTTACTGAAGCATTTTGATTATTATCCTTAAGACTTCTTTCTCCTTATCCTTCCATGAAAGGAAGGGATACAGATGTCCAGTCAATTGTTAAACTGGAGAGTCCACTGAGGCTAACGAGGATTCCAACATGACATCTGACACATTTCTATTTATAATTTTAGTTTAGAATCCACCATTTTTTAAGATCTCTCTTTGAAATAGTTGTTCATTATCTTTTACTTATTCTAAATTGTGCCACTTAAAAAATCTTTCAAATAAATTTATGAGTCTATTTTGTTAAGATCATAAACAACTACATTTTCTAAATCATAGCCTTTACAAAAGTCTTAATGTGCTATCTGCTTTTAACATTTAATTTGCTTTCAACTTTGCAGAGGGGCCCTCAGAACACAAATCGTAAATCTTAAGAGTTCTCATCACAAAGAATTATTTTCCTTTACTCTTTTCTTTTTCTTTTTCTTTTTCTTTTTTTGTGACTATATGAGAAAACGGATGTCAGCTAAACCTATTGTGGTAATCCTTTCACAATATATGTAAATCAAACCATCATTCTATATACCTTAAGCTTAAATACAGTGATGCATGTCAATTATTTCTCAACAAAACTTGGGGAGGGGAAAGAACAACAAATAAAAATGAAAATGTAAAGGGAAAATCAAATCACTGTTATTACTATTCTCATAAGTTTCATTCTGATTTAGGCTTTTGATCTTGTTTTTAAGCATTAGTGATTATGTACTCTCTTTATTGTATACTAGTCATTAATAGGCCATATTTTGGGGTAATTTTGGCAAGTGAGCACAGATAATTTTATTTTAAAATAAATCATGAAAGGGAACAGAGAAGAATAGTCATTCTCGATTTTTTCCTCTGATGTCTTGCAAGCAGAACTCATTTTTTTTCATTAAGTAAATACTTATTAAGTGCCATATTGCATATGGCCTGGCTGCCTAGTACTGAGTTTTATAAGGTTGGTAATAAAAAAGCTCTAAAGAGTAGCCACAAAATTGTTCTAATTATTTATAAAGCATAATAAAGGATTGTTTTTATTAATTAGTTTTATTCAATTGTACACATAATACATGGTCATAGTAAAAAAAATGAAACAATAGAGAAGGATATAAGGTGAAATGTTAGTCTCCCTTCTTTCCTTCATGATATTACCATCCTCCCTTCCTGGGAACATATGCTTACCAGTGTCTTGCATATCCTTCTAGAAATCTTCTGTGTATATTTAAGCATATCACACACACACACACACACACACACACACACACCCCATTTCTATTATAAAAATGGAACCTTATCACAGTAGTCTCCTCTTATCCACACGGAATACATTCTAAGACCCTCCAAGTGGCTGCCTAACACCATGGATAGTAGCAAGTCCTATATATACTATGCTTTTTCCCCCCTATACTTACACACTTATGATAAAGTTTAATTGACAAATTAGGCACAGTAAGAGATTAACAGTAACTAAAAGTAAAATAGAACAATTGTAATGATATACTGTAATAAAATTTATGTGAATGTAGTCTCTCTCAAATCATCTTACTGTGCTGTACTTAATCTTCTTCTTGTGCTGATGTGAGATGATAAAATGCCTAGGTGATGAGATGAAGTGAAGTGAATGATGTAGGCACTGTGACATAGCATTAGGCTACTGTAAAGGTTACTTGAACACAGCACTGCAATACTGTGATAGTCGATCTGATTACCTAGACAGTTTCCAAGTGACTATCAGGCGGGGTGCATATATACTATGGATATGCTGGATGAAGGGATGATTCAAATCATGGGCAGATGGAGCAGGACAGCTTAAGATTTTATCATGCTACTCAGAATGGTGTGCAATTTAAAACCTATGAATTGTCTATTTCTGGAATTTTCCATTTAATATTTTTGGACCATGGTTGCACAGATAACTGAAACCTTAGTAAGCTTAACCATGGGTAAGGGGAGACCACTGTATACATATTTTTCTGCATTTAATTTTGTTTATTTTTACTTTCTGAATCAGTGTATAAATCTTTATCTCACTCTTTTAAATGTACATACAGTAAGGTACTGAGTAAAGAGATGTTTAAGGCATTTAGATTTTATGTAGAAATTGCATCTGTGACAAATGTAGATAAGTACATATAAAACAAGGATAAGTTTTATATTGAATACTAAACCAGATATACTGTGGAAAACTTAACTTTTGTTTATTCATCTTAACAGAAATAGCCCTTTAGAATACACAGGGAGGAGGATTTTATTAAATAACTTGAAATTATTCAGGGAGATTAATATTTATATACATTATTCTTTGAGCAACATTTGTGATCCAGAATTTGTGCTAGATGCTTAATATATATGATGTTATTTAATGCTCAGCAAACACATTAGAATCAAGAAAACTTGGGTTTTATTCTCTAAGTGATTTAACAGCTATATAATTTTGGGTATTGCTGCCTCTGTTTTCCTAATCTTTAAAATGGGAATAATATTACTTACCTAAATGGGTTTATGTACTAATTAAATGACATACTATATGTAATTGCCTTAAGGGTTGCCATGAAAATGAAATGAGTTAATATATGTAGACGCACTAGAAAAGATCTTAGTAAAGTATAAGTTCCATATAAGTTTACTAAATAATAGCAGACTATATGTTTATAACACAATACCCATAGATTATTCAACCAATCATGTGAGTCACACATTATGCTAGAACTTAGAGATATAATGAAATATTCTGGCCAATTGAAATTGAAGAGAGTATGGGGGTGGATTTCACATTATTTATATATTCCTGTATTGTTTCAGTTATGAGCATTACTTAAAATGTGAATTTATATTTTACCAGTTATACGTGCACATAGTTTTTAAAAAATAAAATACAAAAAGAATTATAAGAATCTATCTTCATCTGTCTCACCTTCTCTCTTCCTTAATTCTGCTCTTGAGGGGCAATCAATTCAATTATTGTAACTGCTTCTACTCATATAAACTGCCATATTTGTAAATAACATACACATAGTGCTCTTTTGGTATTCCTCAGATTCAGACATTATTTACTGACTGTCGTAAAAGCATTTTGGTAGTTGGAGATTTATCTTTTTAGACTACAGTCTTTCCCCTTTTCCCAAGCCAATTTCCCTATGTTGTTATATAACAGTTTTTTGTTGTTGCTTTAAATCAATAGTCAACATTTGCATCAAAGATTATGTAAATATTGTTCATTGCTTGACCATGTTTTGAACTCTAATTAACTATATTTTCTTTTTCTTAAAACATTTCATTTGTCTTGGAGTTAATAATCTCTTTCTCCCTTTCCTCCTCCTTGTTCTCCATTGTTTGATTAGCTTTTAAGTACCCGTTGTTCCGTTGTTCTCCAAATACTTTGAAATATCTGTAAAATATCTCAGAATTTCTCCAAATGTTCCATCATATAACCCATAAATTTCCATTTTTTAAAACTAGTGATCTTCCTCCCGGATGTTTTAGTTCCCCCTTTCTGGCCCAATTCGGTTGTTCCTATGCCTACTTCATAAACTATTACTCAGGGACCTCCTTTCACCATTCCCCAAGCTTTAATTTCCTATATCTTGAGCTCCTTTGCTTCCTTAATTAATTATTTTCTTTTCTGAAGTACATTCTCTAGTACCTTTCTCTATTAAGGTACATATTATGCAAAATTTTAAGTCCTCCCATGTCTAAAAGGTTTATTCTATCTTCCACTTGATTGATAGGTTGATATAAAATTCAAGGTTCAAAATATTTGGTATCTGAAAACCTTGTTACTGGCTATTCAGTGTCTTTAGAGACAAATTCTTCAATTACCTCGTTAGGGGTCTCTATACTTGGCTGCCTATATCCTGGGAGCAAGGTAGAGGATGAGGCCAGAAGTTTAATTTAACTTTTACTTAATTCTCCTTTAGGTCTGTGTCTCATTCAACATTTCTTCTTCTCCTGGTACCACCAAATTGAGACTCTCAGATTTAATTTCTCTCAGAAACTGGGAGTCACCTGCCTGAGAAGTTAGGAGAGGAACTAATTTCTATTATCTACACAGCTTACTTTCATTTTCTGCACTACCTAAGCATTGAGGCGGTCAGGGGTCCTTCAGGGTGAATCACACTGTTCTCATCAGTGTCCTTCTCTATTGACACTTACTGTCTACCTTCCTCTGCCCTTGTAAGTAAACTATCATGCTATCTTTGAAAAAATAAATCTCTCCTCTGTTGTCCTCTTTCATATTTTTTCTTTAATCTTTGTGTTTTTATACCTTATAGTTCATGGTAGGTAGAATAATAACCCCCAAAGATATTCACATTCAAATTTCTGGAACATAAGTAAATATGTCATCTTCCATGTTAAAAGTGATTTTGCAAATGTGATTAAGGACCTTGAGATTCAGAGATTACCCTAGATTATTAAGTAAGCCCTATATAATCACAGTGGCCCTTATAAAAAGGAGTCAGAAGGATCAGAATTATTAGTAAGAGATGAGAGGATGGAAACAAGGGGTTAGGATGATGTAATGAGAGTTCCATGAACTAAGGAATGTGGATGTCCTCTAGAAGCTGAAAGAGTCATAAAAAAGGAGTCTACCCTGAAGCCTCCAGAAGTGAACACAGCCATGATGACACCTTGACTTTAGACTTATGACCTTGAGAACTGTAAGAAAATAAATTTATGTTGCTTTAAACCACAATAGTTGTGGTAATTAGTTACGGGAGCAATAGGAAACTAATATGGATTGTGTTAGCAACTAGGGGATTCTGTAACAAATATCTAAAAATGTGATAGTGTATTTGGAACTGAGTAATTGGCAGAATCTGGAAGAATTTTGAGGGGCACTACAAGAAAAGCCTAGTTTGCCTGGAACAGAAATATGGGCATTAAAGGTGTTGCTGGTGAGAACTCAGGAAAATGAAGAACATGGTAGGGAAAACTTATATTGCCTTTGAGAATATCTAAATTGCCATGAACAGACTATTGATAGAAGTATAAATGTTCATAAAGGCACTACTGCTGATTGCTCAGAAGGAAATGATGAATATGTTATTGGAAACTGGAGAAAGTGAACCTTTGTTATATCATCAGAAAGCTTTACTGAATTGTGCCCTCAGTTACACGGAAGGCATAACTTGTAAGCAATGAACTTTGACACTTTGCTAAGATTTCCAAGCAAAGTATTGAAGGTGCAGCCTGGTTTCTTCTTGCTACTTAAAATAAAGTTCAAGATAAAAGAGAAAATGGAAGGAAGAACTACTATGCAAAAAAGAACCAGAACTTGATGACTTGTGAAATTCTCCAGATTATGAAAGATACCAAAAGTAGGAGAGTTACTCCTAGGAAATCCTACTCTGGAGAGAAAGAGAAGTGTGGGTAGACAGCCATTTTTGCTAGTGCCTTTAAAGGAACAAGAGAGCAGGATATTCACTCAGAGGAAAATTCAAAGAGATTAACCATGTGATTCATTGGACCCCTCAGTCATCTCAGTAGGAGCCAAAAATAGATATGGGATTATCTAAGAAAGACCTTGGTATGGCTTCGTCTGTAATGGAGTGAATCCTGACAAACATGGGAGACTCACAAAGTTTTTGTGAATGTTAAATCAGAATAAATACTGCCATCCGTACTGAAAGGGACAGAGAGAAGATGAAACAAAAGAAAGCTATTAGAGTCCCCAAAATCTACAGATATATTGGTAAAAATGCTTAGCTCCAAACACATGCTATGATTCATAGAAAGTATGATTTCAAAGGCAGAGCTGAGGGCCCTGAGGTTGGAGCCATAGACTCAGAGGGAGGAGCCGCGAGCCCCGAGGGTTAGCTGCAAGCCTTACAACCAGCTAGATTTTAAATTTTCTTTGGATCAGTGACTCATTTCCTTTAATTTTCTCCCATTTCAAATGGTGTGTATAACTGTTAGCTTATGCCTACCCCATCATTGTCTTTTGGGATCAGATGACCTGTTTCTTGAGTTTCAGAGGTTCACGGATGGAAAGAAATTTTACAGCGGGATAGATGATACTGATAGCCTTATCCATATCAAATTAGGTGATTTAGATGATAAGATTTGTGACATTCGATATGATGGAGACAATTTGATTACTTTTGGACAGAGCTGATGCTGTAATAGGTTGAGAGTTTTGTGGACCTGATATAAGATGAATGTATTTTGCATGTGATGTGGGTGTGAATTTGGTGGCCTAGAGGGAGGACTGTGGTAGACTGAAAATATCCATGTACTATTCCTTAGAACGTGTGAATATGTTACCTTACATAGCAAAACAGACTTTGCAGGTGTGATTTTTTATTAAGGATCTTGAGAGAAGAAATTTTTCATGAGTTATCCAAGTGGGTCCAGTGTAATTACAAGGAACCCTATAAAAGAGTTAGGCGGATCAGATTAATTAATAATAGATGTAAAGATGGAAGAAATAGATTTAAGTGAAATGAAGAAAGGGCCATGAGAATGCAGACAGCCTCTAGAAGATTAAAAAAAACGGAAAGGGAAAGGATTCATCACTGAAGCCTCCAGAAATAACAGTGGCGACACTTTGATTTTAGAGTTCAGACTTCTACAACTGTAAGATAATAAACTTGTATCATTTCAAGCCACAAAGTTTGTGGTAATTTGTTACAGCAACAAAAGGAAATTAGTAAAGATTTTAATATAATTTAATGGGATTTTGTGAGATATTAGAGAAAAGAAGCCTGTGTGTTAATTTCCCATGTTTTAACTAGAATTCGATCGTTATTATTAGAAAATATATTAAAATTATTTCCCTTTTGATAAAACCCCACCTATCCTTTATAATCTAGCTAGTGTCTCACTGCTTCCATGAAAACCGTTTTTTACTTCTTTACTACTCAGTGGCTTATATTTTTTGAATCTGTGTTGTTTTCACTGTTTTTACTGCTTAATTTTTATACTTAACCATAGATGATATTAGTTTAATATCTAAAGACTTCATATATTAATTCTTCAACCATTTGTCAATGTATTTAAATTTATTAAATATATTGAGTATCTCCTAGTGCCGGGCACCATGCTGAGCATTGAGATGTAAGAGTCAAAGGGAAATGTGAGAAAAAAAAGATCCTTTCCTGAAAATCACACATAATGTCCACTATTCTAATTTCTTATTAACTTGTAAGTCTCTGCCACTAGATTGTAGGTTCCCTGAAGGCAGGACATTTTATATTCCTCTGATATGCTTGGCATGATATTAGAATCTTAGTAAAATTTTAATCATGAAAAAAAGAGACAGGAAGGAAAAAGAAAAAGAAAAAATATGGTAACCTCTTCTAGCACAGGATGAAATTATTTCTCTTTCTAACTATCGGAATGCCATCTATGTAATATCTGGCTAGGATAGTCTATTAATATAGTTTATTCCTTTTATTGAACAATTCTATAGTCACAAAATTAGCCTAAATTTCATTGTATAGGTTAAATAGAATGAGTATCCTTGATTCTTGTTATAATTAAAATTAAAACATCTGCAACCATTTTGTATTGATAGTAATTTAGAATTTTCGATTAGCTCTTTTATAAAGGTGATGTGGTTAAAGTCAAATTGCCTAAAATACATTTTATGTTTCCTTCCCTGACCTTTAATAAATTTAGTTTAGCAATTAATGTCTATAATTAATGGAGTTAGTGATTTTAGCTCTTGTGCAGCAGAATTGCTAAGATGCCTCATATATATCCAATACAGAAAAAAAAACATGTTTTAATTTTCAGTACATGTCTTTGGTTCCTATGGAAACGGTTCAGTAAAAGAAGTTTGAAATGTTACATATTATTTAATATCTTATATTCATATAAATATTGCCAGAAGATATGTCATACCTATTCAAGAGTACAGTGTCATGGGAGTTAAGCAAAGGAATATATTAAATTGAAACTCATTGTGGCCCATTGCTGTTGACACTGCTGGCCTGGAAGGAACTTCAAAAGGAATCTCAATGGCTATCTTGAAAAAATAATCAATACCTTCAGTAGGAAGTATACTGATTTTATTAGTGAGGATTCTTATAATTGCATTGTACTCTTCTATTTTACAGAAAAAGACAGAACTTGAATTTAGCTCAGGTTTAGGGGGGATATCAATTTCAAACTGGCTTACATTTATTCACTTAGATTTATTCGAGTACCAGTAAAACTGGATAGATGCTGAATAAAAGAGATTATTAGCTTTGCATTATAATGTGAAGTTTCAAAATGTGAAACATTCCAATAAATACAATTTTTCACTTTCAACCAATTCCATATACTATTGGTCATATACAACCTCGACTATTAAACCTTATCACCTAGATGTTTCAGATCACTAAGAATTCCCATTTTGTAACTCTGTAAGTCTTATAGATTAGAAGAACACTCACTGCTGGAGGGAACTTTGTAAGATACACAAACATTTCTTTCATTTTTGGGTTTTTTAAAACAAATCTCAACATTGAAAGAATTCAATGAATTTTATATATCACACTCTTCTGTGACATGGTTACATTGAGCATCACATGAAATTTCTACTTATGGCTGCCACACATCAGCCTGACCATTCCCTAATGCATTAATCTCTGTGGAATCTTTCCTGGACTGCTTAGTCTCAGAATGTAAAAGGCTAATTTAGGGACCACATCTGCCCAGGTTCCAGTAGTACCTTAAACTCTAATATTTGCTTTCTTGGATGTCAGTCTTGTTAGACTGTGAACTCCATGAGGCCAGGGGCCACACTGTATGGGTTTTTAATTCATCCTTGCCTAGCCTATCTGAGATGGAGCTCAATAAATTAATAATAAATAAATTCAGTCTGAAACATGTTTCGCTAAGAGAAACATACTCTTGTATTTAACAACGTATTTATTAGATAATTATTCCAAATAACTCGATAAATAATTTTTTGCATATATTTGAATATATGGCACATGCCAAATTCCCAAACAACCAACTAGCCTCTTGCCACACACACAAAAGTGCCTTAATGAGTTTTCTGTGAAAATGATGCAGAACTGACTTTTAAATAGCTCAGAGGTTAAGAGATACTGTAGAGTATCACAGAAACAGCCATGTGACTACATTGTCTAAGAAAAAGATAATTCCAAAATGTATTCTTAAGTGAATGTTGCCAAGTCTTTTCCAGTACCAATCTCTGTGATTTACAAGTGAAGCGGGTACACTGACAACATCTGATGATACCCAGGACCCTTGCTGCTTTGTGACTCACTGCTTGACCTTGTCATTAAACTTCTTTTAGTGCCTGTCAGGGCAGCTGTAAAACTGCCAAAAGTAGTCTCCCCTAGAAAATCCTTCTTTAACTGAGCTGTTCTGAAAGATACGTATCTTTAAAATGAAAGTAATTGTAAAGAAAGCAATACTGCCTGTCTCAGTAGCAAAAAATTCCTATCCCATCTCGTTAGGATGGGATTAATCCCCTTTTGTAGCATCAAACACCGTGGAGACCAATTAAAGAAGCAAGCTGCCACATTGCTAGCAATTCAAAGTCATTCCCCAAAGCCACCATATTGAGGCAAGAATCTCTACCTTCTATCAGTGCCAGAGTTTCTTCTCCTGCAGCAATGGCCACGGGTGAAAGGGATACAGTGACATGAACTCATGAAATATTTAGTTTATTGATATTGACTATGATAAAGTCAGTTATACACAGTCTGTAGTATCTAACATATGCTCTTGTATGCAGGTTCAGTACAGTTCCTTTTATATATTACTTAAATCTATCTCTATATGATCTTATACTCTATCTGTTGAACAAGATGCCTACAAAATTCCTTCTCAGTCTTTCCCTGATGGTTGACTGGATCATATTTTACTTCAATTACTGATCAACTATTTGATTACTGCTTACTTCATTTGAACAAGCTTTTTTTTTCATTATAACAATGGCAGAAAATAGCCAGTTCAACTAGGAGTACGGTCCATGCAGTTCAGTCTCGGTTATAACTTCTTTTTAATTTGGTCAAACCTGACTATGTTCTTGGCTCATCTCATTCGTTTGGTTATAAGAATGCAAATACTCTGCAATCTCTTCTTCCTTCTCTTGTCTGCTGTTCTCTAGTATCTTACCTATACATATTCCTGATTTCACTGATTTAACACATTCCACTTCTGCTAACTGAAGTGATGTATTTCCCTTCTCCTATGGTAGAGATTTCTGTACTGCCTAAAAACCTGTCTAGCAGACTAACAACCATTAAATCAATTCTGTGGTCTGGTGAGATTCACTCAACCAGGCACTATAAGAGGAGTATTAAATACTGTTTCTAAATTAACCAAACTCTTTACAAAGCATCATATAATATTTTATACATCTCCCACTCCCTCAGACCAGACAGTTGAAACTGTCTTATTCTGGAGAATATTGAGAGCTTCGCTGCATTTCTTTCTTGTATCATACTATAGACAATTTTTTCGATAACTTTACAAATGTTTTTGATAAAATGAATGGTCTCAACTCTCACTGTTTAAATTTTAGTTCATTTGGCACGATAAAATAGCTTTTATCTGAACATTGTCATGGTATCTCACACTGTTTGCACCTATTTTGGAGGTAATATTATTCACATGTAGAGGTTGATTTTTTAGGTCATTATTTTTTAGAAACCGAAGTTGGTTCTATCTATCTATGTTACACATGTTGAAAAGAAACTGTACACTTGAATGACACAGGCTTTTATTTCTTCTGGAAAAAATGTCATTTTTAATTTTAAAATGTTCTTTTTGATGTAGACTAAAATTGAGAAGTAAATTACACATAAAAAATACTAAATGGGGAAAAATGTGCCGTTAAATGATTCCAGGAACACTTTAACTCCAAAACTATTTATGAGTCTCTAAAGTACAAAAGTGAAAGTTTGATTAGCACAAGGTATACTTTAATACCAAGTGCATTTGCTTTTAAAGGGTAAGTCGTTTTTATATCAAGTGGTTAATATAGCCACCAAAATCATCTCTATCCACCAATGTATATTTAGTAAAAACTAATAGTACAGAATTATATTTGGCATTCACTTCAAAGTTTCTACACCTAATAAAGCATTTGAACAAAAAATCTACAGCTATAATTCAAAGCATTATTTGACCAAAGTATTTGCATTATAATGTTTTAGTATAATTAAATTTTCTCGTATTGCTAGAGTTTGGGAGCATATTTTGTTTATATTAGTATTGCCTAAACCACTTAGCACAGCTCAATGCATTTTGGTTCCATGAAGTAATTCTCTTCCTTCTCCTATTTTTTTTGTTTGTTTGAAATTCAGTGGTCATCCCAAATGATAAAAAAATATAATGGCCTGGCAAACTCATTAAAAATTCACACCTTTCTTCTGAATGCTTTACTGAATTAATTAATCCCACTATTAATCAAACATACACTGAGTGGAAACTGTGTTATTATATGCCGAACACTATTCAAGAACTGACATAGAGGTGAATAAAGCACAAGACTTCTCAAAATACAAGCTACTGGGGAAGGCACATAATCACAACATTAAAATACAACCAACAAAAAGAATTCACGCATAATCAATGTGATGCATTTTCATCAACTTGGGTACAAATCAATCAAATTTCTTTTTTTCTGAGTATCTATCATCCAGTGTTAGCAGGAATTCCATGGTTTCTCCTTTGATCCATGCTCATTCCTTTTGCTCCCATTTTAATAGTCAATAACCTAAGGATCATTTTTCTTCCAAATATCAAGAAAAGAGAGAACTGAGAAAAGGAATTTTAAATCTACCAAGGTTTTCACTCGCATTGTTGCCACATGGACCTGGATTTCTGTAAAATGTTTAGGTTTAAAATCTCAGTTCTGTTAATTCATACTTATATATTCAGCTATAAGTACAGAAGCATTAGCCTAGAGATTCTTTTTATTTTATTTTATTTTATTATTAGTTTCAATTATACAGTACATTGATTAGACACTTATATAGTTTATAAAACGATCCCTCTAATTACTCTTTCTCTCCTCTGGCTCTCCACCTAGCCATTGCATTACTGCTGACTGCATTCCCTCTGCCATGTTCACCATCCCCATGACTATCTATCAACTACTTATTTATACTTGTATAACCCTTCACCCCTTTCTTCCAACCCCCAACCCCCTGCCCTATGGTTGTCACCAGATTGTCCTCTATATTCATGAGTCTGGTTTTGATTAGTTTGCTCTTTTTGTTCCTTAGATTCTGCATATAAATGAAATCATATGGTATTTATCTTTCCCTGTCTTACTAATTTTACTTAGCATAAACTGTAGGTCCCTCCATGTCATTGCAAATGGTAGGATTTCATTTTTTAATGGCTGAGTAATATTCCCTTGTATATATAAACCAAAACTTCTTTATCCAGTCATCTGCTGATGGGCATTTAGGTTGATTTCATTTCTTAGCTATCATAAATTGTGCTGCCATGAACATAGCAGTGCATAGATCTTTAAGAATTATTGTTTTGGGTTTTTGTGGATAAATACACAAAGTGCAATTGCTGGGTCAAAAGGTATATCTATTTTTAATTATTTGAGAAACCTCTAGACTGTTTTCTGTAACGGCTGTAAGAATTTGCAATCCCAACGACAGTGTATGAGACTTCCCTTTTCTCCACTTCCTTGTCAACACTTGTTCTTTGATTTATTGATGACAGCCATTCTTAAAGGTGTGAGGTGATATATCATTATGGTTTTCTATGCCTCATCCTGCCCCATAGTTCATGTGTCAGTCCCGGTCATCAGCCTAGACAACTTCTAAACTCATAGCAAGGTCTAATTTAGAACTCTTGACATCCCTTCTTTCCAACAAATCTTAGTAAATATCGGTCCAGTTAGAGAGTTCATATAATATCGAATCTTAAAAAGTAAGGAATAAGACTTATAGCACTTTCATCTTAGGTGTCTACTTAGTATTTATGCAAATTGATTAAACTCTTTATTAGATTACTTTTTATTTTTCAAAGAATATGAGGATATCGAGAGGGGCTACTATTTCATAACACATATAGCATACCTTTCCCTTAAAGCATCAGCAACCTAAGCCTTCAATTTCTATGACTAAAGTAAGATCTCAAGGTCCCTCCACCTCAAAAAACCCTATGTACAGGTTACTGATCTCCACCTCTAGATAGAGGATTGTGTCTCATTTATATTTAGTATTTATTTTTATTTTGATTCCTGGCACATGAGAACATACTCTCTCATATGTACACAAAGTACTCTGGAAATATTAGGGAAACCCCTAATGAGACCTAGAGTAATACATTAGTTCATTCGACAAATATGTATTGAGTGCCCACTGCTTTTGAAGTGCTAGGGATCCAGCAGTGAATATGAGGCCCTAGTTCTCATGGAACACATATTGTAGCAATAGGACACATATGCAAAATTATAAACAAATACATATATAATATGGCATATGATGATGTGTTTGGAAAACAAAAGTTAGGGTAAGGGAACAGTTAATTGAAAGTGGAAGAAGTCTATTATATAATTTAATAGAGCTCTTGGGGGAAACCTCTCTTCAATGAGACCATTGGGCCAAGACCTGAAGTGAAGAGCAAACCATGATAATATTTGTGCTAAAAGCAATTCATATAGAGAGAATAGTAAAATAGGAGCATATTTTGTGGGTTTGGGTCAGGACAATCAGCCAGATAGGGATAGGGTAAGGATGGGGAGGGAATAGTTAAACATTAAAAAAAAAGGTTTAGAAGATGATATGGTGTATTAGTTTACTATTGCTGCTATAGCAAATTGCCCCAAACAGTGGCTTAGAACAGCAAAGATTTGTTACATTACAGTTCTGGAAATAAGAAGTCTGAAAATGATTCTTATGGGGCTAAAAATCAAGGTTTCTGCAGGTCTGCTTTCCTTTCTGAAAGCTTTAGGAGGGAACCCATTTCCTTGCCTTTGCAGCTTCTAAAGTCTACCTACATTCCTTGGCTCATAGTCATCTTCCTCCATCCTAAAAGTCAGCAACATTGCATCTCTAACCATTCTTTTGCAGTCACATCTATCTCTGATTCTGTCTTCTGCCTCCCTCTTCTACTTTTGAAGGACATCTATGATTTCATTTGGCCCACTTGGATAATCAGGATATCCCCCCTATTTTAAAATTGACTGATTAACATCCTTAATTCCATCAGCAACCTTAATTCTCCATTTGCTATGAACTCTAACATATTTATAGGTTCTGAGGATTAGAACATGGACATCTTTGAGGTACCACTTTATATATGAAATATATATACACACACATGCACACACACATACACACATATACATATATGTACACACACATATATATTCACATACACATATACACACACATTAGAGAGTTGGGATGACCTTTATAAGCTTGATATCCTGCCATAATATAAGAAAGGGTTGATATATCCTGTAATTAAAAATGTAAAACTTTTTTCTAAAAATGCCATACACAAATGAAAATTTGAAAAAATTATTTTATCTTTGATGGTATGCAAAAGACAATTTTCTTATTAATATTTATTAAAACACCAACAATCTAAAAGAAAAATGATCAAAGGACATGAACAGGCAGTTTTCAGAAAAAGAAATACAAATAGAGAATAAACACATAAAGAAATGCTTAATGCCAGTTATAATTAGGGTTACTAGATTCAGCAAATAAAAATACAGGATGCCCAGTTAAATTTGAATTTCAAATAAACAGTGTATACTTCTTTACTCTAAGTACATCCCAAATATTACAAGGGCCATACTTATACTAAAATTATTTGTTGTTAACGGAAATTCAAATTTAACTGAGCATACTTTATTTTATCTGTCAACTCTACTCATAATGGAGTAAGTATGAATTAAGAAAATAATGTGATTTCATTTTAATAGCATCTGACAAAACTAAAAATGATTGTACCATGTATCTTTAACCTTTTCTGAGTTCTGAATCAAATTAGACCTAATCTCCCAAAGACCATGGCCTAGCAGTGGTTTTGGTGCCCTAAACCTGAGTAACAGTGCAACACAGGTGGACATCTAGGTACTATTTTTCCCACAAAAACACAGTTTTATTGTTTGCTCTGTGAAAAACAGGCTCTGCTTTGGTATTCTTCAGGTACTCCATTCATTTGGAGCCTGAAGCCATATTCTTAACCCCAGACTGGGTACTTGATTTCTGGAAGCTCTTATCTAATCTTGACAGCTCTCTCATCTTTGTAGCTGCGTTCTTTGCACTATGTCCACAAGATTGCTTTCTGGGTTTTGCTCTACTTGAGGCAATATGCCCCAGAACCAGAAAAGCTGAAGTTTTTATTGCCTTACAACCAAGCATTGTTATCAAGTGAACACGGTCTTGGTTTTAAGTGAGCTGCTGAACTGAAACTTTATGCCCATTGATTAGTAACTCCCCATTTCAGTTAAACAAGATAAATAAGCTCTAGAGATATGTTATGCAATGTTAGACCTATAGTAGGTAATGTATTGTGCACTTAAACATTATTAAGAGTGTAGATCTCATATTAAGTGTTCTAATCACAATAAAATAAAAATTTAAAAATAATAAAGTGAGCTGCTAAGCTTTGCAGCCACTCAGACATTTTGCATGTGATCCTGAGCCGAAGAAGGACTCTCATAGACAAGTCACATGGGACAGGAAACAGCCAGAACAACTATAAGAACAAAGGCAAAAGTATGATTATAACTCTACAACTCACTGGGAAAACCATTACTGCTGGTGGTAGTAGTAGTAGTAGTAGTAGTAGTAGTAGTAGTAGTAGTAGTAGTAAAACCTTGCCAAATTGGGAAGGTTAAACATGCTTTATACTGGAAGACCCAATGGAGGATAAGCTACAGGAGCTTCTGTTTATTCAGCATTGAAAGAAGACATGGGAAACAGGAAATCTGTGTTCTCTGAGTTCTTGCTATGTAAGGCAATCAATCTACATATCACTTTTCAATCAAATATGATTGTTATATACTTGATTGTTATATACTCAGAAGTTCTGTTAGCAGAGCCTCTCCGACTATGCAAAATAACTTGAGAGATAAATGGTAGGGAGGTACAGGATGTGTACAGAGCCCCATTATCCAAAGCAACTGAAATCAGAAGAACTAGTAATTTACAAAATAATCCCAGGCCTATGCAAATATTAAGATAAGTTATCACAAAATGAAAAAGTAGATGTGATGAAGATGAAAAAGTAATAAACAGCCTAAAAATCAATATTGACAGTTGAATAGTTCTGTGATGTTACTTCGTTTGCTACTTTAGATCCCTTCTTCGCCCTTTTCTGCTTTGCTTGGTATTCTGGGATGCTAACCTCTGAGAACCATATCATTGAAATAGCCTTAAAAGGTGGCTTCCAATTGAGTTCAATCAATGGGACACACTGGTAGAAGAACCAAGTGCAGGAGAAAAATAAGCCCTCACTCTCAATCTAACTTGGAGTGGTTGGGTCCGTCAAAGAATTTCTTCAACAACTGCATTTGGAAAATCACCACATGCTTTAGGCCAAGACATGTGGGGAATAACATGAGGAACAACACAGATTGATGAGACATTATACTTGACTCTTCAGATTCTGCCTGCCCGAAAGTCACACAACTTTTTGCCCTTGGTAGAGAGGACATTTCACACACACACACACACACACACACACACACACACACACACACACACACAAAACAAAAACAAAAACAAAAAAAACATAATGGGAGAGTTTCTTATTTTCCAAAATCTCATTTGGTAACTTTTTATTTTTATCCAAACTTTTTATATTTTCTTTTTATTTTTGTCCAAAACCTTTTCTTCTATTTATTAGAAGTTATTTATTTCTAAAGATGGGGCATCCTTGATCCAGATCCCTCCTCCCCTTGAAAAACAAACAAGATAAGGACTTCCTTGATCTGAGCATGACAGATATGTCCTCAAATGAACAAGGGCAGGCCCCATATCACTAGTACAGCACCCAAGTCTCCCTTGTGATATTGGTCAGTTTTAATAGAGATGTGAGTGGAGAGGGCTGATGTAGATTAAGAAAGTCTGGTGATTATTAAGATTTTATATTCCATCTACTTCTAAAATTAATTAACTTATACATAAAACATGGATAAAAATGATTTAAAAACATTAAGGAAAGGGGGGAAGTGTACAAGGATTGAGAAAACTACTGTATTACATTCAGTTCTGCACCTTTTGAGAGTTATAAGTGGAAAGAAAGCAATATAGCTCTCACCACCTGATTATTGAAAAGCAGAGAAGTTCGTCATGAAAAAGGAAACATGCATTCTACTTCTCACCTGCTAAATTATCTAGAACTAGTCACCCGACAATCTGAGCTTAATATTTCCATCAGGAGAATAAATCACAATAAAGGCCCAATGTCAATAGACTACAAAAGGTTGTTGCAAGGAACATAAAACCAAATGTAGAACAAGTACCTTGGGAATTGTAAAATCCTGTATAAAGTGGGAATTGCTGATATAACCACTGAACTGTGGGTAGAAGACACTAAGTATTCCTCGACATTCATTTCTAAGAGAAAATTGTACTGCATGAGTATTTTTCTAAAGGACACTAAGTATTTTAACAGCAATTTCGAAGAAGCTATAGAAATCTTTTCAACTATGTTGATCAACATATAAGCATAGTGCTTAAATAACAGATGTTTGATAAAGATTTGAAAACTGTGCAAATGCATAAATGAATGTATTGATTAACTGTGTGTGTGTATATATATGCATATTTCCATATGTATATTCATATTTGTGTATATAAGTATATACACATATATATGAATAAATGGTTATATGTTGTGGGTGGCAGCATATAGGCTTATTTGGACATTCTTCAATCAGCAAGATGCATTGAAATTATTTTAGTTCTTTAGGCAAGGAAGTCCTGTGATACTTTCAAAGTTTGTTTCTGGTTGTGACTTATTCCTTCTAGGACAATGATTTATGTAGAAGAGGAAATGTAGTGGGTTGTTTTTAATGTCTATCAATAAAATTTGATGCTGAAATTAGCCCTAACTCTTATATGACTACTATCAAAATGTTATATTTCTATTAAAATAAAAATTTATACATCTTTATAGAATAATATTTTTTTCTTTGTAACAGCCTCAATACTGTTGTTATAAGTTAATAATTTGTAACTCTCTAGAGTGTCTGTAATATTGCCCTAGGTTTTTTGGAAGAGGACACAGAAATTAATTAGAGAAGTCGTATCCTTGTCTTTGCAACCTACAGTTTTTTTTAGGCAACATCAATATAAACTCACTAAGAATAAAATAAACAAAATTGAACAAGATATGGACACACTGATTTCATTTCTTAGTGTCTAAAAAATTCAATAATATTAGTTAGGTTTTAAAGAAAGAACATCATTTCAGGCCACAGTGAAATTCTCATGGGAAATAGCTGATGAAAATATGTTCTGAGATGTTCACCTTAAGACTGTCGTTTGATCATTTCTTCAAAAATATTTATTGAGTGCTTACTATGTTGCCAGGCATTGTTCCCAGCACTGGGAGTACAATAGTGAAAAAAGAAAAGACAAAGATTTTGCTTACGTAAAAGCTTATATTATAGTAGTGGAAACTGAAAATAAACAAACAAATAAATGAAAAAAGATAGCTTAAGATATAGGCATAACAAAGAAAACATGCCTGAAGATGAGTTAGTATTGGGGAGTGAGTGATAGCTCAAATGTGAACAAAAGCATGAAACCTGAAGACTCACCAAAATAATTTGGAAATTCATTCTAACAAAGAAGCTCACTGATTAGAATACGCATACTAATATTCTACCTTGTTGGAAAAATGAAAATTTAAATGAGGCATTGTTGTATACTTATTAGCTGAATAAAAAAATTTATCTTTTTTCACTGTTGGCAAGAATTCAGTAAAGCTGGGAATCCCCACCAAGTTATTAGCAGAGATTTTGTAGGCCAGGAGAATGTGATGATATATCAAAAGTGCTAAAAGAAAAAAAAACCTGCCAACGAATAATACTTTACTTCACTAAGTTATCCAGAAAAGAAGTCGAAAAAAAGACTTTCCCAAATAAAATAAAAGCTAAAGAAATTCCTCACTACTAAACCTGCCTCACAAGAAATGCTGAAAGTTCTTCAAGCTGAAGTGAAAGGATGCTAATTAGTAACATGAAAACATAAAAATATATAACACATTTAAAGATAAGTATATAGTCAAATTCAGAATACTCTAATACTGTGATAACGATGGTGTGTTAACCACTTAACACTAATATAAAGGTTAAAGGACAAGCATTAAAAGTAACTATAGCTAAAATAATTTGTTGATTCATAATATAAAAGATGTGATTTTGACACCAACAAAGTAAAAGCGTGGAAGAAAAATGAGAAAGTAAAAAGTAAATTTTTATATGCAAAGTTCAGTTTCTATCAACTTAATATAGACTATTATATTTATATTGTGGTAACCACAAAGCGAAAGCCTACAGTAGGTATTACAAAAGAGAAAGAGAAGGTAGTAAAAGCACGCCACTAAGGAAAATAATAAATTCACAAAGGAAGGCAACAAGAAAGGAAAAAAAAGAATAAGGGAACTACGAAACTGCCAGGAAACAATAAGATGGCATTAGTAAGTCTTTACTTATCAGTAATTACATTAAATGTAAATGAATTAAGTTCTTCAATTAAAAGGCATAAAGTGGCGGGATGGATTAGAAAAAATAAGGCCAGCTATATGCTGCCTAAAAGAGAGTGACTTCAGACAGAGGCTCAAATTGAAGGTTGTTAAAATATATTCCATGTAAGTGGAAACCAAAAGAGAGCAGAGGTAGCTATATTTATATCAGACAAAATAGACTTTAACTCAAAAGTTGTAACAAGAGACAAAGAAAGTCATTATATTGATGGCAAAAGGTCAATTCATCTAGGGGATATAACAATCGTAAATACATATGTACCCAACATCGAAGCACCAAAATATATTAAGCAAATACTAACAGAAATGAAGGGAGAAATAGATAATACAATAATAGTAGAGGACTTAGTAGCCCACTTTCCACAATGGATAGATCATCCAGACAGAAAATCAATAAGGAAATGCTGGACTTGAGCTACACTCTATTTCAAATAAGACTAACAGATATAGATGATAGATGATAGATGATAGATGATAGATAGATAGATAGATAGATAGATAGATAGATAGATAGATAGATAGATAGAAAGAAAGAGATAGATGTTAAATAGATAAACATTCCATGCAATAGTGGCAGAATATGTATTCTATTCAAGCACAAGAGGAATATTTTCCAGTAAAGATCATATATTATGCCACAAAGCAAGTCTTAGCACATATATGAAGGTAAATCATACCAAGTATCTTTTCCAACCATAATGGTGTGAAATGAGAAGTCAATAATAGGAGAAAAACTGTGGATATTAAGTATGTGGATATTAAACAACATATTCCTGAAAAACCAATGGGTCAAACAAGAAATCAAAAAGGAAAAAGTCTTGATAGTAATGAAAATGAGAATACAACATATAAAAATCTATGAGATGTGAAGGCAGTTCTAAGATATTTATAGCAATAAACACCTACATTAAGAGAAAAGAAGGACCTCAAATAACCTAACTTGATACCTCAAGGAGCTAGAAAAAGATAAACTAAGGTGAGACTATGCAGAAGGAAGGAAGATCAGAGCAGAAATAAATGACATGGAAACCAGAAATACAATAGAAAAAGTTCAATGAAATCCTGCTATTTGTGACAACATGGAAGTAGCTTACAAGAAAACAAAACAAAACAAAACAAAACAAAACTAAGTGTCTGTCAAGGTAAGCAGATAAAGTAAATATGACATATGATGGAATATATAATATATAATGAAATATCATTTAGCCATGAGAAAAGAAATTCTGCCATTTGCAGCAACATGGATGAACCTTGACAGCATTATGCTAAGTGAGATAAGTCAAACAGAGAAAGACAAATACTGTAGGGTCTTACCTGTATGTGGAATCTAAAAAAGCCAAACTCAGAAACAGTAGAGAAGTAGTTGCCAGGGGCTGGGGGTAAGGGAAATTGGAAGATGTCTGTCAAAGGGTAAGATAAATATGTTCTAGAGATCTAATATTCATCATGGTGACTACTGTTAACAATATTATATATTTGAAAGTCGCTAAGAGAATAAATCTTAAATGTTCTTACCACATGCACACACAGAAACACACATACACACCTACATACACACAAAAGGTAATTACGTGAGGTGATGAAGGTGTTAACTAATCTTATCATGGTAATTATTTAGATTAAATATATGTATCAAATCATCCTATTGTACACTTTAAATTTACATGATATCTGTCAATTATATCTCAATAAAACTGGAACAAAAAAGAGAAGTCAGTGATGGTAGTATACTTTTATGTTGGTGGTATAAATTAGTATACTTTTTTTGGAATGTAAGTTAGCAATATTAATTAATCAATAAAATATGCATGCCCTTTGACCCAGTAATTCTGTTACTAGAAATGTAAACTAAGTGAATGATCCAAAATAAAAAATAAAATATTCTAAGTCCAACCATGTGAATCACTGCATCATTTGTAACAGGAAAAAAAGTGGGATGGTAAATTATAGTGTATCTATACTGAATATTATGCAGTTATTAAATATGATGATTAATAAAATTTTTGGCACAAAGTCTCATAATGTAGAAAGTTTCACATATGAACGTACTCACTGACATTTTAATGACATTTAATAAGTTCCAATTTCAGCACATGAAAAATATTTTCTCCTCCCTACCCCCCATTTTAACCATTCCTAAGCAAAATTTATTCCCCCTCTGTTTTTTATAATGGCTAATGCTACTACTAAGCTAGAGACCTGAAAATTATTTTCAACTCCTCTGTCCTCATCATCCCCATAGTCAATCAATCATCTCCACTTTCTGACATGTATTTTTTTCTTTGTGTCTACTTCATTGTCTCTCAACAGGCCTTTAAAACTAGGTTGTTGTTTTGTTCTGTTCTCAATCTAGGTTTTTTCTCTCCAAATTTTGAAAAACCTCACTGCCAATCTTTGTCCCAAAATAGAAATTTGATTATGTTATTCTCTGGTTCAAAATTCTTCAGTGACTTCTCATCCCCTGTAATAGATTTTCATAGTACATGATTCTAATCTTTGCACAATTTGACCCAAATATAAGATCATGCTGGAGCTGGCTCTCACCAACTTTCAGGAGCCCATTATGAGCATCTTTTCTCAATTCTGTGTTCACTAACATATGTTGAAAGCTTGAAATTGGCCATGGTGACAATATTTATACCACAGAAATTGGCAAATCTTACATATCAGGGCTTTCTGTAGAGCTGGGTGTTAATTTATCAGCACGCCGTTGCCCCAATCAATTTTCTCAGGTTTAGTTTTCATTCTGCTTCCCCAGTGAAACTTCCTCTTTGGTCATTCCACTCTCTATTCCATTACCTTACTCTCCCAATTCTTGGCCTTTGTTCAATCTGTTCATTTTGTCAGGAACATACTCTTCCTACCCCTGGTTCTTACCTGTCTATGAAAATCCTACTTATCCTTAAGACCCAACTCAAATCTTCATCTTATAAGTATTACAAGATACCCTTCCCCAACTACCAACCTGAAGTATATCTCTCCCCCTAGATGCCAGAACCCTTGTTCCTCTGAAAACAAACAGGTAGAACTGTTTGTTTTATTTGGTGCTTCATTGTGCATGTAGCTGCTTTTATTACAAGTGTGTGACTATTTGGACAACTGAGAGAGTTTTGTATTCACCTTGCTTTTTCCTCCATAGAACTCAACAGAATGCTTTGTACCATAGAAAGGGATTAATAATAATAATAATAATAATAATAATAATAATAATTTAAATGGTCTGAAAAAGCATGACTTATGATCTTATCATGATGCAAACATTTGAAAATCTTCCAAGTGATTAAAAAAAATGATATAACGATTGAAAACAAAACAAATATTCCTTTCTTAAAACACTATACTGATCATTTTCTTATAGATTCAAGTATTTTTCCAATCTCCTTGATGCAATGTGATATTAAATATTTTTAGTGACCTTGCTAAAGATTTATTTATATCAAAATATTTTTCATAAGCAATTTGGCATTTATCCAGGCTTATATAATTCATTTATGTCCCCCTTCCATTTTAGTTATTATTGACATCTGCATGATATTTAAACAATTTAGACTTATCATTATTCATCTTTCTACTCATTATCTTTGTCAGTTGGTCAATCAGCAGGCTTCTCTTTTATCATAGTGACAGCTTCAGAAGTACAGAAAATTGATTTATAAATGGGTTACCAATGCATTGGCCTTTGGACTCAAGTACTTTATCCACTTGGAAGTATGCACTGTGCAGTTTTTAATGGAAAATAATTTTAATTACATTTTTCTCATTGCAAAATCAATAGGTTCTCATTAACTAAAAAGCAAAGATGCAGATAAGCAAAAGGAAGCAAAAGAAATGACCTACTATTCCATCCGCCCAGAGGTAAATACAACTGTTGTATATCCTTTCCCTTTATATGCATTTATTCACTCATTCATTTGTCATTAGTTTCATTATCTATCAAATATTTATGTGCCAAGAACATTTATCGGTCTTGGAGATAGGCAAATGAACAAAACAGACAAATCACCTGCACTGTTGAAAACTAAAGTCTGGAGATTAATATACACAATAAATAAATTATGCATATATTTACAAACATTAGATAGTTTCTAAGAGATAAGATTAATGGGAGTAAAGGAAGAGAAAATAGGTTTAAAAGTGTTATATAATATGGTCAAAGAAGGCCTGTCTGTGAGGGTGACATCTAAGCAGAGACCTAAATAAAGAGAGAGAGAAGGCCATGTAGATATCTGAGGGCAAGAGTACTGTAAGCAGAGAGAAGATCATGTAAATGCAAAAAGGTAAAAATGAACTTGTTACTTTTAAGGAAAAATAAAGTCAAATGTGTTTGAAGCATAGTGATTGAAGGAGTGACCAATTAGAAATAAAGTCTGTAATACACTTGGCATCAGAATTTGTAGTGCCCCTCTGCCGTTTTAAGGACTTTTAGATTTATGTATTAATTGGAAGACAATACAGAGTTTTAAATAGGCATAGGACATAATCTGATATATATTTTTAAAGGGATCAGTTCAGTTGCTGTGTAGTCCAAAGAGAGGTGAACTTGAAAGCAGGGTGATGAGCTATCTCTGGACACCTTTTAGGAGTTGAGCTGACAGAATTTGATAACTGATTGGGTATGGAATATGAGACATGAAAGGGATGTCAAAGATAAATCCTAGGATTTTGTTCAGAGCAATTGGTAAAATAAATTTGCTGTTGGAAGAAGAGCAGTTTTGAGTGAGAAAATCCTGAATTTGAATTTTGGACATGTTAAGTTTATGATGCTTATTAGACATTCAAATGAAAATGTTACCCAGATAGTTGGATACAGAGGCACAAATTCGAGTGGACTTGTACTAGCTAAAAATAAAAATTTGAGAATCATCAGTGAAAGGGTAGGATATAAATTCATAGGACTGGGTGACTTCACCTAGGGAGGGGGAATAACTACAGATGATAATTTGTCCTGAGATGAGCCCTGGGACACTCCAATATTTAGAGATCTAAAAGAAATGAGAAGAAATTAAAAAAAAAAAGACTGAAGGAGTGGTGATGAAGTAAGAAAGAACAAGTGGATTTGCTGTCCTATAAGCCAGTGAAGAAAATATTTTAACAAAGAAGTAATCAACTCTGTCAAAAGGATTTAGATTGGCAATTGGATTTGGCAGTTACGGAACTCACTGGTGAAAAAGTCAAGATCATTTTAGAGTTAGTTTAGATTTTTGCCATACTATATTCAAACGTGATGTGATTAGATATAGTGGGGTAGATATGTGAGAGTTATGCAATTTTGTCAATTGCTTTAGTAGGGTTGGACAAGTCTATGTGGCATGCTCTAGACATGTTTAAAAACAGAAATGACCTCATTTCATTTAGTAAATATTGACATCTACTATGTGCCATATACTCTTCTGGGTGCTAGAGGTGGACAGGTGCAGGTAAAGTGAAAAAGTCTTAATGTAAGGAACTCATATTCTAATGGGGAGAGACAATTAACAAACTAAATAAGTAAAGTATATGGTATGTCAAGTGGCAATAATTGTTATGGAGATAAATGAAACGGGAAAGGGGCACAGTGTATGCTAGTGGTGGAGGAGGAGAGGTTGTAATTTTTGTCCAGCTTTATTGAGGTACAATTGGCAAATAAAATTGTAATATATTTAAGGGGTACAATGTGTTGATTTGATATATGCGTATATTGTGAAAGGGTTCTCACAATGAAGTTAATGAACATATCCATCACCTCATATAGTTACCTTTGTGTGTGTGAGAACGCTTAAGATCTACTCACTAAGCAGATTGTAACTATACAATACAGTACTATCAGCTATAGTTATAGAACGGTCAAGGAAGGCTGCTCTGATAAAGTGATATTTAAATAGACACATGGAAGAGATGAGGTATCTGGAGGAGGAATTTTCTGGCTGGAGAAAGCAGCAAATGCCTACATCGTGAGAAGGGAACATGCCAGGCTTGTTCTAGAGAAGGTAAGAAGACAAATGTGCCTGGAGCATAGTGAGGAAGAAGTAGAGTAGTAGTAAATGAGGGCAGAGAGGAAAACAGAGGCCAAAGGCAGGAGGTCAGGCCTTTTAGGAAACTATAAGACTTTGAAGGGTTAAAGAAGTACAGATTACTAGTTGATAGATGGTCATGGGGATGGGGAGCACAGCAGAGGGATTGCAGTCAGCAGTAATGATGGAATGGCTAGGTGTAGAGCCAGAGGAGAGAAAGAGCAATCAGGGGAATCATTTCATGAACTATATAAATGTCTAACCAGTGTACTGTATACTTGAAACTAACAATAAAATAAAATTTAAAGAAAGACTTTTTCAGGTCAGGTTAGATAACAATGCTTTGTGAATGGGGCTTTTTCAGGGAGTTGTGAGACAGGACGAATACTGACAATGCTTAAAATTCTCAGAGGTTCGGTATTTTGGAGTCTGACCCCTCGAGTGGCTGCAAAAGTGCTGATTTTCACAACTACTGTCGTTTCTAGGCTGCTGGTTCACATGAACCACTGCAGAGCTGCAAGAAGGGCATTAGAGAAGACCAAGTTAAAATTTCACAACCCCCCACAATTTTTACCAAGATTCAGTGATTTTTCTTGGATAAACCCTGAGATTCTTGTGAGTCTTCACTTATTCTTTCAGGTACTTAAATTGGAGTGTTTAAATTGCCAACCATCTTTGTGGATTTGTGTATTTATCCTTCCATTTCTATCACTTTTTACTACATGTATTGACCCCTTTATCAATGTGAAATGACTTTTCTTGTCTCTGGTAATATTCCTTGTTCCAGTGTCTGTTTTCTCTGATAATAATGAAACTGCTACAGCTTTACTTTGATTAGTATTTGTATGGTATATATTTTCCCATATTTTCATTTTTATTCCATCTGTGTCTTTATATTTAAAGTGAGTTTCTCATATATTGTACATTTTGGGGTCTTGCTCTATTATCCAGTAAGACAAACTGACTTTTATTCATGTTTACATCATTTAAATTTAGTGTAATTATTGGTGGGTTTGGATTTAAACCTACTGTTTATTTTCTATTTGTCCCATTTTTTGTTTCATTTTTCTCTTTCCTTGCTTTTTCTTGGACAATTTCTTATGATTCCATTTTCTCTCCACTATTGGCTTATTAGTTCCTATTCTCTATTTTAGAAAAATTGGGGAGGTGTTGCTTAAAAGTTACAACATAACATTTTTAACTTATTACTTTCTACCTTTAAATTATAGTATGTTACTTCAAGTATTATGAAAGAACCTAACAATAGTATATTTCCATTGTCTACCATCCTGTTTGTTGGTGTTGGTTTTATCATAAATTTTATTTTAAATCCCACAATACATTATTGCTATTTTTGTTTTAAATAGTCAGTTATATTTTAGTATGATTTTTAAATGGGAAAAAAGTATTTTTTATGTTTATTATACATTTAGTATTTTAGAGGCCCTTCCTTCGTTTGTGTAGATACAAATTTTTATATGGTATCATTTTTCTTTAGCCTGAAGAACTTCCTTGAACATTTCTTGTAATACAAATATACTGGCGATAAATTCTGCCATTGAAAATGAGAAACAAAAAATAAAGACACTAAAAATGTCTTTGCCTTCATTTTTGAAACATAATTTTGTTAGATAAATATTCTAGGTTGACAATTTTTTTTCTAAAGATGTTGCTCTACTTTCTCCTGTCTTCATAATTTCTGATAAGTATATTGCCACTCTTCTCTGTGTTCCTCTGTTTGTAATAGGTCATTTAACTCTGGCTGTTTTTAAAATTTCTCTTTATTACTGGTTTCAGTAATTTGATTATAATGTTCCTTGGCGTGGCTCTCTTTAGTGTTATTTTCCTTGGAGTTTGTTGTATTTCTTGGATCTGTGAATTTATAGTTTTCCTCAAATTTGGAATAATTACAGCCTTTATCATAGCTTGATATTATCTCACAGTTCACTAATGCTCTGTTCATATTTATCTTTCATTCTTTTTTTTCTCCTTAGTTTGGCTAAATTTTATTTCTATGTCTTCAAGCTCACTGATAGTTTCTTCTGCAAATTCTAACTTGTTAATAATCACATCCAATGTAATTTTCATTTCAGATATATTTTATCTCTGCAAGTTTCATTTAGTACTTTTTTCTCTCCTCATTAGGTTCCTATTTCTGCCTACTTTCTTGAGCATATGAAGCATATATACATATGTGTGTGCATATGTATGTATGTATGTATGTATGTATATCAGTTGTTCTGACATCTCTCGCTGCTAGTTCTATCATCTCTGTTATTTCTGGATTTGTTTCTATTGGTTAATATATTTTTCTTATTATTGTGATGGGTCATATTTTCTTGTTTCTTTGCACACCTGGGAAATTTTATCTTTTTGGATATTAGAATTTGTTACAATTTAAATATAGTCTCGGATTTTAGTCTGGCTTGCATTTTATTTACTTGGAATCAATCAGGTCCTTTCAAACTTGATTTTAACTTTGTTGCATGTACTTCATAGCAATTTTTATTTATTTATTTATTATTTACTTATTTATTTTTATTTTTTGTTTGGCATATTGATGGTGAGATTTATTTATATTGTTGCATGTATCAGCATATAAATATCTGGGAAGAAGTAGGGTTAAACAGTATTCCATTGTATACTACAATCTGTTGAATGGACACACCTACATGGACCATTTCCAGACTTGGCTATTATTAATGAGACTGTTATGAACATTCATGTCCAAGTCTTTCTGTGTAAAGTAAGTCATTATTCTTATAAAAATAGCTAGAAGAGGTATGGTAAATGTGTACATAACTAAACTATTTTTTACATGGCTCTGCTATTTTACACTATAGCAGAAGTGTATTGTCATCATTCAACTTGCTCTACACATCCTTACTAATGCATGGTATTTTTAGCTTTTCAAATTTTAGCCATTCTTGTGACTCTGTAACAGTATCTTATGTGGGTTTTAATTTTTATTTTTCTAATGAATAATGATAATTGAGTACTTTTCATGTGTTTATTGGCCATTGTTTTTTGTTTTGTGTGATTTCTGTTCAAATATGTTTTCCACTTTTTATTGGGAAGCTTCCTATCATTGAGTTATAGGAGATCATTTATATCTGGAAATAGTTCTGCTTCTTTTTTAGGCACTATTTCACTCACTCATTCACATTTCTCTGCTTCTTTGATCACTTCATCTGTGGGAAGATAGATGTCATATTATGAAGCCACTTCATAGCAATTTTTAATCTAGAGCTAATCTAGCCTCACTGCTAAGGTGATACCATCCTGAGAATTCAACCCCATAACCCATACAGTACAGATTCTTTCTCCTTTGATTTGTGGATACATAATCTTTTCCAAGATGTATGTGAACTTCAGTAATTCCTTTCTGCCAGTTCTGTCTATTCCTTTCTGCCAGTTCTGTTCAAGAACTCAGGTAATCTTCTGTCATGCATACATGGATCATTACTAAGCCAAAGACTTAAGGGTTCCTTCCCCTCTGCTTTATCTCCAGAGACATTTCATTTTATTTGTGCAGCTCCTTATTCTCTAGTAATATGTTTCGCAAAATTTTACCCCCTTGGTCTTCTTGGTTTCTATTTATATCTTCTTAGCTCAACAAAACTACAGGCTCTGATTGGGTTCCCCCTCCCTGAGATGCAGTCTAGAAACTGCTCCCAGGAAATAAGCTGGTGAAAAAATGGTGCTTAGGTTTTTAAAATATCTCCCTGGCTGCTGTGGGGGAAAGGTAGCAGCAGTGAGACTAATTAGGAAGCTATTACAAAAAGTCCAGGCTATATTAGATGATGGCTTAGACCTGGGTTGCAGTAGTGGAGGTTGAGAGGACTGGTCACAATTTAGATATACATTGAAAGTGGAGAAAATAGAATTTCCTTATAGAGTAAGTATGAATTATGAGAGACAGAGAGGAGTCAAGAATGATTAAATTTTTATTAACATTTTTTTCTGATTTATATCATTGCTATTAGTTTACTTATGTTTGCTAGCTTTTTAAAACTTTGGTCACTTATTTTCTTAGAAAATTTTCCATTTGATTGTGATTTTCAAATGTGTTAGCATAGACTTATATAACTACTTTACTTCCCCAAATCTCTATCTCTGTAAATATACCCACTTTTTAATTTTAAAATGTGTGATGGGTTTTTCTCTGTCTTATAGTCTCAACTGCATTATCAGGGATGTGGCTGTTTTAACTCACATCTGTTACATAGTATTTAAAGGTTATTAAATACTTTTAATAAATAATTTTAAAAAGTTATTAAATACTAAATCAGGAGTCATGATGTAGAAAACTCCATCATAGTTCTGTAGTCATTAAAATTATGCCCTTTGAATATATAGATTTCTTTTTTTTACATATAAATCTTTGATCCATAATTTATTTGGTGCAAAGATTACTGACTTTACTTTTCCCAGATGACAATCCAGTCTTTTATTTACTGGTTAAAAATGTTCCCTTTACCTTATGCTAAATTTTAAAAAAAATGATTGGTTCTATTTATGGACTCTTTTTTTCTAAGGAACTGGATTTGTTTCCCTTACAGTAAAATCTTTTTTTAATTAGATTTATTGGGGTGACATTGGTTAATAAAATTATAGATTCATTCTAGAAATATTTTTGAGCTGACTCTATATCCAGAATTTTGGAAGGGAAAGGCAACAAAAACAAAGATCTTGCATTCGTATAGTACTTTGTAGTTCATTCAATGAACATTTACATTATTTTCTTTGATTATCTTAACTACACCATGAAGAAAACATTTCCTCAGTGTTTTACAAGGTAAAAACTGAGAATCAAAATGGTAAATTCCTTTGTCTAATATTATTTATAGTATATGGCAAAACCTATACTTTTTCCACCAATAACATTCTTCTTTCTGTATAAGGGCGTATGTATATGCTGCTGTTGTTGTTGTTGCTGCTGCTGCTGCTAATGATGATGTGTGTGTATGCACATGTAGATGTTTGTGGTTATTTATAGTTTTCTTGTGTTTGTGCTATTAAAATATGAGTTGGGATTATGGTTTATAGATCCACAGTAAGGATTAAAGTAAAAGTTCTAAGATGCCATATAAAATAATTTTCATGTATCAAATGTCCTGAAATTTCTACTCTGTTTTTTATATTAAAAAAACTTACCTATTATAAAAAGCTTTTGAATATTAAATTTCTAATTAAGCATAATGAAGCTATTTGTCATGAAGTCAGAGTAATTTGAAATAATTGTTTAAACCATTGTACACCTATGCTTTATATGTGTTTATTTCCCAATGGACCAAATATCCTATGGGGATATTTGTGAGTGAAATAAAAATAATAGACATTATTTTGAAGCATATTAGAGTAAAATATGATTTTGATGACAGAGAACAGTGTCAAAAAAGAAAAGGAGAAAAGGAAAGACCTGCTCGATTTTTACCAGCTCCGTATATTCATTTATTTTTACTGAGTATTGGAAAATAGTGATCTTGGCACATGATTGGGTCTCATATATTCACATATATGGTAATGAATCAGAATTTGAAAAACCCTTTTTGAAAAAGTACCTTTTATATAATAGCATTCTTATATCCTAAGGCACAGTTTGTTTTCCATGCTTTTTTTCAGGTTGTTGCAGTTCAGAATTTTCACATATGACTAATTCTATAGCAATTTTAATTTATGGGGAAAAATACTATGTAACAGGTAGATACTGCTCCCTAGTCAGCCATCTCATAGAGAATTTTTATACTATCAGAAGACATCAAACAATAAAATAATTTTACTCTATTTTGGAAAAGACACATAACATCCTTGAATCTGTGAGTCAAGAGAATACAGTTGCAGAGCACAAAACAGTGTACAGAAATTCTCATATATTCTCTTTCCCAATTTAAGGCTCTTTCCAAAAGTAAAACACATGACCCTCATTTCACATTGTGTCATGTACATGTAGCTTATGTTTAGTTACATGTAGAGAGCAAAACGACCTAAAATTCTTTGTATTCTATACAAAGAATCGCTGAGGTCCTTTTAGTAGAAAATCTTTGCTTGCTTTGTTTATAAATCTCCAGGACTGTAAAGAAGACTTACTCACTTATATAGTCAGTAGCTGGAAGCGAGTATACTGTGTGAACCTATGAGGAGAGAGTTATTTTCATGATGATGGGCATCACACTACATGAACTATTTTAACTGAGATGGCTATGTTGTGCTAGATCAATGGTAGGGAATAGTCAGCCTCGCTAGTACCATTTCACAGCTGGAGTGATGATGGTGGGTGATAGTTCTTAGAAATATTTGGTTAGGCTAATTTCTATTATAAATAGATTCCTGTAAACACACAGACACACACACACACACACGCATGCACACACACATGAACATCTCTTTTAAAAAAAATCCTGTTTACTTAGTCCTGCATTTGCTTTTTGGCAATAGTTTTACCAGCTGGCCTGTGGGAGATGTTTGCAAAAATGTTTGTATTTCTCTTCTGTCCCCTCCAAACCTTTGTTTTACCACAATAATGAAGGGGAAAAATGTTAACATTTTCCAAAGGTTTACCATTTTCAAGAAAAATACAAAAGCTTAACAAATGAGGGTTCACTTTCTGGGAAGTAGCCAAATGCAAACAGATGTTCAGCTTTTGTGAACTGACATTTTTTTGTTTTGGGACTTGTTGCTACTTAGAAGAATACATTTTTCTTTTTAGACATGGATTGATTCGTAGCATCAGAATTCTACATTATGAAAGGGACTATTAAGCAGCCATATCCTGGCTTATCCAAAAGGTGATACACTTCCTGATGTTTGAGATTTTAAGAACAAATCTATATGACTATAGATATAGAATAACCTTACACAAGAGTACTAGATCCTACCCCCTTGTTACTAATTCCTTGTGTGACCACTCTCTAGGTCTTAGTTTCCTGTGTGTTTTAAAACAGATACTGTCTAAATTATGTGACTCTAAAGCTTCCTTATGTGTCTTATTGCTCTTGGGGGAAATATTGACAGTTTAAAGTTCATTAGACCTAAAGTCTTAATAGATGGGTTCATCTTTATTCTCTTTATCAATATGGACAACATCTTAATTTGCACACCTTGAATGGAAGTAAAAAAAAGAGTCTCAATGAAAGAGATGACGCCAGTGGGAATGAGAGGCAGCTAGAGTGCTATAAGCAGAAACTCTAGAGCCAGACTACTTGGGTGAAAATCTCAATCTCTTCTACTTACTAGATGTGTAACCTGGGGGAAATCACTTAAATTCTTAAGAAGCTTGAGACATCTCAGTTTCTTCATCTGTGAAATGGACATAGTGATAGTATCTACTACCACATATAGTAGTTCTGAGGATTAAACAAGTTAATAATTAGTACAAATAGTTCTTAGAAAAGATAGTTATAATTTCTGCATAATATTACTCGATATGCCAAGAAATTGGAAGTCACACAGAGAATTATGAGGAAAAGATACGTCCCAAGAAGTTAAAGTGATAAAAAAGTGCAATTATGTTAGATACACTAATAATAGTTAGATACTCCAATAATAGTTTCTTTGTGCTATGATCTAATACTACCACCATTACTTTCTCACTGTATACATTAGAGTAAACATTTCTTTGGACTGATGACATGTCAGGCCCTGACCCACAATAATGATATATGATGTCTCTAACAAGAGAAGCTCAGAATATTGAGATTCTACTACTGACTCCAAAAGTTTACAGTCGCTTCCAGAGTAAATCAACATGCAACCTAATTATATTTATTGAGATTTTACCTACAAATTAATTTTCATTTGACACCAAATTCTGCAATACTAGTGATTAAACTTCAGTTAATAAGGGAATCAGAAATGCAAAGTAACTGAATTTTATAATTAATATATATTTTGTAATTAATGTATAGTCAATGTACTCAATATTAATTAGGATGTCCTTTTAGTTTTATTACACAGCTAATTAGCTGGTCACAATAAAGATAGACACAAAATAATATTTTCCCCCATATTAGTAATAGCTAGTTAAAAAAATATTTTAAGAATTCCATTTATAACAACAAGCTAAACTCTAAAGTTTAACAAATAACAATCTTAACAATGAATGTGTGAGGCCTTCATGAAGGAAGCTGTAAAACTATACTGAAGTCATCAAGAAAACTTGAATAAATGGAGAAATATATTATGGTGTTGAATTGGAGGTCTCAATATTATAAAACTATTTATTTCTTTACAAAGTAATTAATAAATTTAATGAAACCCCAATGAAAATCATAACGGACGTTTTTACAGGTGACATTTGAAATCAAAATATAATCTAGGAGAACAAAAGCATGAGAACTGACAAAAATAATATTTCTCATGATTTCTCTTTCTTTCTATATATGTGTGTGTGTGTGTGTGTGCATGTGTGTGTGTATATGTAAATATATATAAAATCTCCTATTGGCTGCATTTCTCAAGAAAACACTGACTAACATATGTCAATAGAATGTTATCACAACTGCCCTCCTGACACTGTGATGTTGATATGAAACAATAGATAAAATACTGCTCTATCTACAACTGATGGTGAATTTTTGGCAGGGGTGCACCTTCTTCAAGGGTGGATGAAAAGCTAGCTAACTTTGGTGACCAGCTTCTCTTTTTCCAGGTACCTAGAAAAGAGCTGCATATAATCTCGTTTACTTGTTGCTTTTGGTTTTCAGTTACTTTGTAAGAGAGATAAAAACGAAAATTCATCCTGGCATTTTAAGCATTTCTCCGGAACTTATTTAATAATTATTTTATAGATTTGCTGCGTTATCGAATTAATCCTTATGTTTGTCTGTTTGTTTGGTGCTGAGCAGAGTATAAGGCCCTTGCTTTGTCTTTTTCTTGTGCTTGAGCCCTGAGATTTCGTACAGCATTTGAAATAAATCCTCTGATTCCGGATGTCTCTTAGCAGGCAGCAGAGTCACCTGGTGTGTCGGTACTGCCATTTCTTTCACTGTACAGCACTAACCCACTATAAGCTCGCTTTTCACATAATCAGTAATAGTCTGTATGGTTTGTTGTGTACTGGACCTATATATAGATTAGCTGTCAGGCCTGTCAGGAGAGATTTCTCTTTAGTTTGGGCACAAACTAATGTAGCAAATGTAAATCTCAGTCTAAACATTCAAGTATGAGAGAAAAATTACCTTCCTTATTTCTTTTAAATCAGCTTAATGCTAACATCGAGGCCACATGTTTATGCATTGATATGATATTCCAACTCAGTCATTACTGTGATGCTCTCCTCAACTCAGAATAATGGAAGAATAGTCCATCACTTTAGATGACTTTAGAGCTTGCCCAGAAAATAATAATTATAACCACCATCACCACAACGCAAAGGTATATAACAATTACTTTGTATCAGTAACTGTTGTATGTGGTTTTTATATATTAATATGAGGGCTTCTAACTCAGGTCTGTTGGACTTCGTTATGGGCTGGACTGTGTCCCCCAAAATTCACATGTTGGAAGCAGTTTATTTGTTTTCCAAAAGAAAAAAAATCATAATTTATATCAGTCACTACACATTTATGATTTTACCTTTTTTCCTAGAAGAATAGGCTTATTCCTTTATTCTGTTTTGAAGCTTAGAGAAATGTGAAAACATTCAACAGGATGTGGTATATGAGATATGTCATTCTTGTAATGATTTAGCTCTGAGTAGCTCTTGATTGAAAGTTTAATCTATAGATACGAGTGATGTGTAGTTCATTGTATGTTCTGCTTGGCAAATTTTTAAAGATACCTTAAGGTATTGCTGATTGACAAATGAGATGTTATTTCTTTGAAGTAAAAAGCTATATCAGATTGCTGGTAATGCTAGAACAGTGATGGACTATTTTAATTACATATATAAAGTGATTACTGATAACAAGGAATAGCTGAGAGAAGATGGGATTGAACCATTTATAAGTAGTGTAAAGCTATCTGGATGGTTCAGACATGTTTTTAAAGATGATTCTCTTCTTTCACTGATTTTGGGGAACAAGAAGGTTGTAAGGTTATGAATTAACTTTCCAATCTGTCAGTATTGTATTACAGAGAGATTTGGAAAGCTCAAAGCAATATTTCACTCATAGTTGAAAATTCACATAAAGGGCACATTCCCATGCTTCTGTTTCTTATGCGGTCAGTGCAGCAGTAGAATGTAGCACATTGTTTTTATGGTATATTTTCAAGTTTTGCTTGATGAAAAACAAGTTGGAAGTTACAACTATAAAAGTTTCCAGGTGTTCCTGTTAGGAATTCATGAACTGAGATGATGTAAATGATATTCTTTCACAATCACAATAAAACTCTTGTCTTCTTAAGTTTAAAGAGGGCAGTATTTTCTGTTTTCAACACCTATAGGCTCTCTTCCACCTTCAGTACCCCATCATTTTTGTACCTATATATTTGTTATGTTCATTGATTCATTGTCTCATTCAATGAATATCGACTGAGCACCTATGATATTCCAGGTACCATGGCAGATCTTGGGAATTTAGCAGTAAATGTGATAGATGCAGGCTCAGCCTTAATGGAGTTATGTCCTTGTGGGAGAGATTGGCATTAAATAGTCAAAAAATGGGTATAAAATGACAACAAAGGCAAGTGACACAGTGGCTCGTGACATAGGGTTAAGGATAATTTGACCTAGGATCTTAGTCAGGAGTTCTGGAAAGAAATGTCACTTTGTAAGAAAACTTCTTTTACTCTCAGAACGTTTCCTGATTTTGTTGAAGACGACTACATTCCTTATATATAAATCTGGTCCACATGCATTGATGATAATATAAAAGTTTGAATTCAGATGTCAGCTCCATGTTTGAAATTAAAACATGAAATGGCTTTAAAAATCATTTTATTGAAGTATACATACATGAAAGTGCACATATAATCAGGTATCTCAATGAACTATCAAAAAGTAAACAGATCCATTTAACCTGCATTCAGCTGAAGAAATAGAACATCGCCAGTTCCCCGGAAGCCCACCTCATGCCACCTCTAGCTCTGTTATTTCAAAACAGATTGATGGTTACTTGTGCCTGGGAAACTCAGCCCACAGATATCTGATTGCCCTCATGTGCCTGGACAATGTAGTCCCTGCTTGCCTAGTCACTCCTGACAAGACTTGGGATGCTGCTAAATTGGTCCCATAAGAGGCAGGGATGATAGACATGTTTCTGGGGTGGCCTAAGGCACAATGTCCATGTAGTTGATACCGCAGGCTTCAGACCAACCAATGGCCATTTCTCCTGACCAGATAAGGAAAGACTATTTCCTTAGAAACTGTGGACTGTCAGACTGGTTTCATCTATCTTTCTTGACTGTCATTGTGCATGAAACTCTACCAGGATGGGGAATATTTGTAATCTTTAATTCCTCTATTTGTCTAAGGAACCTCCTCTCTTTTCTCCATAGGGCTTTGCTTGGGAAGTTGGAGGCGACATCATGGTGTACACAATTTTTATCTACTACCTGTCACTTTGTTTTCTGGATGAAGGCCTGCCTTTTCATTAGAAGAAAAACACTGTGCTCTTAGCTCAACCAACACAACTAGAAAATTAGTCCTTAAGCAGTCTAATATACCTAGTCATGTATGTCAGGGAAGAATTCTTAAAGTATGATACCTTAGCTGATATCTGGAGGATGAACCAGAGTTAGGGAGACTAAAAGGGAAAGCCTTGTAGGCCATATTATGATTTTTCCCCTTTATATTAAATGTAATGGAAGCCTCCTCTTTAATTAGAAAAAAAAATGCATTTGTGTAAAACGATCAAATTTGTATTTTGAAACAGATCAATCTAGCTAAAGTATGGAGATCAGAGTGTTGCGGCTTGAGTGTAGTAGCACCAGTAATAGCTAACAAGTATTAAGCACTTACGGAGTGATTTACATATATTAACTCATTTAATACCTTGTGTATAGATTCTGTTCTTATCTTCCTTCCACAGAGGTCACACCAGTATAAATAGCAAAGCCAGGATTTGAATCCATGCAGACCGGCCTCACAACCCATGCATCTGAAAACACTATGCGGAGCTGGCTTACGGACCTTCATATGTATATGCTGACACTCAACATGAAGTAGGCTGAGGAAGTTTCTCCAATAGATAAATTCCTCTACTTTTCTAGTGTATTTGGGGATGATGGGTATGACTATACAACTCTTTCCAAGGGAGGAAGACACTGGTATGGTAACTATAATTTTTTTCTTTCTTCCTCACATTACCTCAACTTCGTTTTTCCTACCTGATCTAATAATCACAGGACCAGGACTGTAACTATAAGTGCTATAAACAGGGATGATTTTTAAACAAGAAACTATGCATTTACATATTTATATCAGAATTCCTAAGGATTTGATGGAGTTGTGCCTTCACTGTATCTGGCAAAGTTGGAGTTGACTGTGAATACTTCTGTGTTGCCTAGTGGTTACAGCAGCCCACTAGTTATGTGCCTATGTAACCCTTTCCTGTATGGTTGGGAGTGGACCAAGGGGAGGTACGTGCTACACTATTATTGTTATCTGCAATGTAGACCAGCACAGTGGCTGAACCTCATGTTCTTTCCAGAGGTGGAAAAGTTTACATATAAATGGAGAAAAGGAAGAATAGTAGCTGAGGGTAAAAAAAAATGGCTTATGTAATGAGGGAAATCCAATATTACATTTAACACCTTGAAAGAGGCTCAGAGCATGAGATGATATTGTCTCTTAGTTCAGTTATATATACCCACTGGATATCTGAAAGGGTGAAGCCTTATATTGCTGAGACTAGACAAGGTTGAAAAGAAGCCTTCAAACCTGAGTGACCTCTCTCGGGGAGACATTTTCACATGATATGATGATAGACTGCACTAATTAGTAATGACTGAATGGGACTCTAGGAATGTGCCATTATCTTTTAATTGTTATGATCCTTTTGTTATAAAGGATCCATGGTCAAAGACCGGGGAGTGGCCTGTGGTATAATAAGAAATACATTTCATCTTTGCCTCTAGTTCTTGGCACAGAGCAACTAGAATTTTCTGAGTAACAAAAAGTGTCTTTTGTTATTTGTAACAAGTCCCTTCTACCACACCTAAAATAATGCTAGGGAGGTAACTCAGAGTGGGGCTTCTAGATACCCTCAGGATGGGACTGGTCATCAGAAAGACCACATGATTAAATTGTTGAAAATTTCAGCTTCTCCCACTGACCTCTTGGAAGAAGATGGAGGAGGTCTGGGATCGAGTTCTGTAAAAACTCTTTCAACAGTAAAACTCAGAGAACCTCCAGGTTGGCGAACACATTGAAGTGTTGGGAGGTGGTCCCCTGAAGAGGGTATGGAAGTTCTGTACTCCCCAACCTCCATACCTTGCTTTCCCTATGCATCTCTTCCATTTGGCTGTTTCTGAGTTGTGTCCTTTTTAATAGTAATAAAAAAATCAATTGACTGTAAGTACATGGGTTTATTTCTGAACTCATTACCATTTTTAATGGAGGTGTTTAATCCATTTTGATGCAATGTGACATTTTATATATTCTGGTTAGTGTCTAAAATTTTATTTATTTTTGAGTTTATCCTCTTTATTCTGTCTCCCCTTTCCTGCCTTCTATTGGATTACTTGACTATTTTTCAGTAATTTTTTTAGTGTTTCACTTAATTATGTGAACTATCTTTAATTATATCTCTTTGTATTGGAAGATGATTTAGATGTCAAATATGATTTAGTATCTTCCATGTATACTATATCATTATGTATTTTTAAAATGGTATATAAATATAGTATTGGCTGTTTTTAGTTGACAATTTTGTTCCCTTTTTGTGATTTTCTCATGCTAAGTTATTCCTAAGAATGTTAAGTTGGGGCCACATTTGAAGGGAATTGGAAGCCACATAGAGTAGTTCAGATACATTATCGACTTTTAATAAAAGACTCAGATACTACCTCCAAAGTGAATGCAAAACTTGGGATATGATTAGGATACAATAAATTCAGTGGGAGACTTACACAGAATTTAATGTTATCGTTATAGTGTTTTAATTCTTACTCCAATGTTTTGACTGCCCATTCCAATTCTCTATCAAACTGTTACTCTGAGGAGTGTATCTCTATGCCAATTGTTGGACTTATGGGCTGTAACATGTTTCTCCCTCTGAGGAAATGTAACTTGACAGTCCAAATTGGTACAATATCTTCTGTTCTGTTTATTTTATAATACTAGGAGCATTTGCATCTACCATTGGGTAAGCAAAGCCAAATCCAGAGTCAGTATCTCTTCTTGTCAAGACCCAGTTGCAATCCTCTGGGTCTAAATAATTCCTGGGTCAAAGGTGAAATTACAAAATAAATTAGAAAATATTTTGAGCAAAATAATAGTGAAAACAGTGTATCAAAAGTTGCGGAACACAGACAAAACAATGCTTAGAGGGCAACTTATAGTTTTAAATGCCTATATGTGAAAAAATTAAACCAGTGACCTAAGGTTCGACTTTAATGTGATTGAAGAAAATAAGTAAAGTAAACCTAAAATTAGTAGAAGGAAAGAAATAATAATAAGAGCAGAAAACAATAAAATATAACACAGAAAAATAATAGAGAAAATTGACTTAGCTAAAAGCTGGTTATTTCCAAAGATTAACAAAATTGACAAAACTTTGCTAGACTAATCAATGATAATATAAGAATAATATGAACAATTTTTATAACTATAACAAAATATGCTATTTTTTAAAAAAGACAATTTACTAAAATTAACATTTCATTTATTGATTGTTTCCTTTAAATAACCCAAACTGATCAAAAAACCTTCTCCAAAAGAAAACTGCTGTCAAACGTTCAGAGTTTAAGGAAGAAATAATACCAGCCTTAAACATTTTCAGAAAATAGAAAAGGGAGCACTTCTCAACTTTTTCATGAACTAACAAAAGTCTAATACCAAACCTTACAAAGAAATTTTGAAAAAACATTTCAAACCAATATTCCTTCTAAATATAGACCAAAAACTCTAACAAAATATTGTCAAATAAATAACAGTACATAGAAATGGTAATAAATCATGAACAAGTAAGTTTTAATCACAAGAATTCAAGGTTGGTTTAACATTTAAAAAGTAATCACCTTAATCATATTTGGAGCATAAAAGAGAAACTCATTATCATTTCATTAAGTGTAAAGGAAATATCAAATAAAATTTAAAACCCATTCATGGTAAAATCTCTCACCAAAATAGGAATAGTAGGCATCATTCTTCAAATGGATAAAAATCACCTATGAAAAACTTATAGCAAATATCCTATTTATTGGTGAAAATAGTCTTGTCTTATCTTGTAGTATATTCCACAGTGTGATAAAATTATAGAAAATACATATAAATGTTTATAAACCAAAATTCTGAAACAAGTCTATTGTATCTAAGGATTTACCTTAATAAGAATATTGTGTGAACTTAGATGCAAGTATCATTCTGCATTTACTTATGAAGTGTTAAAAATGATTCACAGAAATTTTCATTAGTACAATTTTATTGCAACTAATGGTTAGCTTGATAATAATTCACATTTTCTTTCTATGTGATCATAAATCTGTCTTTTAAGTTATAAATTCCTATATTACAGACAAATGACAGACTTACATGTTCAATTAATCTCCAAGAGTGTTCCCCAGGACGTAATTCACAAATACATAGGGATACAAACACAAGCAGATCATTGGAAATGGTCAATTACTTCCCCTCTCTGAGGAGGAGTTAAACTGCTCATTTATACTCATAGACACACACAAATATGAAATAACTATAGGTACAAATAAATACATGTGAACAACTTCTGCAGGTAGAATCAGACAGAATAAGGAAGCTCTACAAATAGACAGAACCCCAAGAGAGTGTATAATTCCTCATTTTAATTCAGTTTTTTTTAAATAGAGATGTTTGCCGTTCTTTAGACATCATGAATAAAGACCAGTAATGACATTCGCTTCTCTCCCTTTTACACTGGGGTTTTGCAGCCACCAACCCACAATGTTTCTTAAACAAAAGAAGCACTTCCAGTTGTCTGCAAGTCTATTGCTATACTCACCTTTTGACATTTCATGGACTTTCAAATACAAAGAGTAGAGCCACAGCTGGGATACCATGTTCAAACTGAAACAGATCTTTCAGAGGTTTTGAAAGGTAATCACTAGTCCTATCAGTTTCCAACTGGCAGACTAGGTAGGTAATAACATATAAAAGTGGAGTCTGATTCTCATAATATAAAGATTCCTTAAAGATAGGCTTTGTAATGTGGCATCTCTGAAAATATGCCCAGTTTATCTATTCTCAGCTCAAACTCAATAGCTGGTCTTAGTAGCTTGGGAAGAGGGAGGTTAGGAAGGATTTGAGGGTCCGAAAGGTGCTCCTATGTGGCATCCATCATTTAAGAATTGTTTTCTGCTTTAGTGGTTCCTCAGGCTGTGATCGCATCTAGGTAAAACTGCCAAAAACTGTGGAAGCATGTAACTCAATTGTTAAAAACACAATTCTCACACAAATATATACTGAGTATGTGTCAAAGTTTCATTCAATTCACTATTGAGAGAACCAAAGAAATGACAGTGTTAGCAACAAACGAATTTGAGAAACTTGGACTTACAGAATTCTTGGGGACAGAGACGTGGAAAAACATTTGCTGGGTTAGATACAAAACTTGTTACTATCCTATCAGGGAATAAAACCATAACTTCTGGTATGATGTTCTTTATCAGATGGAAAACCCATCACTTCACCCTTTTAATGGTCTACATTTTAAGGTACTGTAGAATATCAGGGCTCTGATGATCAGATAAAGCTTCATTTCTTGAGAGTCAAGGACTTTGAACGGGCTCAATAGGAAAATATAACATGATATTAAAAGGTCATATAATGATATTTTTGCTTTGTTTTTAAGTTTTGGATTTTTTCCTGAAAGCTCAGAAGTGATTTCTATGGAATGGGATGGAAAGGATAGAGACAGTTCTTAAATGCAATGTAACACAATATTACAAGTCAAAAGCATTGAATCATGAGTAGTATTGAAATGTTTACTATTAATATTTGAAAGGAATTATAGATATACTTCTAATCACATCATACTCATCTGCATTCTAATATGAATTCTAGTGTGGAAGAGAGTATTTGAATCAGAATCTCTGGGAGGAAAAGTATAGTTTCTAACAGCTCTGCAAATGATTCTAATGTGCAACTAGGATTAAGACCTACTTTAGAATGAAACACTATCCATTTTGACTTCACTGTAAAGCAAGACTGACTACATCAATGTCCCATCCAATACACAGTGTTACTAGGTAGCCTATTACATGTTTATCGCTTCATTCTTAAATATAAATTTGCAATCAAAGTATTTGAGGAAACCCTTCAAACTTTAAGAGAAAGACAAAAATAAATGAACAAGAGGGGAATGTCCCCACACAAATGGAAACTTTTAGACAGAGGAATTTTCAAATAATTGACTTAGACACTTCAGTATACTAGGCAACACTTTAAGAAAAAAAAAACACTGCAGGAATCTGAACCCCTGCAACCCACCATGTAAAACTTTTTCTTTACATGGAATTAATAAATTTATGGCTATTGTTCCAAAGCTGAATATGGGCCAAATAAAACATGCCACCATGCTGGTGCTCACTTTAAAAGCATGACCAGCAGATTTATGTAGGTCCTTAGTATGCCTGGCAGTATGCTCTGTTTCTCTCAGTCCATGCACTCTCTCACTCTCCAAAGTCACACACACACACACACACACACACACACACACACACACACACACACACACACACACCTTCCCTTGACTCCGCATCCCTCTTAGCTACTGCTTCAATATTTTTAAAGTAAAATTCCGAAAGAGTTGTCCACACTTCCTCCCTATTTCTCCTCCCATTCTTCTTTGAACTTTCTCCACTCAGGCATTTGTTGCCATCACTTCATTGAAACAGTGCCTGTCAAGGTCACTGTCAGGTACCACATTGCCAAATTAAATGGTCCGTTCTCAGTTTCCATTTATTTGACTCATCAGCAGCATTGACACAATTATGCCTTCCTCCATGAATCACTGTGTTCACTTGGCTTCAGGGATACAGCCTCCTATATCATCGTTCATTTCTTATTCTACTTTAATGACTTCTCCTCATCTGTCTTACTAATAACCGCTGGAGGGCCTCTAGCCTAGTCATTGGTCCTCTTCTCTTCTCCACTTACCCTACCTCCCTTGATGGTTTCAACTGTACAGTTTTATATATCATCTAAAAGTTCCCTATTTTTCTATACCATAGAGAGAACTCCTAAACTTATATCTCTGGTCTGATCTCTCTCTAGAACTCCAAGCACTCATTTCTAATAATTCACTCGAATTCTCTATGAGGATCTCCTTTTTTTAACAATAATAAAACCTCGACTTTAATATTTCTTATATATCGAACAACATTGGGATGATCATATATCCTGGTTTATGACTGTTGGTTATTTTTAGTGCTGCTTTCACTATCAGAAATGTTCCTGTTTGGATGAAAAAGTATATGGTTACTCGAAGGAGCATAATTCTGTGTTTAAGACTACAAAATTAATTTCCTACACTTAAGGTAATTAAGTTCACCATAACATTCCTTTTTTTCCCTCTCTCAAAGAACAACAAATTTTAATTGGTTTAATGACATTCAAAGCCATTTTTTACAATCCTGTTATATTTAAAGGATTTTAATTATTTGATGAGTTCTATTAAATATAAGGTTGTACTTTTTGATAAGTTCGTCCTTCTGACTCTGAAGATTTATGGTTTTCCATTGCTATAAAAATAGTAAGTAGCAAAATTGTTGTTCAATCGATTTTGAGAAATTGGACTTTTAATTGCCCTATATAGGAAAATTATATTTAAGATTCCTGGCACTACCTGTTAGTGAGTCTACAGTTGTATTAAAATGAATGGTTCTTAATTTTTCTGGCTTTATTGAAATATAATTGACATATAATATTGTGTGAGTTTAACAGGGTTAATGTTATGTATATGTTGTGAAATAATTACCACAATAAGGTTAGTTAACATATTCATCATCTCACATAATTACCATTTTTTGTGGCAGTGGTGGTGGTGGTGGTGGTGGTGTTGGTGGTGATGGTGATGATAGTGGTGACAACATTTAGGATCTATTCTCTCAGCAGCCTCCGAGTATACAATATAGTATTGCTAACTATTGTCACCATGCTTATTCATCTTAAAACTGGAAGTTTTTATCCTTTGACCAACACCTCACTTCCTCCATTCTCCAGCCACTGGCATTCACCAGTCTCTTTATTTCTATGAGTTCAGCTTGTCTATATGCCACATATAAATGAGATCATATAGTATTTGTTTTTCTCTGTCTGACTTATTTTACGTAGCATAATGCCCTCAAGGTTGATTCATGTTATCACAAATGACAGGATTTACTTCTTTTTATGGCTGAATAATAATCTATTATATATAATATTTTCTTTATCCATTCAATCATTGATGAACATTTCGGTTATTTCCACATCTTGGCTATTGTAAATAATGCTGCAGTGAACATAGGAGTGCAGAAATCTCTTTAAGGTACTTCTTTTATTTCCTTTGGCTATCTACTCAGAAGTGGGATTGCTGGATCATATAGTTGTTCTAGTTTCACATTTTTTGAGGAATCTGTATACTGTTTCCCATGATTGCTTAACTATTTATATTTCCATCAACAGTATTCAATTGTTGTCTTTGATCTTCGTACTCGCCAGCACTGGTCTTTTTGATAATAGCCATCCTAACAAGTGTGAGGTGATATTTCATGGTAGTTTTGATTTCCATTTCCCTCATGATTAGTGCTTTTGACTACCTTATTAGTGTGTTATTGGCTATTTGCCTTCCTTGGGGGGAAAAGAAATGTCTGTTAAGATCCTTTGCATATTCTTTAAATCAGAAAATTTGTCTTTTTTTTCCCTCTAAGATTGAGTTATATGTGTTCCTTATATATTTTGAATATAAACCTCTTATCAGATATATGGATTGCAAATATTTTCTTCCATTTCATAGATTGCCATTTCATTTTGTTGATTGTTTCCTTTACTGTGCAAAACCATATTAGTTTGAAGTAGTCCTACTTATTTACACTGCTTTGTTGTTTGTGCTTTTGCTGTCGTATAAAAAAATAATAATTACCTAGCCCAATGTTAAAGAGCTTTTCCCCTGTTTTCTTCTAGAAGCTTTATGGTTTCAGATCTTATGCTTAAATTGTTAATTCATTTCAAGTTAATTTTTGTAAGTGGTATAAGATAGGGATTCAATTTCATTCTTTTATATGTGAATATTCAGTTATCCCAACACCATTTATTGAGGAGACTATCCTTTCCTCATTGAGTATTTTTGGTTCCCTTGGACAATATTAGTTGACCATGTATGTGTGGTTTTATCTGTGCTCTTAATTCTGTTCCATTGGTCTATGTGTTTTCTTTAATGCTAATATCATACTGTTTTGATTACTATAGCTTTGTGATATAATTTGAAATAAAGAAGTGTGTTGCCTTCAGCTTTATTCTTTCTCAGGATTTATTTGGCAAAAGCCATGCTAAGGGGGAAGTTAATAGCAATAAGAGCCTACATTAAGAAGAAAGAAAGGTATTAAATAAACAACCAAACTTTACACATAAAGTACCTAGGAAATGAAGAACAAACTAAGCCCAAAGTTAGCCAAAAGAAATAAATAACAAAGATCAGAGTGGAAATAAATGAAATAAAGGCCAAAAAACAATAGAAAAGATTAACAGAACTAAATGCTGTTTTTGTAAAGATAAACAAAATTGGCAAACTTTTATCTAGACTAAGAAAAAAAGAGAGAATACTGAAATAAAATCAGGTATGAAAGAGGAGACATGATACCTGATACCACAGAAATGCAAAACATTATGAGACTGTTGTGAACAATAAATTATACACCAACAAATCAGATAGCTTAGAAGAAATTGGTAAATTCTTAGAAACATACAACCTGCAAATACTGAATCATGAAGAAAGAGAAAATCTAAACAGATCAATCACAATACACCCAAAGTTTATTAAGTAATGTTCTTCAACATAGTCACAGCAATATGTCACAAGCCCATGGCTAATATACCCAATAACAAAAGTTTGAAAGCTGTTCTTCTAAAAACAGGAATAAGACAAGAGTGCCCACTCTTACCACTCCTATTCATTTAGGGCATAGGACAGAGCAAATACCTAAACCACAACAAGGAGTCCATCTAATGTTTTAAAATAATTTTCCATTTGCTCATGGTTGTCCAATGGTTTCCCACCTTAGAGTAAAATTCAAATACCTTGTAAGGTCCTACTTCACTCTATGTGAGTTTACCACAGACTACCTGTCTGAGATCATATCCTACCATACTTCTTCTATATTACTTAATTTAAATTATACTTATAATCTTTAGGTTTCAGATAGACATAACAGTTTTTTGGTGGAGACTTTAATATTTTCATTATATAAGATCACATCCTAACCAAAGCAATTAGGCAAGAATAAAAAAGACATCCAAATCAGGCAAGAAAAAACAAAATTACATGAGAATGATAAAATAATCCATAGTATATAGACCTTCAAAAAATGAATAAGGAAAAAAAACCCTGAAAACAGCTCAATAGGGAAATGAATAAAGATATGAACAGGAAATATATATTTAAAATAAGTGCAAACAATTTTATAACATTGTGCTTCACATTTCTTGTAAAGGCCTATTTCTGGGGGAACAAGTTAAAACTTAATCACCTATAAATTTAAATAGTATGAATTCACTTAATCAAATAATGTAGATCTTTATATATGCACATGGAAATATATCCATGATATATTGTTAGCTAAAAAAAATGGTAGAACAATATGTGAAGTATGAAACAAATGCATATTTGTTTTGTATATCATATTGAGTTGCATTGTGATTTTTTTATAATTGTGTGATATAGCAAGACTCCTTTGATAAATGTAATTTGGGATTAGATTGGGTTTTGTACTCTTAGTGATCAGCCCTTGGAACTTTCATTTTTCTAAAAAGAAGAGTTACCAATTTTTATTTACTTGAAATGTATACCCCACATACTTGTAAAGAACTTGTGGAAGCTTATAATCAAAACATTTAAGGCAACTATTTTTTTAAAAAAAATAAAAGTGGTAAAGAAGAAAAAACGGAATATCATAGAGGTAAGAGATACAAAGTTGCTCTTATTTTTACACTTGATTAGTTAATTTATTTCAAGGCTTCCGAAAGCTAAGGCAGAATGGGAATTACATTTTAAAAATAGGAACAAAATTTTCTGGAGAGCCTGTCTATCCCAGTGGAACTGAAAGCTTCAATTGTAATAATGAAAGGAAAAATGCTTTACACAATGGAAAGTGCCATGTAAATATGACATTGATTTGACTGGATCTGGAAATTCTGAACTTAGCATTCTTTTGGAAACTACCAAAAAGGCTTTCCTTTGGCTATGAATTACCCTTTATGAACCTGATACACACAGAGAAAATTTTTCTAGAATCACTCGGGCTCATTCTTTTAGCTACTCACTATAATGCCTTTGCAGAAGTGCTCTTTCAATCGGTATCTATATGTCCAATTATATCAAGGACTGATTTGTACATTAAATAAAAATTTCTTGAGAAAAGACATCAGTGATTTACATAGCTATTTAAATGAACCCAATCTGTGGATGAGGTTTGTCAAGTTTAAAATTCGACGATTATCCTCAAATCATTGTCCTTGACACTTAAAAGTGTCAATGTTCAAAGCCAAGCAGAGACAGAGTGGAATAAAATTCTTACACCATATAGTTAATATCATGGTGCTCATGACTTCATTGGTGGTTGGTATGCTTGGATATGTTGGAATTACTTGAGGCTATTGATTATGAAATTCATTTAGAAGAGACAAACCAGTTAGATCTTCGCTTGGTTACTAACTATTTTCTTCTTCAACACAAGGCTCTCAAGACATATTGTACAGTTTAGGAAGAAGCAAGTTAAACAATGACTGAAGTAGTTAAGGACTTTTCTTCAAACTATGTACAAACTCATTAGAGAAGCTTGCCTGAATAAAATAGCTTCTGGGGAAGGGCTGGCAGTTTAGACTCCTTTCTCTCTCATTAACCAACTCTACAGGACCTTAAGCAAGGATGTTAATAATTCCGTGACCCAGGTTTCTCTTACGTAAAATTGAGACAATGGTGGTACCTACCTTAAAAATAGTTGTGATGATTAAATGAGGCAGTGCCTATAATGGCCTTAAGATGGTACCTGGTCGCTACTATTCAATAAATATTGGCATGTAGTAGTAGTATCGCATAGGACAGAAAACCATAAGTCATGCTCCGGAAACCTTCTCTCTCAGGCCAGGTGCTGGAAAATGCTTTTTAATCAGCTTTGTGTCAGAACAGTTTCTCCAAAAGGTCACCAAAGAAACTGGTACTGGAAATTGTTTTTGCAGAACCCTACTGCAGAAAGAGAGAGGAGAGGTGAAGAGAGCGAGTGGAAGAGGGGAAGAGAGAAGAGGGAGGGAGGGAGAGGGAAAGAGAGAGAAGGAAGGTAAGGAGGGAGGAAGGAAAAAAAAAGGAGTCAGAGAGGTTTCTTAGAGACAGCCAGAGATGAAATAAAATCATTCAGTCCACAGGGCAGACATAGGAGTTAAAAAATGGGAGACAAAGGCATAAGTTAAAAGCCAAGCAGAGACAGAGTGGAATAGAGGCAATATGAGAATTATGAGATTACTGTCAACTATCACTTAAGTGTTTGGGTCTCTATTGTCACTTGATACACCCAGGGCCTGGATAAGTTAGGTTGGCTTAAAAGTATAGAGACAAGTCTATTCCTTCTGATGGATGTCTTCTACATGTCTGTTTAATGGAAAAACAAGGTGGTAACTCAGAGTGTGAAGAAATTTAAGGCAAAGGGTGTTTATTTAAAGATCAGGAGATCTTAGCATGCTTTTAGTAAAAAGAAAAGCAGACAATGGCCAGAGACTGAAAATGCCAGAATAAAAGAGGGATTACCGATTAAGTTTCACAGGAGGCAGGAATGAAGATATTCCTGGTTACAGATGGAGAAGTTAGTCTTAGAATGGAAGAGGATTGATCTTGCTTTGAGATCAGAAGAATACTAAAGGTGAGTGAACGTATATCGGTTGTGAAGTAAAGTGAGAAGATGAAAGAGCTTGCTCTGGATAGCTTCCATCTATGTAAAGTAAGCAGCAGTATCAGCTCCTTCTAGTGGCCTGGCAGGAGAGTGGAGAGGTTTGCAACAACAGCTGTAGGGAATGTGACACGAAGTCAACGTGAGATTAGAAAAGGGATGAGGGATTGCTGAGCATCAGGGAAGACTTAGTGGAAATTAAATCACAAGTCTAGTGTGGATGCAGTCAAGCTTCCAATGGAATAGATGTATTTCTCCAACCCAATTTTTTTTTTGCAGTGGTTTGCACTTATTTGCAGTTTTTCATCTGGCTCATACAGAAATAAAAGCTGAGTAAATCGCTGTAGGAATTTAAACTCCCAAGGAGAGGATAAAGAAAAATTGAGAGTAAAAAGTAAAAATCTATAGGAAAAAAATTTAAGAAGAAAAGTTAGAAAGGAATTAAAAATCTTAATGGCTTTTTTTTTGGTTTTCACTATTTTATATTGCACTACTTTGGAAACTTAATTAGAATACTTAAAAAGAAGAATTGCAAAAGGAATTAGCTTCTCAGATAGTTTACGTGCTGAGATATAACTTTTCCTTTAAAAAGGCAAATGATTGAAATTGGCCATCTGGTTAAACTTATTTTTTTATCAATTAAAGTAAGAGTTAGTAAGCAGAATAATGAGCCAGCCTTAACAACAAATAAAGAATGATATATAAGGAAATACCTGTGAACAGAATTTAAATAGTAGAGTTATTTAAACTTAAATAAATACTTTGGAAATATATCAAATAAGTTTTAGTGAACTCTTTCAACATTACATGGAAGACAACAATATTTTCCAAAGGTTTTATTGATTCTGTACCCAGCTCTAGTCTAATGGCTGCAGGTGATACAAAGGTACTGTAAAAGCTAAACCCGGGTATTATAATTTCACAGTGTAATAAGGAAGACAAAACCAGTGTGTATGAACCAGATCATAACCAACTGACATGCGACCCATGTTATTACCAGTAAATGCAGTAGATATTAAACAAATGCCTTAAACATTAACAATGCTTAGGAGCTAACAAACCTCTTTTATATAATTACCTTATTCCTTCTTCACAGCAATCCTTAGAGGTAGTAATCCAGTTACCATTGCTAAGTAATACAGTATCTCACATCTTAGTGGCATAAAATAATCCTTTTATTATGCCCAAGGACTCAGTGGGTAAGGAATTTGCAGAGGACTCTGCTGAGCATTCTTTATGCCTCGTGGTATTTTTAATGCAGTTACTATCACATGTTTTCTAAGACCTTAGTCCTATTAAAGCTCTCTTGGTATGAATGTCCAAGATAGCTCCCTCATATGGCTGGCAGTTTGATGTGAGATGGGATCTCAGCTGGAGGTCTGTCAATTAGACTATACATGGTTTCTCCACATGGCTTGTTCTTCTTCACAGCATGGTAGTTTCAGGTTTGTAGAAGTTCTAACATGGCAGCTCAAGGCTCAAGTTCAAGTAAACCAACTGTAAAGGTGGAAGCTGCATGGCCTTTAATAATTTAGCCTTGGGTATCACACAGCATTTCTTCTGTACTCTGAGAAGAGTGTCAAAGAATTTGTGGCTTTTTTTAAGTGGCCACAGACAGTTATTACCTCTATGCACAGATGAGGAAACTGATGTTCAAAGATGGTAAATAACTTCCAAGTGTTATGTCATAGTAAATAGCAAAGCCCAGAGTTGAAGCCAAGTCCTTTGATACTAAGTCCAGTACTCTTGCCATTACATTATTCTTTATTCTAAGAGGTCAGTGTTAGCAATAACAATAAAAAACTTTATGGGAGAAATGGGGCTTTGAACATGACCTTAATGGATTACAGAGATAATTCAACCATGAAACAACTAATATATATGTTATCACATTCCTTGTAACCTTACTCTTTCCACTGTATTTAGATGCTCAAGACAGAAACTAGGGTAGGGGTCCTAACATCTATTCCCCCATTATTTCCCACATCATGTCAACACCAAGTCTTGCTGATTTCAACCTCTTAATAGTTCTAAAATATGTCCTTGACTCTCCATCTCTTCCTTAGTGTAGAGCCTATAATATCTTTTCTTTTGACCAGGGGTTGGCAAATCATGGCCCATGGCTGAATCTGGCTCACCACCTAACTTTCTATGTCCAGCAAGCTAAGGATAGTTTTTTACATTTTCAAATGATTGAAAATGTAAAAGAAGTGTAATATTTTTGATACATGAAAATTATATAAAATTCAAATTTCAGTGCCCATGAATCAAGTGTTATTAGGACATATTCATGCCCATCCACTCGTATATCGGCTATGGCTGCTTTCCCACTACAAGGGCAGAACTGAATATTTTCAAAGGAAACCGTATGGCCCGAAATGCCTAAAATACTATCTGGCCCTTTGCAGACAGAGTTTGTCCTCCCCTATTTTAAACTACTATAGGAATATACTAACCGGTTTCCCTGGCTGTGGTCTTATCCTCCTTTGGGCCAATTTCCATACTGCAACCATAGTGATCTATATATAATAAAGTCACTCCCATGCATTCAAGACTTCAATGTCTTGACATTGCCTAAAGAAAATAAGGATGAAATACAACAGCTTTAGGAAGGCATACAAGGCCTTTCTTGATATGACGCCAACTTACTTTTCAGTCTTATTTTTAGCTACATTCTTTCTTGAAATTTATTATTTAGTATTACTAAACTGATTGTCATTTCTTACATTCTATGAAGTTTCATGCCCTCACTCATGGGATTCCTTCATCCTGGAACACCTTTCCTTTTCTTCTTCAAGTTAATTCTTATTAACCATGCAAGACTCAGTTCAAGTCATATCTCTTTGCAGAAGGCGTTTCTGAAACTATACCCCTACCCCATACACACACATGCAAGTGATTCTAGTTGGGAAGCTGTTGTTGTATATATATTAAATAATAAAAGGCCTGAACAAAATGGCAAATGTTCTAATGGATAGTATTAGGTGAATGAATAGGAAATTTTGGAAGAAATATGGTAGATCTTGTTAAGATGCATATAAGGAATAGAATAGAGAGAAGAGTGGGAAGATATATCTAAGTTATCTAGCCTGGGGAACTAGAATAATAATTATACCATAACAACAACAAAAAAGCCTTCTATCAATCAGCCACAGCACTGTTCTCAAAACAAGAGGATTTCCATACTGACTAAATTCTTTTGATGACCAAATGGTTGGAAAGGGGAAAAAAAGCTATGTCTTCAGGAAAAAATAAATTTCATTTTGGACATATTTAGTGAGTGTGACAATGTGATATCCAAGCAAATATGTCTTGTTGGTATCTAAAATCATAAGTCTAAACCATAAATAAGAGGCTAAGAATACTAGCTCAGTTAGAAAAAGAAGTATATTTGTCTTATCCAGAGGTGTTATTTTCAGTGCTTAGCATAGAGAGTGTCACATACTAAGCCAATGGGTCTCAATCCCAGCAGGGAATGTGAAATATCTGGGGAAATTTTTTTTTGTTATTTGTATTGTTTTAATACAGTTGTCTAGGTCCCACAACAGACTTATTGAGTTAAAATTTTCAGTGGTGAGACTCAGGAATTCCAAGTTCTTACAGACTGTACAGTAATTATAATGTACAAAGTTAAGAATTATTATAGTAGGCACTCAGTAAATATTTGTTGAATAAATGAATGATTACATTCATTCATTCTTTTTGACTCTGAAATGGTAGAAGAGGGAAAGGTTTCTTTCTCATGTAACTATAATGAGACAGAATGAATCTAGATGAAAAGAATGACAAAAACTACAAAAGGAGAATAAAATACTAGCCAAAATGAGAGAAAGAGAATAGAGAAGTTTTAATAACAGCCTCTTTTCCTCATATCTTACTTTTTAGAGAAAAGATGATAAAATAAAAATTAGCAATTTTGTCCTTTACTTGGACACAGCAGGTCAGGCTCTTTGTCCAATGGAGCATCTTAGTGCCGTTATCATTAGTATAAACTCCATTTAAAGTGCTCACCTTCTTTTCAAGGGCCAAATATAACATCTTTATTATGTATATGGTTGAATAATCATCTGCTACTTATCAGTAATCTATTCTTGAAAATCAGGGGTACAGCATAAAACACAAACTAGAAGCCTATTTCCTAATATATTTTTCTTCACAGATTTTATTTTTAATACTGAATTACTTAAAAATAAATACAGATATCTTGACTTTCAATGTACAACTCTTAAAATTGAAAAAAGATCATATTATGGTGTCATTTAACACTATAATACCTAAAAATAAATAATAATGATATATCCACTATTATCTAATAATTACTGCCTTCAAATTAACCAGTTTTTGCAAAGAAAAAGCCCTTTTTAGCCAGCATCCTATTCAAGACCACATATTTTATCTACATACTAGGTTTTTAAATCCCTTTTAATACTAGGTCAATCCCTTTTTAATGACACTAATTAGCTGAAGGAATCAGGCTCCCGTCGTACACACCAACTCCAGAATTTGTTTGATTGTTTCCTTGAGGGGCTGATTTTTTTTATTTTATGTTCAACAGCTTTGTTGTGGCAAAACTGACCTATGTTAAAGGGAATATATTTTAAATGAACAATTTGATGAGTTTTGACATAAGTATTTATAAATACAATCAAAATAATGAACATATTAATCGCCCCTCAATTATTCCTCATATCCCTTTGATATGTTTCCCTCTAACCCAACTCTGGCCCAACCTGGTTCCCAGACAATCACTGACCAACCTACTTTCTGTCACCATAGGTTAGTTTGCGTGTTCTAGAATTTTCCATAAATAGAATCATGTGTTGCATACTATTTTTTGGTATAGTTTCTATTATTCAGCATGATTACTCATGTTGTTGTGTGTATAGCAAAAGTCCATTGCTTTTCATTGATGAGTAGTATATCAATGCATAAATACACGACAACATGTTTATTCATTGACCTGTTGATATACATTAGGTTGTTTCCAATTTTTTACTATTACAGATAATGCTGCTATGAACATTCTTATACAACTCTGTGGACTTATGTTGCTCTTCTTGGTTAGATAGCTAGAAGATAAATTTATGGTTCATGTGTTGTGTGCAGATTTGACTTTTTTTAAAAACTGCTAAACTATTTTTGCAAAGTGGCTGTACAATTTTATATTGTCACTGGTAGTATATGAGATTTCCCCTTGCTCCACATCCTCACCAACACCTACCTGCGATATGTCTTTTTTGAATTCTATACACCCTAGTGGCAATGTAGGAATATTGCAATGTGTTTTTGTTTTACATGATCCTAATGACAAATTATGTTGAATATCTTTCTAATGTACATATTTATTATCTGTATATTTTCTATATCGATGTGTCTGTTCAAAGTTTTGCCCATTTAAATTAGGTTGTTCATGTTCTAATCACTATTTATATAATAAGATATGAATATTTTGTTGGTAAATTTTTTTGCAAATATTTTCTCCCATTCGAGGATTTGATTTTTAATTTTCATTACCATGTCTTTTGAAGATAAAACATATTTTGAAGATAAAAAATTCTAATGTATTTTTAAATAATTTTTTAAATAAAAGTTTGTGTTTTGTGTTGGATTTAAGAAATCTTTGGCACAAACTAACTATAATTTTCTACTAGATATTTTATTGTGTTAGCTCTTATTTATAGATATATGAATCATTTCCATTTAGCTTAGTACATGCTGTGAAGTAAGGGTTGAGGTTCGTGTATTTTTCATATGACAATCAAGTTGTCCTGGTATCCTTTTTTGAAAATATTAATTTTTCCTGCCTGAATTATTTTGGCATTTTTGTTGAAAATTAATTCACCATGTATGTGTAAGTCTACTTCTGGGCTCTCTATTTTGTTCCATTGATCTACCTATCAATCTTTATGCCAATGCTACATTGCCTTGATTACTGTAACTTTGTGATAAATATTGCAGCTGGGTAATGTGAGTTTTTGAATTTTTTTCTTTTCAAAATTATTTTCACTATTCTAGGCCCTGTAAATTTTCATGCAAATTTCAGAATCAGCTATCCAATTAAAAAGAAGTGTGCTTGGCTTTTGGATTTTGGTTGGGATTGTGTTAAATCTGTAGATCAATTTGGGGAAAACTGACATCCCAAAATCACTGAGTCTTTCAATTCATGAACACAACCTATCTCCCCATTTGTTTAGGTCTTATTTAATTGATGTCATCATCATTTTGTACTTTTCAGTATAAAGGTCTTCCATATCTTTTGTCAAATTCATCCATAAATATTTAATACTTTTGTACTATTGTCAGTGGTCTACTTTTTAAATATCAATTTTTGATTGTTCATTCTTAGTACATACAAATACAATTGATTTTTGTATATTGACCATTCTACAACCTTGTTAAACTTACTTATTTTTCTAGTAGTTTTGTTTTGCTTATTCAATAGGATTTACTATAAAGGTGATTATGTGATCTGAAAATAAAGACAGTGCACTTCTTCCTTTCAAGTCATCATCCCTTTTATTTAATTTTTTTTCTGGCCTAATTGTATAGCCAAAACTCCTAGAACTGGTTAGAGTAAACATTCATTTTTTTAAAAAAATCTGACCTTATAGTTAACTGTAATAGTCAGGGATTGCAAGAGAAACAGAACCATAGGACATGTGTGTGTGTGTGTGTGTGTGTGTGTGTGTAGAGAGAAAGAGAGTGATAGCTCTCTCTATATAGGTATACATATGGATATAGACATCTGCGTGTGTGTGTGTGTGTGTGTGTGTGTGTATACACAGAGGGAGAAAGGGAGGGAGGAAGAGAGAGAGAGAGACAGAGAGAGAGACAGAGAGAGAGAGATAGATTTAAAAGAATTGTCTCATGAAATTGTAGGGGTAGGCAAGTCCAAAATCAGCAGGGCAGGCCAGTAGTTTAAAAATGTAGCAAAAGTTGTTGTTTCAGCTTGAGTTTGAGCGCAGTAAGGAGACAATGCCTCTTCCTTGGGGGACCTTAGTCTTTTTAATCTTGAGAACTTCAACTGATTGGATGAGACCTATCACACTATTCTTCTCAAAGTCTACTAATTTAAATGCCAATCACATCTTTAAAAAATACCTTCACAGTGACATATAGACTAGTATGTGACTAAACAATTGGGTACCATAGACTAGCTAAGTTGACACATAATAAAGCATTCAGCCTTTGTCTTTAAACATAATATTAGTTGTAAGTTTTTCATAGACACTGTTTATCTGATTGAAGAAGTTCTTATCAAGTTCCTTCAAGTTTGCTCAGAATTTGTTTCGAGAATATATGTTTGATTTTTCTATATGGTTTTTATAAACCTTTTTATATGATTATATGTTTTTTCTTCTTTAGTTTGTAAATGTGGTGATTTATATAAACTGATTTTCAAATATTAAGCAAATCTCATAATCCTAGGATAAACCATTTTTGTTCGTAATGTATTATCATTTTTATATACTAGTGGATTTCATTCACTAAACATTGTCAAATAGTTTTCTGTGTTACTAAGTGATATTTGTAGTTTTCTTACCTTTTAATATCCTTTTTCTAGTGTTGATAACAAGTTAATATTATCATCAAAGAACATGTTAGGGAATATTCTTTTCTCTTTAACTTTCAGGCAATATTTTATTAGAATTGGTATTATTTTTTCATTAACTATTAGGTAGGGTTCCCCAGTGAAGCTATATGTGCCTGGTGTTTTCTTTCTATTTTTAAAAAATACTTTATTTTTTTAGAGCAGTTTTAGGTTTATAACAAAATTGAGAGGAAGGTACAGAGATTTTTCCATATATGTTCTACCTCCATAAATGCATAGCCTTTCCTATTATACCATCACTCACCAGAATGGTATACACACACAGAGACACATAAATTTTTTTAACCAAGGATAAACCTACCATTGGCAATGTACTATTCTGTGAGATATTGTAGTAGTGAATACACACCATTGAACATATGCCAAATCTCAAGAACTTTACAGAACTAAGAGTAAAGTTTAATGTATGTAAATTTTGAAAGCTGTTTAAGAGGTTTTACGGTTCCAAAATGAAATGCATCATGTGACAACATAATGAAACTATATTACAAATATATGAAGCAACACCACAGAAGAGGGTGGTTGGAAGAATAAGCTAAATAACTTTGGAAATGAGTGGATTCTGTAAGACAAAAGGCAAAAGGAACTGTGCATAAGAACAGCACTCTATTTGATAAAGTTGGTTCCTATGCTGGTATGCATAGCAATTCTGAAACCACTTTACATGTATAATAGAGTTGAACAATTAAATTGATGGATGGTGGATGGTAGGAACCAGGTTTCTCAATGTTGGAGTAAGAAAGTTACAAATAAGCAATGGAAGGGGGCTAGAATGATCCATGTGATAAAATATTAGAGTTGGATGCATCAGTATGAACTCATGTTTAGCTTAATATAGATACAGATGGTTACATATAGAAATATTTATAGATATGTGTAAATACACGATTTACACAGTATACACAGTTATATTTTCTTGTTTTGTCAGATGAAGGTCTTAGAAGCAAGGACATCTCAGTAGCAATGAACACATCTAGTGCTTAGATCTTGTTTTTGATATTGCCCCCCCCCAAAAAAAAGGGGGAGCCAAGTTTCCTTAGAGGAATGGCTGTTTCTAAGACTGGTGCAGGGAATATACAAGGTGAACCTGGGGCATCTTACAGTGGCAAAAAAAGGTGCTAAAAAACTCCACAATGAATGATGGGAGTATGTAAAAGAGACACAGGCACCAACTGAAATGACCAAAGCTGAAATAATCTGAGAAACCAAATAAATTACCATTGCATTATAACTCTAGATATACAATAAACATCCATGAGTCCATACTTCTATAACTTGATGGTTGAATAAAGAAATTTTGGGAAGAATAGACAAATATCTCATGCAGAAGAATTCCAAAAAAATTTATGTAGATAATCCGCCCTGAAGGATTTGGCCATAACTTCATACTTCTTAAGTGTGAGTTGTACACAGTGACTTTCTCGAAAGATTGCATCATGTAAAGGAAGAAAAAATGGAGGAATTTTACAATGGAGAAAACTCACAGATACTGCCTCAGCCAGGTGATCAAGGTTAACATCAACAGTAGTAAGTCATGTTGCTAGTATGGACCCATGATATGATGTGATGAAAATGGCACTTTACCTCTGCAGTTGAATCTCAAAAGACTCATTACCTTAGTTTAATCATGAAGAAACAGTCAGACAAATACAAATTGAAAGACATTTTACAAAGTACCTAACCATTACCCATTAAAACTTTGAAGGTGTTCTAGCCATCATCTTGTGTTCCCACGAGTGTGTCCTCTTATTCTCAGCTGGTCTACCCAAGACCTCCTGAGTACCAACCCTAGTCCCATGTGTAGCCTTGTTTCCTCGCCAACAAGATGAAAAAAAAAAAAACTATCATGAACCAGGAGAAACTCGCCAAACTGCAGGCACAAGTGTGCATCGGTAGGAAAGGAACTGCTTGCAGAAAGAAGGCGGTTCGCAGAATAACTACAAAAATAAATAAATTCAGTTATCTTTAAAGACATTAAGAGTAAGCAACATCTCTGGTATTTAAGAGGTGAGTGTGTTCACAAACCAAAGAATAGTGATCCACTTTCACAATCCTAAAGCTAAGGCATCTCTGGCAGAGAACACTTCCCCAGTCACCGGCCATGCCGAGACAAAGCAGCTGACAGAAATGCTTCCCAGTATCTTAAACCAGCTCGGTGCAGACAGTCTGATGAGTGTAAGGAGACTGGCTTTGCCCAAACAATCTGTGGATGGAAAAGCACCACTTGCTACCAGAGAGGTTGATGATGATGAAGTTCCAGATCTCGTGGAGAATTTCGATAAGGCTTCCAAGAATGAAGCAAACTGAATTGAGTCAACTTCTGAAGAAAATAAAACTTGAAGAATTTACTGGGAGCTGCTACTTTATATTATGACTGCTTTCTAAAATTGTATTCATGGATCTGATAAAATCTTGATCTCTACTATTTTTAAGCCCAAGCCCTTCGGAAACTGCAGCTCTTTTCAATTTTTGCTTATACACAAATCATTCTTTGCAGCTAATTAAGTTGAAGCAGCCTGGGAATAAAGTTTGAAACAAAGGTTAATAAAGTTCGTTGCCTAGTATGCAGTTTTATTATTTTATTTCATTGACAATGATTTGTACACAGAAAGTAGAGTTGTTTGTAGAAAGCTAATCATGATATGGCTCATAATCCTTGGAATTCAATTAAAGATTTAGCATGATAGCATAATGTAAAAAAACTTTAAAGATCATCAAAAACAAGTCAGAGAAAATGTTACAACCAAGAGAAGCCTAAGTTGGCATGACCAGTAAATGTAATGTGGAATCCTGGACATTAGGGAAACCTGAGAAAATCTGAGTGAAGTAGCAACTTTATGTGATGTGTCAATGTTGCTTCATTAATTTTGACAAATATACCATACTAATGTAAAGCCAGCAATCCTACTTCTGAGTATTATGCCAAGTGAATTAAGTCACTCACAAAAAGACAAGTATTGCATGATTCCACTTACATGAGGTATCTAAAGTAATCAAACTAATCGAAACAGGAAGAAGAATGATGGTTGCCAGTGGCAGAAGGGGGAGGGTCGATGGGAGTTGTTGCTCAATGGGCACAGGGTGTCAGTCCTGCAAGATGAAAAAAGTAGTAGAGATCTACTGTACAGTAATGTACATTACAGTGCTGTAATGTACACTTACACTTGTTAAGAAGATTATTTATATTGTGTTTTTACCACGATAAAGCAAATATGGTTTAATTCATTTTAACTTAAACATTTATACATGTGCTTTCATTATTTTATAGGAGAAAGGGGTGATATGGTGTTATCAAAGTAAATAAAGAATAAGTCATCTGAAATTTGTCACTCAAAATTTATTAACTTTCATATGAATCATACACCACATTGGTTTGTAGATATAAAGGATAAAAGGCCTGGTAGCTACCCTGAGTGATTGTATTCTAGTGGAGAAGACAGATAAGAAGCAAAGACAGTACCATGCAGCAAGTGCTGTGATAGATGGATGCAAGCTGCATTGGGAGTGAAGAGGAGGGCATCCCGAGCCAAACTTAAGGAAAACTGTCCAGAGGAGGTGATGCTTGAGTTGAACCTTAAATGATGAGCGTTTTCAGCTTGAAAATAAAAGAAGGGAATGCCAAATATTGGGGACAGCATATGTGAAGACACAGAGATGTAAAATACCGTATAGATCAAATGACAACTGAAATATATGTCAGGGAGAGTGTAGAGAATGAGCCTAGAGATATGCAGGAAATGGATGGAATATGGAAAACTGAAAAATATTGGTAATTTTTTTCTACTGGGATGAATTTTGAGGATAATAGCTGAAAATTGAGATGACCTAGTTTGAGAAGCACTGATATAAAAATATCTGGAAAAATGACATATCTAAGAAGTCATAGTTATATGTCTTAGTAACCATGTAAATAGAATTAATGTGCTGCCAAGCATAAGGTCATAATAAGGATGCTTAATTTTACCTCTTGTGGTTGGACCTTAAAGTGTTTACTGAATATTAATGGGACTAAGGAATGAACCCAGAGGCACAAGGGAAGGGAAATTTTGTATAAAAGAAATGGAAATGTGTCGAATGTCAAAAAGCCAATGGTGATTCTTGCTAGTTACCAGTGAGTATTTTGGATAGAAAAAAAAAGTAGACAAAAGATGACAAAGTGAAATTTAAGTAGAAAATATTATGACAATCAAAAATGAAGACAAAATGATTACAATAGAAATTAAGATAGACAATGATTTTAAAATACTGTCTGGCAAGGTCAAGTAAGAGACAACAGGAATTCTAAGAGCTGAAAAACTCTTAATAGAATGTAAAGTTGGGAGTCATGGACAGATACATTAATTCTTTGTGCAGAAATATGTAATTTACATAGAGAGAAAACTGCCAGATATCAAAAAAATATAAATTTGCTAAGCTGAAAAAAAAGTAGATAAGTTTATCAATATTATATCAGAATAGATAACCAGAAGGGTAAGGCAATGAATGATGTTTAAAAGTGATTTTGTGATGTGTGTTTTAAAAGCAGAATTACTTCCTTAAGGTGTAGAGTGGAAATAGTATTAGAATTATTAGATATACTCTATTGTAACAATTATTTTGAATTTGATCAATATAATCTGTCATTGAGGGCAGAACATATGTCAGTGTATTTGAGTCAAACATATCAACAAATCGGTTTGAACGTCATCGATCAAGATCTTCAGTTTGAAGTTTTAAAAAATCTCTAAGCAAAGAGGATTTCAGTTGTTCAGTATTGAAAAGAAAGCAAGTACAGAAGATAAATGTTGACATTGATTTTAAACCGTGACAGAATACTACAAATAATAGATTTAATTACAATGCAAAAAGTGTTGAGTTTTATTTACTCTTCTCTAAAAATCAGTTTCTACCTTAAATTTAAGATTAAACAGAGTGAAATCTTACTTTAAATCATTATACAATAATTTTGATGTTATATCTAACATTTTAAGGGCATAAGATTGAAGGGCATTTTAAGGACACAAGTGGATTTCTTACTGCTTAATAGCACTATATAGGAAAATAAAATGATTGAACTTAGATTAATAATGAAATATAGTAAAAGAGTTACATGTTTTTATTCTATCAAAAATTTTAGTCCTCAATATTTCAAAGGAAAATCAATGCAAAGTTCATTTGAGGAGACAGATTTACCTGTTTATGGCATATATCTTCGTTCTTTTTAAGTGAATGACATAAGAAAATATAATGTGCCTTTGAAGTGTCCATGTTTTGATAAGTGGTTTTCAATGAAATATTTTGAACATCACTTTGTGGAAGTGGACATTGTTGAATTTGTTTGATTCAATATGTATTAATCATATTAGTATAGTCTATGCTACAGGGACAGATAAACCCCTAAATCTGAGTGACTTAACACAAAAGTTTATTTCTTGCTCATACTACTATTTAATTCAGGTTAGGTAGCCCTCCTCTTTCACTGCACGATGTGGCCTCTAAGGTTGCATTAACATGGAAAGAGAAGTCTAGTTTATCTTATAGTCTATTAGGCCAGAATTATTTATGTGGCCCCAAATTAAATATAAAAAGGCTGGAAATTGTAGTAAGTACTAACTCTCTCCAACTTTCAAGGTGTTATGTTCAATCCGTGGAGACTAGACAGACCCCCATCAAAAATCAGTTCGCATGTCAAGACTAATGATGTCACATACCTACTAACACATGTGAAGACATTTATTACTCACATAACAAGGCTTCTGGAAAGAACAGGGCAAGCACCCAAGCAGGTCTGAAAATGGCTTGAGTGGCTTGAGAAAGAGAGAGTGACAATGAGTGGCCCTGACTTTTCTTGTGTCAAGGGAGGGAACCACTGTGCTTTCTCATCAGTTTGCCCAGGTATGGGTCAGAAAGAGAAGCAGGAGATGGGGCTTAAAAACCGTCAGCAGTCAAACTATATATATGGAGTAAGGCTCTTTATTACACAGGAGAATGAATTCTTTCATTACTTTTCTTGTTATTAATTTTAAACTAGATCTAAAAGCATACTTAAGTATATTTTATGTGCTGTGCAAGGCACTCTCAGCATGTGATTATCATTTGGATAAATTCTCTACATTCGAGTAATTCATATTTCATTCTTTCAGTTTCTGCCTTCTCTTATCCTTCTAAGCAAGAGCCATTAGTAATTTCTATATACATGCAAGGTAATTTTCTAAACCAATCCTGACCAAAGGCATAGAATAGGTCAGATACTTCAGTCTACTATTTTGAGGAATTGCAATTAGTCATCCTGTCATAGATCCAATATTCACTTTGTCAGGAGCAACACTTGGTACCCGTATATTCACTAAAATTTCTCCATTTCCTACTTTCTCTCCTACTTCCTAAATTTTTGTAGTTTTGTTTTATCAATCTCTAGAGTTGCTCTCCTTTCATTTTTTCCTAGGCAACAGCAACAACCTCATGTCTCATTTTCCTGAATCCACTCTCACTCCTTGTCCAAGCCATTTTGTATATAGCTCACCTCTCTAGCTTCATCTTTTTATTCAGTTACAATTGACATTCAATATTATATTAGTTTCAGTTGTTCATCATAGTAGTTAGACATTTATACATAAATGATCCCTCTGATAAGTCTTGCATCCATCAGATATCATGTATAGTTATTACAGTATTATTGACTTAATTCCCTGTCTGAGCTTTACATTCCCATGACTACTTTGTAACTGTCAATTTGTACTTCTTTAATTTTTAAAATGTTTATATTTTATTTTTTTTCAGTTATAGTTGACATACAATATTATATTAATTTCAGGTGTACAACACAGTAATTAGACATTTATATAATTTATGAAGTGATTGCCCCAATAAATCCAGTACCTATCTGACACCATACATAGTTATTACAATATTATTGACTACATTCCTTAGACTATACTTTGCAATCATCCCTATGGCTATTTTGTAACTACCAATTTGTTCTTCTTAATCCCTTCCACTTTTTCACTTATCCCTACCACTCCCTTTCCATCTGGCAACCATTAAAATGTTCTCTGTATCTATGAGTTTGTTTCTGTTTTGTTTGTTTTGTTCTTTAGATTCCACATCTAAGAGAGATCATAAGGCCTTTGTCTGTCTGTCTTACTTCACTTAACATAATACCCTCTAGGTCCATCTATGTTGTTGCAGATGGCAAGATTTCATTTTTTTTATGGCTGAGTAATATTCTACCTCATCTTATTCCACGAACACTTTCGTATCTTTTCCCAAGCCATGCTGACCTTTCTCTAGTTCTCGAACACTCAGTATTCTCTCCCCCGTCAAGGCCTTTGTACATGTTATCCTCTCTTACTATAATGCTCTTTTTTCCCTTTCTTCACTTGACAACTCTTATTCATCTATTAGTCTTAGCTCAAACATCATTTCTTTAAGGAAGTTTTCCTTGATATCTTTGTTACCATAGTCAGTCCTCCTTCTTATAATCTCTTAATTACTCCTTCAACTTTTTTTCATAGTACTTACATTGTATTGTAGTTGCCACTTTATTACTTGTCTGTCTTCCATACTGTGAGCTACATGATGTGAGAATCTAGGCCTTTAGCTATTTTGTTTATCCTGTATCCTTGGAACCTAGACAGTGTCATAGGGTATACCTTATATTGGCATGCCTTATATTTGAATTACTAACAGCCATCTTGAAATCTTGGACAGAAGAAGTACACCATGAAAGTTTGCTCAACTGAACCTCAATATGCACTCTTGCTGAGTTGTTGTCAGCATTTGTCTTCAGAAGCCTCAAATACCATGTGTCCTGGAGAATTAGTAAAGGGGTTAATATATTTTAATGGAAAACTGGTGTGGGCAATCGTATGCTTTTGAAAAACCACTCGGGTACCAGTTGGTGTAGGAACCTTCATATACTGCTGATGGAAATGTAAATTGGTACAGCCACTATGGAAAAGAGTATGGAGTTTCCTCAAAAAATTAAGAATAGAATTACCATATGACCCAGCAATCCTTTTTCAGGGTATCTACCCCAAAAAAATTGAAAACTTTTGTCCATAAAGATATATGAACCCTGGTGTTCACTGCAGCATTGTTCATGGTCATCAAGATATGGAAACAACCTAAGTGCCCATCAAAAGACGATTGAAGGAAAAAGAAGTGGTACATATATACAATGGAATATTACTCAGCCTTAAGAAAAGATGAAATACAGGTGTTTGCAACAACATGGATGGATCTCGAGATAATCATGCTAAGCGAAATAAGTCAGAAAAACTTGAGAGTCATATGATTTCATTCACATGTGGGATATAAAACTAAAAGTAACAAAGGGACAAGACACAAAACTCAGAGACCTAGACAACAGTTTAGTGGTTACCAGAGGGAAAGGGGGATGGGAGAGGTAGATAATGGTAAAGGTGGTCAAACATATGGTGACAGAAGATTTGTCTTTGGGTGGTGAACACACAATGCAATATATAGATGTTATATTATAGAATCGTACACTTGAAACCTATGTAATTTTAATAACTAATGTCACCCCAATAAATTTAGTTTAAAAAAGTTATAAAAACTAAAAACCTAAAGCAGGAAGGAGGGTTGGGAGTATGGTAGTACACGTGGAGAGAGTTGTGGTTTTAAATTGAGTTCTCAAAGAGATACTTGTGGATGTGACATTTGACAAAAACCTGAAGGTTAGTGAGGATGATAGTAGGCTTTCTGGGGAAGAGTCCCTCCAGTCTTTGTTTTGAATCTATGTGTTTGTTTACTCAGTCATTTCTAAATGGAAAATATATGTACCTCTGGTAAAAATTCAAAACAATTAAAGGAATCATTGAAAATAGAGTTTCTTTTGCAATGCAATGCTCCAATTCTATTCCACAATCTGTCTTCAACAGTATTTTATATGCTCTTCCAGAAATGTCTATGAATATACACACATGAATATACATAAACTATTTTATGCAGATTGATACATATTGTAGATTCTGGTCTGTATCTTGATTTTTAATTTAACATATATATGCACAAACAAACATTACAAAAATGAGATTTTGTTTGCTTTATTTTATAACATAACTGAAGAGGGAAATCTTGGCAGAGTAGAAGTTTATGAAATATTTGTAAAATATAATAAAATCTGCATGCATTTAAATTCTGGTTATTACAATATAAACTATACATATATCAAACTCATATGCAAAAATGAACATATTTGAGTTATGGGAAAAAGGCCAAACTATTGTAAATATTTGTCCTTATCAAGAATAGAATAGTAATAGTTCTTCAGAATTACAATATAAATTGGCTAAATATTTGAACATTTAGTATTTCAAAGTTTGTGTTAATATTTTTTTAAATTATAAAACTGCAATGGGAGGAATTATGTCCTTCCAAAAATTATATGTTTAAGCCCTAACCCCCAGTGTAATGGCATTTGGAAGTGAGGCCTTTGGGAGATAATTAGGGCTAGATGAGGACATGAGGGTGAGGCCCTAATGATTGAATCGGTGTTCTTATACGAAGTGAAGGAGAAATCCAGAGAGTTTGCTCATTGTCTCTGTGCATGTATAAGGCTAGGAAAGGCCATGTGAGCACATAATGAGAAGGTAGCTTTCTATAAGCCAGAAAGATAGCTCTCACCAGGAACCAATTAGGCTGACACCTTGATCTTGGGTTTCCAGCTTTCAGAACTATGAGAAATAAATATCTGTTGTTTAAGCGATTCGATCTATAGTATTTTGTTATGGCAGCCCCAACAGACTAAGACAAAAGCTGTGATTGAAATGTTTCTATTTTTTAATGTATTGGATTATTTCCTTAGTATAAAGTCTTAAGAATGCAATTGATATATGTATTATTGTTTTTAGGCTTTTTAGACAAAGTAAATTGTCAGCTATCTCTAAAAATAATACCTATTTATACTCCCACCAGAAACATATGCCTTCGAGCTTCCACTGCTGATTTGAACTTGTCATTCTGCTTATACTTGGGAGGAAGTTGATGATTCAATGCCTTTGAGTTTCCATCTTGACTGAAACTTCCAAGAAATGTGTATTTTAACATTTTATTAGGTAATTATTTATTTACTATCTATAATCAATATAACCCCCCAAATATGTTTATTTAAAACATCTTCAGATGATGGTAGGAAAATATGAATTAATGAGGAAAACTCTATATCAAAACCTGATACAGAAGCCATATTAGATGACCACACAAGGTTACATTTAGGCCAAATTAATTATAATTGTGACTAAGATTTATCATATCTTTTGGTCTCCTTCTAATGAAATTAGACAGATCACATAATATACAATCAAAAGAAATTTTGCCAAATTCTCCTGGCTTTTAAAATTAGTGCCTCATTCAAAAGAATATGCTGTATAATATTCTCACCTATCTTACTAATGGGGGGGGTTCTATACATGAGGTGGATACAGAAAAGTACAGATGGCATAAGAGTACAGAAGCAAGAGTCAGTAGTTGTCAGTTTGAGGATAAATCATCAAGAACCTCAATGTACAACTTGTGGCAAGTCATTTCACTGCTCTAGGACTCAGTTTCCTCATCATTTATTAGTTCATTGTTTTCCTCCTAACCCTTTATAAGAAAATTTAGTAAGCAGTAAAACAACTGACAATTTCAGGTTTTTCTTCTACAAAAATCAGAAGACTATTGTAAAGTAGTGGACGACACTACTGACATATCAAAAGTAAAGTTTAAAAAAACACTTGAATTTGACTACTAATACTATAAATATCACTATTGTTTATTTTCCTATAGAAATTAATTCTGGATAGGAATTACATTAGTTTTTAATGTAACTATAAATCCACTGCAAGCTAGAAGAATGCTTTCTCATTTTATCCAGCCATCTACCACTATTAATAAATATCAGTTTTTCATCTCTTTGCAAGTTATACCAGATTTGAACTTGTATTCCTGAATATAAAAATCTAGGTCTTTTTTAGCCAGAAATTTGATATCTAGTTTCCTAGTCTTCGTGTGTACCTGAGTACCTTTTTATATATTTCATATATGTAGAGTGTAGATAGTTCAGAGATTAGGGTATGAAGTTATAGACTTGGGTTTAAAACCCAGCTCTGCCACTTACTAGCTTTATGACCTTGGACAGGCTTCATAAACTCTATTTGGCTTAGTTTCTCATCTTTAAAATAAGAATGATAATAACAGTAACTACTAGGGTTGTGGGAGGATTAATATTTATGTATATATGACTAGAATAGTGCTTAGAACATTATATAAGTTTAGTTATCATTATTATTAGTTTCTATTTCTTTAAAAAAAGTAAAAAAACAAAGATTTAATCCTTTTTGACCTTGCAAACTACATTCGAAAGTGTCTAATTCTTCATTGTAAAGATAATTATACCACTTGCAACAGTTATTTCATTGCAAAAGCAAACATCTGGGATTTCATTATTCTCTTCTGCGGTGATCCCAATTGAGGGTTGGAAATATCTTAAGAAAACAGTGTCTCTTGGGATGTTAATATGTGTTCTTAGGAATGGAGGAAAGGTTCTGAGCCCAAACAAGTTTGAGAATGCCAAGGAAACAAAATTAAAAGATTATTTTTTTTTAATCATGGGGTTTCTTAGAGTTTTTAATGTATTATTATGAATCATAAAGTTTAAAGAGAGATGTCATATGCAGCGTTTCCAAATATACCTGGAACCAAACTATTTAGAAAATTCTGCCATAGGTATAGCAAGTGTCCCGACCATTTAGAGTCTCAGGGTATCTTTTTAAAGTTAATATTCATAACCCTTAATAATTCTAATTGTACTTTAATATCAGGTGAGTAAGAAAATACGTGACAGAAAGATATCGTGGTTCAAGCGATATGGTTAAATTTATTGATATTTCCCCTAAAATATCTATGTCTGTTTTAAACATTGTAGTATCAGTTTTTGTGTGAGAGTCATGTGATTCATTCATTTTACAGACCCACCTCTTAGAGCCCTCAGAGATTTCAGATTTCTGGCAATAACTTCATAGCCCAAGGTGTGAGAACCAATTATTTCTCAACAGTCACTATACATTTGGAGCCCTCTGGAAAGCTTTAAAAATGCAGTTTAGATGTCTCCATGTTGCCCATAATATCGATGTCTGCATGGTCTCAGGTATGGACTTGACATTGGTATTTTTCCAGCTCTTCAGGTCATTTCAATGCACAGGCACAGCACAACATTGCTGCTTGTAGGTGTTAGTGAAGCAAAATGATCAGAGACCTTATGATCAACATACGGGATGTTGAAGACCTAATTCAGATTTTAAAAGTTGCTATAATATATGTTCATAAATGAATGGCTTCTATTGCAGAATCTTGGGGAGGAAGATGGAGGCTCAGGGATAGAACTCTACCATTGATAATCAAAATATTTACCTTGTGAATTCAAAGACCTGCTATATTAGAGAACTTTGCCAATTTGCCTAGTGTCCGTAAGAAGAACCCCTAAGTAAACTACAACGTCCATAGCTCTATAGCTTCCGTTTTGTATCAGGTTGTCTTTTAGATTTATTAGAAAGGGCATTTTGCTCGTTGCCCCATGTTTGCTGGCTCTGCTTTCCCTAGATGTTTATGAATGTGTCCTATTGGTCTTTATACAATGAACATTCTTTAATTATTTTGACACTTTTTGTGCTATTTGATCTCATTAGTCAACTCTTTTGCTGCACACATTTGAATGTATAATTTGATAAGTTAGACTATGTCTACACCCACAAAACCATGCTGATAAACTCCTTCTTTGGCTTCCTTGATACAGCATTCTTGATTCTCTTTTTGCATCTTGCCCACTTTTTTTTTTTAGTTCTACTTCACAGTATTATTTCTCTAACCCATACCTTAAATACTGTGTTCTCTAGGGATGATGCATTCGTTCAGTGATGTGTTTAAGCTATTACAGTAGGTGTGTTAAACTAGTATGTGAGTTTATAAGGAATGCCATAACAAAGTTGCACTAACTGGGTGGCTTAAACAATAGACATTTATTTTCTCATAGTTCTGGAAGCTAGAAGTCCAGATCAAGCCATTGGCAAGGTTATTCTCTTCTAAGGCCTCTCTGCATGGCTTGCAGATGGCCACCTTCTTGCTATGTCTTCAAATTGGTCACTCCTCAGTCAATGTGTTATCTACGTCCTGATCTTCTCTTTTTATAAGGACATCCATCATATTGTATCAGGGCTCACCCATATGACCTCATTTTAACTTAATTACTTCTTTGAAAGTCACATTCTGAGGTGCTTGAGATTAGAACTTTAACATATGAATTTTGTAGGGACATAGTTCAGCCCACAGCATCTATTGTGATAGGGATGTGCATAGGTACTATAAGAAAGTTTCCAGACCAAGTCAATGTTAAATGGATTCCTGGAAAATGACAAGAAATTGGCTAAAGAATAACAAGAGGGAATAGTGGGGGAGACAGGCAGGTAGTGTTAGGTAGAAGGAATAGCGTATATACCGTCTCTTTTGGAATACTCAGTCCCTTAGACTGAGTAATACATTATAACTAGAACACAAAGATTGGGGGCATGTAGCTGTTAAGTAAGCAGTTAGATATATAGGTCTGGGGAGATTATCTTTTCTTGGTCTTCTCCCCATCCTTTATACTTTCAGAGTGATATCATTCACACCAGTTGTTCCAAGTTGTTTCAACTATACTAATAATGTCTACTTTTCTAAATCTATCTCAGATCTCTCTATTGAACTGTAGACTGCCTTTAACGTGTCATTTTTTGAGTGTCCCATAGGCACCTCAAATTGAAAACTAAAATGTCAAACAACTCACTCTTTCTCTCCTTCCTACCCCAAATATGCTCCTTCTTGAGAATTCCTTTTCTTAACAAATGATACCCCTATTTACCAAATAACTAAAACTGGAAACTCAGATATAGTCCTTAACTAATTATTATTCCCCTTTCATTTCCAGTAAATCATTAAATCCTAAGGATTACACTTAAGCTTTTAAATCCATCTGTACCTCACCATATCCACTTTATTGCTGATCTTCACGTACCTTTACATTCAGGCGAATTGGTTGACTATCAGGTCCAGCAGAGATATGATTATGATTGATAGAGATTATGCATCCTACCAAGGCACAGAGACAAACAGTTCTAGACCCTAAATGAATATATGATGAAATGATGGTATTAAAATTTAATTATTAATAACTACCATTTATGGAATGCTCATGATGTGTCAGGTACTTTACAAATTCATAAGCAACTCTGTAAGTTGAATGGTATCTCTGTTTTGAAGAAGAATGAATCGAAGCCTAGAAATGTTAAAATAATTTGTCAAAAGCACACAGCTAGCACAGCAAAGCTGGGATTTAAAGCTCAGTCATCTTGTTTTTGAATCCCATTCTTTATTCACCATACAAGACTCCTACCCTACTTAATCAATTATCATTATATATAAACTTCATGCCAATGGAAAAAAACTGAAACAAAAGTTTGTTTTATTTTAATACTATTGTATATTATTGTAATTCTAGGAAGGCAGTAATTTTTTTTTTCTGAACTGAGCCATGATCATTTTAGCTATACTATAGAAAATTGTGATCTTAAATTTAGCTGATGGGGTACTATGAATAAGATAATTTACAAGATGGATAATTTCATGATAAATATATCAGCTTAAGTGCCTTAAAATTGGAAATTAGTTTTTTCCATGGTGGAGAAATCAAAATAAAGTATAATATACATGGATGAGGAATAGCAGTTCATAGCCTGGCATCCCCAACTGAATTAAGAATAGTTTCCCCTTAAATTACTTTTGCAAAAGTCAATAATAGAAGCTATTTGCTGCCAGAAATATATTTAGGGAAACTGCCATTTATTATAATTAAAGTGATTTATTTGCTTGCTGGTTTATTTGGCTGAGGATTTTCTTGAAATTGAGGACAAACTGGAAATATAATTTACTGATATATACAGTATTATAGCATATTTCATATTCTGAGGTTTTTTAAGTGTTTTTCAAGTATCAGTGGTAAAAGTACCGTTTACACTAGATATTGAAAATGTTGGGTTATTTAATGCAGAGCTGTGTGTTAGAATTCATTTTAAAGCCAGTTATAAGTGGTTTAGGATAGCCTTAGGAATTTAATAATCATCACTCAAGAAAGGATCAATGAATGAGGAACTTAAATTTCATGAGACATCCAGGATTTTTCTCTTTAGTCACTAATCAACTTGAAGAAAGAAATTCAGAGATAGTTGCTGCACTGTTCATGCTTCATAAACATAGAAATAAAGTTGGTTTTTGTTCTGATGGACACGTGAAATTCTATGAACACCGATTTGGAACTGGACGATGCCAATTGTTTGCTATATGAGCTTGGGGAAATGATTTAGCTCTCTTTGACTGAGTCTCGGTCTCCTCACCTATAGAAAGGGGATAACAAGCTTCTTTGCAAGTTCGCTGTGAGGAAAAAAAATAATGTTTACAGATTGCTTAGCAGAGTATTTGACATATTTTAGCTGTTCATAAAGAGTTGGTCCCTCCTACTATAGTCGCTAGTATTTATCTTCTCACTAGCTGTCTCTCTTATTTCTTGCTAACAGAACCCCAATTTTAGCCACGTGCCTTATGCCCAGCACCAGAGGATGAACTGTGATTGACCTAAGCCAGTGTTCCTCAATGGGAAATTATTAGCATTTTGAGTGGTGTGATTCTTCCCCCAGTATTACAAAATATTGCACATTGCTGGCACCAACGAGTGCATGCCAATATCATTGCCCAGTCAATTTTCCTTTTGAGAATTTCCAAAAAGAATGTTATATTAGGAGCAGTGTAAGCTATCTTGCAACCTTGAGGAGAAGGCAAAACGATTCTTGAGAGGCTGACTTAAGATCCTAATTTCTTCTAACTATCAAACCAACCCTATCTATCCCTTCAAAAATATCACAATGTCTTAATTACTTTACCTTCAATTATTTTAATTACCTTTAACTACTATCTTTAATTCTCCCCATTTTTCTTCTTCACAGTGTCTTGGTTATGCTTTTTCTTTCAACTTATATATAAGGTTTAGAATGTTTTTATCAAGTTCCATTAAAAACCCAGTTAGAATTTTGATTTGAATTAATTGAAATTATAGATTAGTTAGGGAAAAGAAACATCTTTAAAATATGAGTCCTCCAATCTATGAACATGTTATCTACTTTCATTGAATTTGGCATGCTTTAATATCTTCCAATAACATCTTATAATATTCTACTTATGGGTGCCATATTTATTTAAATATATCCCTTGATATCTTTGTACCCCCTCCTTCATAAAAAACTTTTCTTACTATTATAAAACTTTTCAAATATATACAAAGACAGAGACACCCATGTATTTATCACCAGCTTCAATAATAAACTCAAGGCCTTGTTTTTCATCTGTATTCCCTCGCTTTTCCTCCTCCAATTATTTTATTTTGAAGTAATTCTCAGGTCAGATAATAGTGCATCAAGAAGAAGAATTTCAAAGGATTGAAACATTCTCATTATTTTTTTGGCAAGACTATATTATAGGTGGTGTTTTGTAATTCCATCAAGAAGCACATATTATTCAATTCTCTTTTTTTGTGTGAGATTAGCAGCTGTTGATGATATCTGCTTAGATTCATTACTCCTTTAAAGACTGTGCAATGCTAATATTCTGATTTTTTTTCATTCTTTCTACATTTATGAACTGGGGTGATATTTTTAAGTAGAAACTTTTCCCTATCGTCTGCTTGTCAAGGAGGCTGACAGATTTGGCCAGTAAAGAAGTAATGATCCCTTTATAAATTCAGATACTCTATTTTTAAATTAAAAAAAATTCAATTACAGTTGACATACAATACTATATTAGCCGCAGGTGTACAACATAGTGATTAGACATTTATTTAACTCATGAAGTAATCACCCCAATAAGTCTAGCACCCATCTGACACCATACATAGTTATGATACTCTATTGCTTACACAGGCAACAAAAGCAAGATCAGCAGCGGTATCGACTTCCCACATATCGTGTGCCATGGGACAACACTGAAACAAAAGGCCAGATGACAACAAGAATGGTAGAGTGCCCTGTTGCTGAGGAGTCGATTTCATGCTACCATGAATGAGTTTTATAGCCTGAAACTACCCTAGTTGGGGGAGGTGAAAGGCAGAAGTTGGCGGGTAAGAAATAGCCTTGTACTGTATGCCAACTATAATTGAAAAATTAAAAAAGAATTAAGAAAAAGAAATAGCAAAAAAAAAATTAAATCATTTCTTCAATTAAAAAAATCAATCAATAAAAAATAATTTTAAAAAATAGCCTTGTAGCAGCTCTTTACAAAATTATCTGTCATCCCATGTTCCAGGGGAATCATAAGGTATGCTCCCAAGAATTAGGTAAGCAGCAGTTAAAGCTTGTCTATGTGGTGGTCTGTGTGGACACATGCAAGGTCAATATGGAGCCAGCATGAAGGAATTCTCCTAAGACTTTGAAGTATAATAAATATGGAAAAAGTAAAAAAAAAAGCTTGAATATTTCATTTTATTTTCCAGTTTTCAGAATAATGTATTGCTTCCCTAAGATCTTCCAATGTAATCAATTATGAAATTGAATGTAATCATAAACATCAACTTAAACATATTTGATTTGTAAAAATCATCTGCAGTTATTATCCTCATTGATGCACAAATTGTTCAATCTTAAGCCAGGAGAATCTGATTTGAGTCAGTTCCTGAGTCTTTTCATATTATCCTACTAGTCTTTGCTAGGTTCCTTGATTTTGATATAAGATATGTGAGGTTCATCTAATACATTTCTTGTCCCTATCTTTGAATGAGTCATTTATTCAAGTATCTCTGATCTTTTTGTTGTCGAAATATTATTTACAGACTGTTATCTGCATGTTAGATATGCTCGTTTCTACTGTTTCTTTTTTTCCCCCTGACCTCTTCAGTAGAAAGTTCTAGGAAATAGATATTTTTAAAGAACTAATCCTTCAGGACTTCATACTGATATTTGCAAATCAGATACAGGACCATAGCTTATTTACTTGGCCTAATCAATCTCACCTATGTATATTTCTTCCATGCCAAAGGTGATTCTCAAAGGTGAAAATGAATAACTCATTTTCTTTATCCCACTATACATACAAAATTGTCTTTGAATGACAAAACCAACACTAACACCAAAAATAGAATTTTAAATCACTTAAAACTTTTGCCATTAGGGTATATATTATTTTTAAGAGATAATATATTGTGAATTTATACTGATATTTCTAATTCAAATATAGGATTACAGTGTTTTTACTTCTTTGATTTATAATTTTATGTCTTTTCACACTGAAAAATATTTTTCTTGATAATATAACATGTTTTATATATGTGTATATATGTGTATATATGTATGTATATATATATATGCATATATGCACATATATATTTTTTCTCAATATCAATACCAATACCAGTATCAATTCTAAAAATGTTATTGCAAACATAAAAAATTAGATGGCAGTCTTTTTTTACTTAGAGTATACCCCACTGGGGATGTAAAGTCAAATTATTGCATAGTTAAATCACTGTCTCAATACAGACTTGGGTTCTATTTTTATGTTGCTCTTCATTTTTGATTATCATTCTTTTTTTTCCTCATCTTGATATAATATTGTATTATTATTGTTTAAACAAATACATGCTGCCAAAGTCAAATACGCAAAATAAGGTACAATAAGAAAAGTGTACCTCCAATTCATGTCCTCTTCACCCAATTGACTCTCTCCCCTTATAGGTACTTAGCATTGTTTAGTTTATCCCTATATTGAGAACGTATTAACGTATCTGTGCATACTCTTATGCCTATTTTATTAGTTAACTTATACTATACATTCTTTTGCTGCCTTGTTTCTTTTCAATTAACAGTATATTCTGGAAACAAATCCATAGCTCTCTATAAGCATAATACTCAGTCTTTTTTAGAGTTGTGTAACATTCCATTCATTATATGACTGCACTATACTTTATTTAACCAGTAATTTATGATTTTTGTTGATAGTATTAATGGTATCTTTTGAAAAATCATATTGCCTATGTAGTTTTAATGTACAGAAACACAATGGACTTTTTACATTTGTTAATATTGCCATCTACCATGATGCACTTTAGTATTTTTACTTACTTGATATATTCATTTTAGTTTCCTACATGTACAATTCTGACAGCTTTGTTTGTCCCTTTTCGACATTTTTATTGCAAGGGTCCAGCAATCATAAAAATTGATAATATTGAAATTTGTGAGGAAGGGAACTGGATCTCTGAGAATGTGATGTAAAGTTGGAACATTCAAAGGGTTACAAGCTCAATGATATTTGAAAAATACAAAAAAATATATATTCAAAGGGAGATGAGAAAGATATTTGTATATCTCTGCCTGGACTGAGAGTAGAAGCTTCCTCTGCAAATTTGTAGCCATGGGCCTCCTGTATATTAACTCTGAGTTTGAATTTTTACTAGCCATTTTATCTGGGAACTACCAAACTGACAAATTAACATTAAAAATATACACAAGTTCAGTGATGTTTCCAGGCAGAAGCAAAAACAAAATTTCTCTGAAGGGATACACATTCATACTAGGACTTGCAAGATTTAGCTGCTGAAGAGAGATTACATTCTAAATCTCAAGGGATGTTAGGGAATAATCCACCACTGAGGAGGAGTCAGTAATCACAGCAAAGAGAGAAGTTGAACTCACAAGAACTTGAAATAATATATTTATCAGAAGTGATGAAATAAGCATGTTTAAAATGGCAGACATAAAGGAAATTATCACTACATTTCAAAATAATATATAGATGGCAGAGACTATCATATTGATGTGAAAAAATATCAGTAGCACTTATGAAAATATTTTTAATAATTATTTGTATAGAAAATTTTAAAACTCAATAGACTTTTTAAAGCAGCAGATTAACAAAAAATGGAAAAATAAATTTTAAAATGAAAGTTCTGAGGAAATTATCTAGAATAAAGTACAGAAGATTAAAGAGATCGTATTTATGGAGTAGAGGTTTAAAAATTCAAAAGTAGAAGAATAATGCCTGACGTGTTTATTAGGGCTTCAAACATTGTCAGTATTTCAACATGTCATATTTGAGAACTTTCCACAATTGAAAAAAATTAATACTCAGAATCAGGAAATACATCAAGTTCCATGCAGTTTTAAATAAAAATAAATCCACACCTAGACACACTGAAATGAAATTAGAGAATATCAAAGTCTAAGAGATAATATTGAAACACAAACTTATACTGAAGAATGGTAATTAGATTAATAGTTGACTCTCAATAGCAGCAATTCTCACCAAGTGGCAATGAAATAGTATCTTCAAAATGCTAGGAGAAAATAACTGTTGATCTAGAATTTTAAATGTATATAAATTATCATTCATGAATGGAGACAAAATAAAAACACTTTTGGGTAAGGACTGAGAGGATTTTCCATTAACAAACTATCACTGAAATACTAAAAGACGAACTTCATGAAGGAAAAAAATTGAAGCCTGAAAGCAATGAGGCACAAGAAGTCATGGTTAACTGAGAAATTGCTTTTCATTTTTCCTAATCTGAAGAAGCATGACTCAAAAAATAATGTCAAATGTAAGAGTGACTTGAGGAATCAAATGATTTTAGAAGGTTTTGCTTGGAGATAATGAATTGCTTTACTAAAAGAGCCTTAAACAATTGGAAATAATTATTTTGCATATCAGGAAGTCTAGAGGTCAATAGTCCTCTAAGTTGGTGCAGCAGCTCAATTATGCAATTGAGGACGTAAGCTGTGTTTTTCATTCTGTTCCTTTTATAGGAAGTCTCTGTTATTTCCACTCATGATTAGAAGATGGTCAGAACAGCTCAAGTACAATGTTCTCATACAAATACATTCACAAGCAGAAAGAAAGAAGGCAGTGAAAAATATCTTATCTTATATCTTTCTCTTTTTATTATCAGGTTAAGACATCTTTTCCCGTAGCTTGAGAGCAAACTCCTCCTTATATCCCATTGGCCACAAGCAATCATTAGCAGGGGAGAATGTGACTTTCCAGTTTGACTTAGACCAATCATGATTTATTACCTTGTGAGAGGCTCACTAACCTGAAACTTTTTTTTCAATATTTGAATAAAACCACGGTTCTGTTAGTGAGGAAGAAGAGAACAGAATGCCTGTCATTTAGGCAACCAAAATTGCCTGCCTAAGCATTCTAAGGCCTTTATAGTATTCAAGAGGAGGAGAGAGGTATTGGCTAACTTTAGACTTTAGATTAATTAGACATGCTAAAAACTTAAAGATACATGCTATAAATAGAAATAGAACATATAACTTCAAGCCCATGGGAGAAAAAAAGGAATAAAGAAAAACTGGTTTAATCCATTAGAAGGTAATTAAAGAGGTCACTAGGCAGTTTTATAGACAGCAAAAAGTGTTATGCACTAGAGCTATCACTGACTAGCTTGTTCACCGGAAAGTTACTTCTCTCTGATACTTGGTTTTCCTAAATGTAAAGTTAAGTGAATGCTCTGAATAATTTGTAAGGTCCCTTCCAATTCTAATAGCCTTTGAAACAAATGTGTGTTTTCTGGAAGTATTTAGTAGTTTCCATACACTAGAGAATATCATCACCACTTCTTTCAACTATGTACATGATGAGTCATATCCTCATTAAGCATATATGTGAGTGAAAATTTCAAGAGCATCTAGGAACAGAAAACATTATATTAAAGGTGTTTAATTTAAATCCCATAATTTTTTTGCCTTAATAAATAGAGTTCCTATCTCTTCCTCTTCTTCTCTTTCAAGTTATTTCCTATTGCAAAACAAAGTCACATTACTAATTCTTTCATTATTGCTGCCTTGGGGTTTAAATTAATTAAAGCAGTGACTCCATAGAATGAAGAACTGATTTAAGAAATCCTGCAAGGTCCTCCAGGTTCCCAAAATTGACCTCTACGCATTTTGTCTTTGTTCCACGTTGGTGAAAGCTCTTTATTTTAGCTCTGCCCTAAGCTCACCTGCACCTTGTTAAGCCTTTCCTTGAGTGGGGATTTAAGTGTTTTCTCTTTGAAGCATTTCCCATTGCATGTAATCAAAGAATAAATAGTGTGAGTTGTCAACAAAGCAGGCAATTCAAACGAGGCTTGTTAACTATCAAGAGAAGATTTAGCTAAGCAAGAAATAAAGCAGAAAATGCAGGTGTTAGCTCTCAAAATGGAACAATTTACCCACCTTTACCTGAGAATTGATTATACCTAAATATGTACAGAGAAGGTGCTACACAGTGGTACAAAGGCACTGGTTCTTATTAAAAATAACCCAATAAAAATCTGTTTATGCAATTCTGGAGGTATAAATTACAATAGTTAAAAGTTTAGGGATGATAAATTGTCTAATCTACTTTCTCCTTGAGAAAAGTGTGGTTTAGCCTACAGTGTCCTGATATGTGTCCAAATATTTGCAAAAGTTTAAATTAAAGCCTTAGAATAGGATGGCAGGAAAAGAGTAAAAGAAATAATTTTGAAGTTAGTATGTTATCTTCATATATTTTGCCTTACCAAAGGAATACTCAGAAGAAGATAGTAGAGATCAAGCTAAAGAATTTGGGTTCATTTCTGAACATTTTATTCAAGGAGGATTTATTGAGTTCCTAATAAATGCTTGGTTCTGTAATAGGCACTGTGGGAGATAAAAGATGAATAGGACAAATAATCCCCTTTTGGAGAGTTTATAAGCTAGTTGTGTAACTAGATATGCACACAAGTAGTCATATATGTAGCATAAAATGCTGTATGTACCATAATAAATGTACAGATGATGTACCAATGAGAGTTTGGAGGAAGGAGAAGTAACCTCCAGTTGGGATTTAGGAAGAAGAAAAAACTTGAACTTGACTTTTAAGACTCGATACATTATGAACACACATAAGGTGGGCAAAGTGTATTCCTAACAGAGTAAGCCCTGGAAAAAGCACAGAATACAGATAGTGTGGGATATAGAGGGGAAATGTGAGCAAAAATACTTGGCTGGATATTAATCAAAATAACTCACATTTGCTGAGCGCTCTGCTTGGTCCTTAACATACATTAACATTTGATACTTACATATCATGGTGAGGCAGAGGGGTTATTATTCCTTTTTAAAAGATAAGAGATTAAAACTGAGTATCAAAATTTAAACAACGTGCTTCTTTAAGATGATTATTTTGAATTCCTTGTCAGTCAATGCTTATCTCCATTTCTTTGTGTTTGGTTTGGTTACTGGAGCTTTATTAGTTTCCTTTGGTGGTGTCATGTTTGTCTAATTCTTCTTGACCTATGAAGCCTTGCATTGGTGTCTATACATTGGAAGGAGCAAAGACCGCTACAAGTCTTTGCAGAATGGTTTTGGCAGATAAAGATCTCTTGTCAGTTCCACAGACAGATACTATTGCCTCCAGGATCACAGTAGAGCAGACTTGGATACAGGTCATATGGCCACTGTTGGGTCTACACTGGAGCCCCCAGTCGGAATTCCTGATACCAGAAGCATGTACATGCATGGTTCTGGCCAAGTTCCTGGGATGGCTCCTCCTGGGTCACTAGACAGGTTCCTAAATAGACAGGGCTATGCCTAGACCACAGCTGAAAGGGGTTAGAACCAAATGACAGGGCTGTTTCAATGTCTGCAGCTGGGTCGAAGTCTACTGGCCTGTCTCCGAGGGCATGGCTGGGTATGCCACTTGCTGGATTCCCAGTCAGTCAGGACTGCCCTTGACCTTGGGCTGAGTAGAACTGGAGCTGATCACAGAGCTGCTTCAAGCTCCACAACTGGACCAACTTTGACTGGTCTGCCTTCAGGGGCATGGAAGAGCTTGTCTCCAGACAGGTCTATCAGCAGGCAGAACTACTCTGTGACTACAGCCCGGAGAGACTTAAAGATCTCAAACCACATACCTTTACACCTCAAAAAACCCAGAAAAGGAAGAACAAACTAAGATCAAAGTAGGCAGGAGGAAGGAAATAATACAGATTAAAGCAGAAATAAATGAAATAGAGACTAGAGACACAATAGAAAAGATAAACAAAACTAAGATTTGGTTTTCTGAAAAGATGAACAAAATTGACAAGCCTTTAGCTAGAGTGACAAAGAAAAAATAAAATTCAAATAAATAAAATTATAAATGAAAGCGGAAACATTACAACTGACACCAGAGAAATGCAAAGTATCATAACAGATTATAATGAACAATTATTCACCAACAAATTGGATAAGTGAGAAGGAGTAAAGTCCCATAAACATACAACCTACCAAGACCGAATCATGGAGAACAGAAAATCTGAATAGACTAATAACAAGTAAGGATATTGATTCAGCAATCAACAATATTTCAACAAAGAAAATCCCAGAACCAGGTGGCTTCATAATTAATTCTACCAAATATTTAAAGAAGAATTAATGCCAAAGCTTCTGAAACTATTCCATAAAATTGAAAAGAAGGGAGCATTCCAAACTTATTTTATGAGGCCAGCACAACTCTGATAGTAAAGCTGGTTAAGGACACAATGAGAAAAGGTAACTATAGGCCAATATTCCTGATGAATAAAGATGTAAAACTCCTCAGCAAAATCGAATTTATCAACACATTAAAAGGATCATACAACATGATCAAGTGGGATTTATCTCTGGAATGCAACGATGGTCTAACATAGGCAAATCAATAAATGTGAGACATCACTTTAACAGAATGAAAGATAAAAATCACATGATCATCTCAATAGATACAGATAAAGCATTTGTCAAAATTCAAGATCCTTTTATAATAAAAATTCTCAACAAATTAGATATAAAAGAAATGTACTTCAAGATAATAAAGGCCACATATGCCAATCCCACAGCTAACATCATATCCAACAGGGAAAGAGTAAAAGCTTTCCCCCTAAGATCAGGACCAAAACAAAAGTGCCCACTTTCACCACTTCAACATAAAACTGGACACCCTAGCCAAAGCAATTAGTCAAGAAAAAGAAATAAAGGGCATCAAAATAGAAAAGAAAGAAGTAAAATTGTCTCTGTCTGCAGATCACATGGCTTTATGTATAAAAAACACTAAAGACGCCACTAAAAAAAAAATTGTTGAAACTAATAAATGAATTCAGTAAAGTTGCAAGATATAAAATCGATGTACAAAAATCAGTTGTGTTTCTAAACACTGACAATAAACTATCCGAAAAATTAAGAAAACCATCCCACTTATAATATCATCAAAAAGAAGAAAATACTTAAGAATAAATTTGACCAAGGTAGTGAAAGATCTGTACACTGAGAACTAAAAGACACTGATGAAAGAAATTAAGGCACAGAAAATGGTAAAATATTCAGTGTTCATGGATTAGAAGAATTTATGTTGTTAAATTATCTATCCAAAGCGACCTACATATTCAATCCAATCCTTATGCCAAGGATTGGATGCCATTCCAATGGCACTTTTCAGAGCAATAGAGAAAAGGATCTTGAAATTTATATGGAACCACAAAAGACCCCAAATATCCAAAGCAATCATAAGAAAGAAAAGAAAAGCTGGAGGCTTCATACTTCCTGATTTATAACTATGTTACAAAGCTATCGTAATCAAAACAGTATGGTACTTCCATAAAAACAGACATATAAACCAATGGAATAAAGAGCCCAGAAATAAACCTATGAAAATATGGTAAACTAATTTTTGACAAAGATGCCAAGAATACACAGTATGGAAAGGATAGTTCTTCAATAACTAGTTCTGGGAAAACTGGATATCCACATGTAAAAGAATAAAATTAGACTCCTATTTTACATAGTTCACAAAAATTAACTCAAAATGGATTAAAGACTTAAATGTGATACCCGAAATTGTAAAACTCCTAGAAGAAAATATAGAGGAAAAGTTCTTTGACTTCGGTGTTGGCAATGATTTTTTTGGATATAATGCCAAAGGCAAGGGCAAAAAAACCAAAACTTAAAAAGTGAGAGTACATCAAACCAAAAAGCTCCTGTATAGCAAAGGAAACAATGAACAAAATGAAGAGCCAACCTATGGAATAGGAGAAAATATTTTCAGAACTTATATCCAATAAGGTGTTAATACCCCAAATATAAAAGGAACTCTTACAACTTAATAGCAAAAAAAAAAAATTTTAAAGTAATCTAATTTTTTAAAAATGGGCAAAGAATTTGAATAGACATTTTCCCACAAAAGACATACAAATGGTCAACAGGTGCATGAAAAGGTGCTCAACGTTACTAATCACAAGGGAAATGCAAATCAAAACCACATTGAGATATTACCTCATACCTGTTAAGAATGGCTGTTATAAGACAAGAGATAACAACTGTTGATGAGCATGTGGTAAAAAGGGAATTCTCATGTACTGTTGGTGGGAATAGAAATTGTTAGAGCCATTATAGAACACAGTATGGAGGTTCCTCAAAAAAATTAAAATAGTATCTTCATAAAATCAGTTATCCCACTTTTGAATATATCCAAAGCAAATGAAATTAGTATCTCAAAGAGATTTCTGCATTATTTTCATTACAGCACTATTCATAAGAGATAAAGTATGGCAACAACCTAAGTGTCTGTTTATGAATGAATGGATAAAGAAAATTAAGTCTATGTATTTATAATGGAATATTTTTCAGCTTTGCTAAATGGGATCCTGCCATTTGGGACAACACGGATGAACCTGGAGGACATTTTGCTAAATGAAATGAACCAGACACAGAAAGATAAATATTTATCTCACTTATATATGGAATCTAAAAAAGTCAAACTCATAGAACCAGAGAGCTAGAGGTTGGGCAGAATGGGAAGATGTTGGTCAAAGAGTACAAACTTTCAGTTATGAGATCAATATGTTCTGAGAGTATAAGATATAGCATGGTGACTAGTTAATATCATGCTGTATACTTGAAATTTGCTAAGAGAGTAGATTTTCAGTTATCTCATTCCACACACACACAAAAAAAAACATGATAAGCCTGTAAGGTGATGGACACATTGATTAACTTCACTGTGGTAACTATTTCACAATGTATATGTATATATATTAAATTACACCTTAAATATATACAAGTTTTATTTGTCAGTAACACCTCAATAAAGCTAGAAACATTTAAATAATATGCTTATGACACAAAGTTAATTTATGTTGAAACCATATTTTAACATAGGTTTATTTGCAGAATCTGACCTCATTTCATTGCACTAATAATCAGGTACATTGCATGAAGGGTATAATGGGAAATAGATTGAAAATATAACAAGCACTTGTGAAATGGCTTTATTTACAAATGGTGATGATGATTATGATGATGGTGATGTTATAAGAGGAACTGAAAACTATCCCTCTTCTAATGATGCGAAACTGAATCAAAAAGATAGTATTGAGATTTGTATTTGTAGTAGCTATTAAATGAAATGGCTCCCAGCAATCCCTGCCTCTTTGTATTTAAACCTTTGTGTGCCCTTGGGTATTCTCCAAGGATCGGTCTGTGTGACTAATAAAATATAGCAGAAGTGATGGTATATCACTTCTGAGATTTTCATAAAAGACATTGTAGCTCCTCCCTCTCTTTCCCCTGTCTCTCTCTCTCTCTCTCTCTCTCTCTCTCTCTCTCTCTCTCTCTCTCTCTCTCTCTATCTCTCTCTCTCTCTCCCCCCACCACTTCTTCCTCCTTCTCTCATCACTCACTCTGGGAGAAGTTACATGCCATATTGTAAACCATTATATATAAAGGTCTGTCTTGAGGAACCAAAGAATCTTGCCAATATCCATGTCTGTAGACTGAGAAGTAAATTCATTCTCCAGGCTCAATGAGGCTTCAGATGACTATAGTCCTGGTGGACTTCTTGACTAACCTCATGAAAGACTTGAGCTAGAACCTCCCAGCTAAGGTGCTCCCAGATTATTGACCGTCATAAACTGTATGATATGATAAATGTTTGTTGTCTTTAAAATGCTAATTTTGGGGTGAGTTGTTAACACAGCAATAGATAATCAGTATAGATTTTGGTAACCGGAAAGTAGGTGATGCTGTAACACACTCCTAAAATATGTGGGTGGCTTTGGAAAAATATTAGTGTTTTCCAGGGTTCTGTTTTCCATTCAGATGTTCTTACCTTTACATTCTTCTCTGCATGATCTCATCTACTCTCACAGATAACTCCCATCTATATGTGAATGACTCCAAAACCTGTATTTACAATGCAGATACTTCTGAATTTCTTGTTCATATTGCTGACTTCCTACCTAGCATTTCTATCCAAATTTCCAATAAGCACCTATAACTAAACATGTCATTTATGGAACTTACCATCTCTACTTCCCAAATCAACTCCTTGTCCTATATACTTTATCTCAGATTGTGATATCCCATTCTCCTCAGTCACTCCTTCTAGAAATGAGGAGTTATTGTCATGTTTCACATTCAAGCAATCATCTTATCCTGCCTGGTTCTCTTAAGTATTTCCTAGATTTGCACCACTTCTGTATCCTTTCTAACTCTTCACTAGTTCCCTCTCTCATCTGAATTATTTCACCTGTCACGTAATTGGACTCACTAATTCCAAGCTTGTCCCTATAAAATCTGTTTTCCACAGAGTAACCAGTATTATATATCCAAATTGCAAATCTGATCATTTTTTACCTTTGCTTAAAATCTTTCAGTGGATATTTATGTCCTTCTGGATAAAGTCCAATTCCCCCACTGTGTATAAAACAGTTTCTATGATCTTGATCCTAACTATGTCCCCAGATTAATTTCATGCTTACCTATCTCTCACTGCACATTTGAACAAAGGTGATTTTTATATTTCCCCAAAGCACAACAAGTCTTTTTTTTTTTACCATTTTGCTTTTGCATATATGTCCTCTGCCTGAAATGCTATTGCTTTACATTTTAGTCTAGTTTACTCCTTCTTTTCCTTTAGGAATAAGGTATAATAATATCCTTTGGTAACCTCATATGTTTCTTCCCCAGAATAGTTTAGGTAGCCCTCCTTGATCCTCCCATAGTCCCTGGAGCACATCGTGTAATAATAAAAATTGTATTTTATTAAAATTGTTTATTTTCATAAGGAGCTTCGTAACAAGGCTGTACTGATTAAGGTCAGGGTTTATGTCTTAATTATCTTTTATTCCAAGTTCCTAACACTGTGACTAGCTCAATATAATCTTTTTCTTGAATAATACCATCAGGAGCAGACAACTGATTGGACATTATAAGCTGGGGGAAGAGCTAGCCCAGGATAAAAGATAATTCAAGAAGAGATGGGAGACAATGATTCTTAAACTTCATTGTCGATGATAATTAACTGATAAACTTGTTAAAATGCTGATTCTCTAACCTTGCCCCTACATATTCGAATCCTTAAGTCTAAAATGGGTCTTAGAAATCTGCATTTTTAGGAATCCCCTAGGTCATAATGATGTAGAGGTTTTCTATACAATGGTTTGGGAAACATCGGTTTAAAAGTGAAGTTTTAAAGTAATTTGATGTCTCTGCAGTTTAGCATATATATCCATTTTTTACCTTTTATTTCAGGTTCTGTGGCATTTAAGGCAAACTAATGCATTTAAATATCATTCTATCATTTTAAATATTGCATGTAAAATTCAACCCCACCCTCTACCAAAATTTTTAAAACAAAGTAAGTTTCAACTCTTCTGAATGACTAATACTGGTCTGCAGGTCACAAACAAAACACAAAGAAATATATAAAATCCCCAACAGTCTATAGTAATTCATGTTTAACTATTAGCCTCTTTACTGTACTGCTAGCATTATTTTTTTTTAAAAAATGACAATAAATCCCCTCCAAAGAAGGTCAAGCCATACATGGATGTGTTTCAAGCTTAAGTAATCTTCTTGCTGAGACTTTAGGAAATCTAAAAATCAAGTACACAGCAACAAGGTCTGCAGCAACAGTTATTTTAGAGTAATGATTTAGTTAAGTATGTAATCTCCATCTACTAAAGTGCCTACCCAGTTGAACTAAGGTCAGTTTTATGTGTATATGAGTAAAGTTAATTTCCAAGCTGTGGAAATGTGGGTTTTATTACTTCTGTATCTTTTGAAAATCACATGGCACTAATTTTATTGCATGGAAATGGAAAAAATATATATATTCCATATTATGCTCAATGGCCATTTAGAATAAACTCTTTTTGCTGTGAAGAAGCAATTATATTTACATATAAGGAAATTAATAAGTTAAATTGTATCTGCAGCCAAAATATGAAAAGGTCTTTTTAAGACATTCATGTTAAAGAAAAAAGCTAGTTATTTTCAATATTGGGAAACATAATGTGGATAGCAACTTTCATTTTAATACCCAGAATTGGACATTGAACTAACGAAGAGCTTTTTATTTGCTTTTGGATACTTTGAAATTAGAGTACATTGTTATTAGGTACTTGTGCTTTAGTTATGACTTAAAGTGCTGAAAAATCAGATTTCTTTTATATTGTCCTGAATAACAAAGAAGGATTAGAATGTTAATCCACTAAAAGTTCATAATCTTAAATAGGATCAAAATTGCTTTTATTTCAAAGAAAAAATGTGATATATAGACATGAATTGAAGACCATATTAAAATGAATTAATCTAGCATAAATAAATCTATGATTAAATGCAAACAGAAAAGGAAAATGATGAAAAAACTAGACATATGAAAGGTCTGAAGAATAAAAACTGTAAGTGAATGAAAAGCTTAGAAAGTATCCATAAAACATAATTTTCTAGGAAAATATAAATTACCAAATTTATATATGTAAAGATAGAAAATCTAAAACAAAAAAAAAGATGAAATAAATTTTTAAGAGTAAAAATAAATTCCTTCCTAAAATACTCTAGGCTAAGAAAGATTCACCTATTGGCCATTTTGTTTTCTCAAAGAATAGACGATTCTATGCTATTTAGTCTGTTTTAGAGCATAAAGAATGAAGGAAATTGTCTCCTCTAAGGAAGTGGTATAACCCTGTTAAAATTTTTAAGAAACATAGAAAAAGTAATTTAAATCATAACTGGATCTTATTTATGATCATGCAAAATAGAGATGCATGAATACAATATAAAATACAGGCAGTTGGATTTACCAATGTATTGAACATAATATATATTGGCTTTGGGGTAATCAGATTGTAGAAATTGTTCAATTTTGGAAAACCATTCATATGATATATAATATCAATAACATGAAAAATAATGTCAATATAATAAATACTGAAAAGATACCAGCTCGAGGAAGTTCCCCAGTTTGTTGAGTATTTTTATCATGAATCCCAAAACTAACATCATACTTAATGATAAAAGATTGATTTTTTTTAAGTTTAAGACTAAGACAAGGATGTCTATTTTTCTTTGATTCTACATTGTACTGGAGGCTTTAGCCAGGGATATTATGCAATGAAATGAAATAAAAGGTATCTAGTTTAGAAAGAAGTAAAACCATATGTATTTGAAGATGAGATGATCTTATACATAGGAAACCCTAACACACAACACACACACACACACACACACACATGCTCACTAGTAGAGCTAATAAACAAATTCAACAAGGTTGTAGGGTATACGATCATATCCTGCACAATAAAACTATTAGTGTTATTTCTACGCATATGCAATGAACAATCAGAAAAGGAAATGAAAAAAAAAAGAAATTATATTTTAAAAGGCATTAAAAAGATCTCATAACTAGTTATAAATTTAACCAAATAAGTATAGCACTTATACACTAAAAATTATGAAGTTGTTTTGAAAGAAATTGAATAAAATATAAATGAATGGAAAGACATCCCATATTTATGAATGTGAACACTTACTATTAACAAAATGGCAATACTCAAATTGTCTACAGATGCAATGCAACATCTATTAAAATTCCAACTTCTTTTCTTTTCAGAAACTGACAACTCAGGCCTAAAAATTGTGGAAATTCAAGTAACCCAGAATAGCCAAAATAATCTTGAAAAAAGATTAACACAGTCACTTTCAAAAACTACCAAAAAGCTACAGCAGTAAAAACAGTGTGGTACTGGAATCATCGTGGACATATAGATCAGTGGGATAGAATAGAGAATACAAAAATGTACCCACAATTTACAGTCAATTGATTTCAACAAGAGTATCAAGACCATTCAGTAGAGAAGTAAGTCTTTTCAACAAATTGTGCCAGGACAACTGGATATCTATGTACAAAAGAATAAATTTAGACCCAATATTCACACCATATATAAAAATCAACTCAAAATGGATGAAAAACTAAAATTATAAAACTTTTAGAAGAAAACATAGGTGTACATTTTCATGACTTTGGGTTAGGCAAACATTTCTTAGATATCACACAAAACATATAAGAGATAAGTGAAAAAATTTAGATTTCATCAAAACTAAAATCTTTTTACTTCGAAGGGCACCATCAAGAAAATGAAAAGACCACCCTCAGAATCGTGGAAAATATTTACGAATCCTATATAGGGGATTTTTATCTAGGTGAACTATTAATACTCAATAGAAAAATTAACAACCTGCTTTTAAAATTGGCAAAGAATCTAACCAGATATTTATCCAAAGGAGATATACAAATGTATGATAAACACATAAAAAAAGATGCTCAACATCATTAGTCATTAGAGAAATGCAAATCAAATCCACAATGAGATGACACCTCACATCTACTAGGATAGAAATATACAAAAAGATAGATAATAACAAGTGTTGGTGAGTATGGGATAAATGAGAACCCACATAAACTGCTTGTGGGGATGTTATACAATGAAACTGCTATGGAAATTTTTGGTAGCTCCTCAGTAAGTTAAATATAGAATCATCATATGATACAGTAATTTTACTCCTGGGTATATAACAAAACAATTGAAAACCTATGTTCAGACAAAAACTTATACAAGAATTTTCATAGTAGCATTTTTCATAGTGTCCATAAAAGTGGAAACAACTCAAATGTCTAACTGATGAATGGTAAACAAAAAGTGGCATATCCGTACAATGGAATATTATTTGGCAATAAAAAGGAAGGAAGATATAACCTTGAAAACATGACACTAAGTGAAGGAAGTCAGACTCAACAAATTCACATACCGTATATGAAATTTCCAGAATAGGCACACAATAGGACAAAAAGAAGATTAATGATTGCCAGAGGCAGTCTGGAAGGAGGCGGGAATGGGGAGTAACTGCTAATAGTTACAAGGTTTCCTTTGGGGATGTTAAAAGTGTTCTAAAGTTGATTATGGTGATGATGGCACAACTGTGAATATACTGAAACCATTAAATTGTGAACTGAATGATATGTGAATTACATTTCAGTAAGGCTTAAAAATAATACATAAAGACATCTTTTATATCGTCGGATAGTCTTTAAAACATAACTTAATAGCTTCCCAGTGTCCCTATTAAATATATATATATAGCATTTATTTAACTCCTTTCCTATTGCTGAATATTTAAGTTGTTTTGATTTTTTTTTTCAGTATTGTAATCAGTGTTTCAATGAGCATTGCTATAGTTAAAGCTTTGCATATATAGTTTCTTATTTCCCTGGGATAAATTCCTTTAAGAAGAATGGCTGGCCCAAAGATTATGCACATTTTTTACTTTGGGGTGGACATTGACGAACCACTTTCCACAATGATTGTCTCACTCATGGCCCTCCATGGTATGTGAAAATGCTGAATTCCTTGTACCATGCCCAATACCGAGTATTTTGTTTGACAACTTTATTTTTTATTTTCTTCTTCTCTGTCCTCTTCTTCATCTCCATTCTTCCGAGCTTTGAAATGATATTTCTTTCATGTATTCCTTTCAGTATTAATTATTGAATCAGTGATGACTTTTAGGAATTGTTCCAGTGACATGCTCTTGGAGTTCATCTTAACACATTTCCTTTTCAACATGATATTCAGCACACTTTTAAGTCATAAAAGACTGGTTTATCACATTTTCATATGGCATGCAACTAAAAGGGGCCATGTCTGTCACACATTCTCTATTTGTTCACTAGTTCAGTCCTTAAAACATCTCTACATGACAAGCATTATTATCACTTATAAACAAGAAAATTGACACTCAAAGAGGTTACATCACTTAATTAGGGTCACATAGTTTTAATGATAGATCAAGTGTTTAAATCTAGGTATGTTTGGTTCCAAAGCATGTACTTTTTCTACTATACTACATTTGTTTTCAGTTCAGAAAGTATTTATTGAGAACATACTATGAACCACGTACAATGCTAGAGATGTAGGATATAGTGATGTGTAAAATTGGCATGGTCACTACTCTCATGGGACTTATAGTCTAATGGGAATGCATAACAATAACAGGTCAACAAGCAAAAGCATTATAAATTTAGTGACATGTGGTATGAGGAAAATAGAATAGGTAAATGGTAAAAAGTAACTGGAGAAAACGATTAGATAAAGTGTTCAGATGTACCTCTTTGAGATTTGAACTGAGACTTGAGTAGAGAATGAGTTAGCCATGTGAAGAATATGAGGAAGGATGTTCCGGGAAGAGGAAGTATAGACAGTCCCAGACTTATGATAGTTGAACTTAGAATGTTTTGACTTTACGATGGTGTGAAAGTGATACATCTAATAAGTTGCATGAGATACTCGATACTTTATTATAAAACAGCCTTTGCGTTAGATGATTTTGCCCAACTGTAGGCTAATCCAATAGAATTATGTGCTGTTCCAACTATACCTAGACTTCTATGGCTATTTCAAAGAACCACAACATTACAAGAATATCAATGAACTATAGTATATGCAGAATAGGACAAAAAAGATGATGAAGTGTCCTGAAACCATTTAATGAGAAACAGTTACAGAAAATGGGTATAATTAGCCAATACTCATTTTTATATATTTAAAAGGCTATGATATGAAAGAGTGAAAAATCACAGTCATTGCTCAAATGAGAATGATAATAATTCTGTCTAATGCAAAGAGTTCTTTTAATGATTAAGAGTATATATATGTATATATGTAATTTCTACTACTATTAATATATTCTTATTTTTCTAGAGGGCAGAGCCTGGACATATAATGTTAGAATAAATCAAAATCCAGCCAAGTATGAATATCAACAATAGGTATGTAAATAGAAGAGATCCTACTTGGTTAGGTAGTGGGATCACTGCCATTTAAAAAGCCCAGGCAAAGGGTAGACTTACTGCCAGAACAATTCAGAAGATATTCACATTTCGAGTGAAATGTTAGGCAAAGTTGATCACAGAAGTCACATATAAAACTCTAATAATCTAAGGTGCTTGTGCTTTAATATTTAATTTTTTGTACATCTGATACAAATAACATTTTTTCACTGTCATTTTTCCAACTCTGTAGTTCCCTACCTCCTGCTACTCCTAGCTTCAGCCCCAGATAAAAAATGGAAGTGCAGGAATTGGCACGACCACTGTAGAAAACAGTGTGTAAGTTCCTAAAACAAATAGGACTACCATATGCCAGCAATCCCACTTCTGTGTACATATCCAAAGTACATATCTGCAGTCCCAAGAGTTAAGATTATTTATAATTTTTCAACTTGCTAAAATGAAATCAAAGCAGAGGAAAATTCACACTAATTCTCCAAATTCTGGTATCATCTGTTACTGCCTCACTATCTTTGTTAGCTCTTACCTGCCAGATAACACTTCCTTGAGTGTCTAAAATTGTGTTTCTTTTGTCTACCTGGAAACTCTTTGATGGTAAACCCATCTACTACCAACTCTGCCATTAAATTGCTTTATTAACCTTGAAAATCTCACATTTTTCTTGCTTGGTCTGGATTTCCTGATCTGTTAAAAAAAAAAGGACCAGAGGATGGGTATGGTTTAGATGATATTCTTAAGCTTTTGTTAAAAATGTGATTCAATTATATTTTCCCCAGGAGTTATGAAAGAGGCGTTACTTTTGAGAAGCAAATTTTTAAAGGAAACAATGATTCTTTTGTGAGGTAAAAGTACTGAAAAGAAAACCAAAGAAAGTAGTTAAGAGCTGAATATTCTTGAGAAGCTGTAGATGAGGCCTGATGATAGGCTCAGAAGAAAATTAGGTACTGTAGAATTATATTTACTTCTCAAGAAACAGCAGAAGCCATTAAGCATATACCAAATGCCAGCTAGAAACTGTTATTAATGAGGCTTTAGCTGTAAGTTTTCATATTTCTTTATAAAGGAAAGGTTACAGCTTAATAAAATACCATGTCTACGGAATTATCTAGCGGAAGATATCAGCTCTAATATTATCAAAGTGTATAGAAATGCCTCACAATATTATGACATCAGAAAAGCAAGATCCACTTCTAGAGGTTTTAACTGTTCTGTGACTATAGCTGTTGCTTCTTCTGTTTTAACTCCATGAAGAGGCTATACACAGTGGTATGTAAAGTAAGCAGGTATCAGGTTGCCTAAAGGTCTTCCCTAAACTAACATTTTAAATGGGGTTCAAATATGAAAAGAAAAGAAAGAAAAAAGGAAAGAAAGAAAGAAAGAAAGAAAGAAAGAAAGAAAGAAAGAAAGAAAGAAAGAAAGAAAGAAAGAAAAGAAAGAAAGAAAGAAAGAAAGAAAGAAAGAAAGAAAGAAAGAAAGAAAGAAAGAAAGAAAACATAAGATTCAAATATCAGCTACACTGATTACCAGCTGTACAAACTCGAACAAGAAAATTTACCTCATTGAGCTTTAATATCTTTCTTTATATTATGGGAATAATAATAACCTACCATACTTGTGAGAAATATATATATATATATATATATATATATACACATATATACACTTTAGGGGTTCAGAGCCAGTCACCTCAAGATGTCCAACTCTGGCAAACAGATTATTTTGAGCCGAAAACAATCAAACATTCAAGGTCCAGAAGGCTCAGGAAGAACCTTTCACCTTCCCCCTTGTTGCCTAAGATACTTGAGACAAAGGATTTGCCCCAGGAAGAGAGAGCTATCCTCACAGATGACTCATTTTTTTTATGAACTAGATGTGATAGAGAGGAGCCTAGTAAGGTCTACTTGACCTAAGCAAAGTCCTCTCTGCGTCTCATTGTTCCATGATGGCCCAATATACATTCGTTTACTAAACATTAACTCTTTTAATCTGCAAATTGTCTTCTCCCTCCTCAGTTGTGAATGCATATATACCTCATTTTGCCTTACTCTCTTTGGATTTTTCATGCTTATGTGAATTTCTTGCACATGCAAGAATTTTATTTTTCTTTTGTTAATTTGCTCTATGTCATTTGAATTATTTGATCAGCCAGAAGAACTAAGGGGTAAAGGGGAATGTTTCCCCACTCCTGACATACTGAAGAGCTGCAGAATTTGCTACCCTAAAATATGTTTCTTTGGCCTAAGGATTATTTTACGCAAATTAATTTTAAGAAAGAGCAGACAGGGAAGAAGCTGTGAAAAGCAGTAGAAGTCACCCTTTTGTAAGAGACATTTATGTTTTTGAGGGCAATCTCCATCTTCAAGGGTGTTTCCCTCTCAGTACCAGGAAGAGGGGGATGACTCTAAATTTCTAGAAACTTATCAATGGAGCAACAAGGACCTAAATCTGCACAACCTTACCCTTGTTTACTTAGGTTTGCCTGAAGACCTCTCATAACTGGCTCCCCCACCTCCCAACACCTTTTATCTTTAGCTGGTGTTAATACTTGAGGTGGTGGCTTGGGCTATTTAGGGGTTACTCAGTTTTCTTGGGTCTCTCATGTATACAGAAGGTATCCATGTTATTAAACTTCTGTTTTCCCTTTTATTAACGGGGTGTTATCAGAGAGCGGGGTTCTCCTCTTGGCGCATTGTCCAGATTCTTGATGTCTCCAACGAAGAATTGAGCAAGACACCCAAATACAGTAGAAAAGAAGTTTTATTAGAAGGAAAAGTACACTTCCAGACGTGAAAGTGAGCCTGAGCAAGAGAAGTGTGGCTCAAAAGTCGTGGTAACAAAGCCTTTGGGGTTTTTATCCCTATTTGCTGTGGGTGACTACTTTTCTTAGAGGGGCGGGCTTCCTTGATTGACAACTAAGATCGACAGGATCCAGTGACTCATCATTTGCTTTCTGCACATGTTCATTCCCAGAATTCAGTCTGTTGTAATGATATTAATGACCTTCCGGGCATATGCATCATATTATAATGATGGTATAATGAGGCTCAGGCGAGTTAAAGGTTGTTGGAGTCTTCATTGCGCAGGTGCGAGTGACTGGCTTAAACTGGTACCTAATTCTCTGTTTGCTTGTTTCTTTGTATGAGTTACTTTTAGCCTAAAAATGCCTTCTGGCTTGTTTAATTGTGGGCAGATTAGGGCGGACCCCTTCTAGCATAGAAAGACCTCAGTGTCTTTGCAGGCAGACCCACAACCCCCTGACTAACTTTTCTGCCTAATTCTTTTCTAAGAGCCATGGACCCCTTTATTACTAGTATGGATGTTGAGGGATGGGAGGTCTCTTCTTCCTTATCTGCTTCCTGCTGAAAAAGGTTGTTGTCCCTGCCTACAGGGGTTTCATGGAGCTCTTTCCCTTTCTGCATCAGTTAGAGCGGGGTCTTGAGTTTCCTGTTAAAGTGCCACCTCAGTCCCTAGACAAGGAAAAGAAGATACGAACTTGTTATTTAAATCACATATCTATTAATTTCTATTATTGATTTGCCTATTAGACTTGGTTAATATATTTCTTAAAGAGTGAACAAAAAAAGACCTTTGGCCTAAAGCCCCCTCCCCTCTCAGACTCTAAGGACCTTGTCTGGCCTAACACCATTTCCACTAACAATGGACTGACTGATTACCCTTATTAATAGCCAGAGGACCTGAGTCACCAGTTTCAGGCAATTATCTTTTTTCCCAAAGAAAGGAGGGAAGAAGACTTAACTAGGTTTACTAAAGAGATTAACTCTACAAGAGTCCCATTTCATTTCCTGCTAAAAGATTAAGAATTTTACAAGTGATGTCCAGGATTAGCAGTGTTTTGACCAAGAATCTTAGAAGAGTACAGGAAAAGTTATTTTTCCTATGCTACAATACACACACACATACACACACACACACACACTTCTTCTAACATGATGGGTAATGTCCTGATCCATATCTCCATGTCACCTCATTCCACCTTGGAATTCTTTGAAGCTACTGAATCTCTCTAGTTTTCCACCACTATTGATAGCTGGGGGTAAAGGGAATCTAGAATGAAAAGTGGAGAAGAAAGGAAGAAGATGCATACCAGTTGCAGCCCCAAGATCATCTACAATAACAGTGATGGTAGTCTGTTCACTAAATTCTTGCTTCTCAGTTTCACCTCAGGGAGATAGAACCACAGGGACCATAGGGAATGCTCCCAAAATTTGCTTGGAGAAATAGATGTTGTTTGGTGCAAAGGGCGTCCACTTGGGGGTCATGAAAATGTGCCACTGAGCTCTCATGTTTCAGGAGCATGGTAGAGTGATGGATCTAGCCATTGCCCTTCTGAATCCACCACTATATGCCTGCCAAGGTCTTGCTGCTCGTGGGCTTTACACAGCCAATGACAGAGCGTGGTGGAAGTAGTAAGGCAAGCCCATTATGAAGGGACATGAAACTCCTACACTGGAAGACTCTGGTTTAAGGTCTCTCCATTAGCCTGGCCAGATTACTCTTGAACTTGTCCTGTAATCTAAGCCTCTTTCTACGCCTTTTACCCGCCTTCAAGCTTCCTTCTTTTTCTCCTTACAGAGGTGGTAGATCAGAATCTCAGTATGAAGGCTCTCCTGTTTCCTCCCCAAATAATCCTTTTGAATACCTAATCCCATTTGGGATTATGTTCTCAGCACACTTGAATGATTGCAACAGGCAAGACTATAAATATAGCAATATGAACAGCCTCAGAGGCAGCTTTTAAACAATGGAAATTGAAGTAACAGGACAAAGACTCTATCTCCTCATATTTTGGAAGAACAGTTTTGGAATATATACAGCAGTAGTGCTCCAAGTGTGGTCCATGGAAACCTAGGGCTCCCCATGAAACTTTCAGGGAGTCTGTGAAGTAAAACCTTTTTTATTCTCACTGTGTTCACATTTGTACCGATGGTATAAAATCACTGGTTGGTAAATTGCTGGTGCCTTAGCACAAATCAAGGAAACAGCATCAAATTGTACAAGGTGATTGTATATTTCACTACCATACACTCTCAGTTAAAAAAAAATCTAATTACATTTGAGAAAGTTCTTTATTTTTTCATTAAATTTATTGGAGTGGCATTGGTTAAGAAAATTATATAAGTTTCAAGTGTACAATTCTATAATACATCAACTGCATATTGTATGATGTGTTCACTACCCAAAGTCAAATCTCCTTCTAGTTTTTGTTTGGTTGTATGTCTTGTTCATTTGTTTGCTTTCAGTGTTATATCCCCCATCTTAGGCGGTTAGATCTACAGGAGCAACTGGGAAATACAGGCCCAACCCAGAGACCATTCTTATGAACTCCCAGAAACACCTATTTTGCAGTTAAAAATATCCTTGCATCCTAAAATACAAGGAAGTAAAAAACCACAAAATAGCCAGTAGTTTGGGCTAGCCACAAAGCCCTTGCAGTTAATATACGCACTGTCTTTGCTTGACTTTCATCTCATTATATCATCATTATAATACCATATATATGCCCAGAAGTTCATGAATCTAATTATAACAGAATAAATTTTGGGTAACTGCATGCGCAGTAGACAAAGAGTTATATAACAAGGAAGTGCCAATCAAAATGACCTCACATGCCAATCATTTAGTACTCCCCCACCAAAACCACCCATCTAGGACCATCCCGAATTCTGTGGGGGTATGGCCATCTCTGGCATAGCCCGTTTCTCTCTTGAAATGTACTTTAATAAATCTCACTTTTCCTAAATTTTGTTGATCTGTAATTCTTTACTGCATTGGAAGAAAGAACGGAGGCTCCCTCAGCGCCACTGAGGCAATGACAGATTTAGATCATCCCCAACAGTATTGCACATATGAGTGAAATCATATGGTTCTCAACTTTCTCAGTCTGACTTATTTCGCTTAGTATGATAATCTCAAGATCTATCCATGTTGTTGCACAAGGCAGTATTTTACCTCTTCTTATGGCTGAGTAATATTCCATTGTATATATGTACCACATATTAAACAGTAGATTATTTATTAAATTAATTCTCTACCCTTGAACACATGTGTTTTTTTTAATTTATTTATTTTAATTAGTTTCAAGTATAAAGTGAACACATGCTTTTAATATGCTTTGCAACAAAATGGCAAGTGCATATATAGCACTTCTGAAAACAAATATAAAGTCAGATTGTTGTTTTGAGAAACAACATTTGTGCAGTTATTTGAGTCATGAACTGAGCTAACTACTATATTTTATGGAACACCATTTTTTTTTTACCTGAAAGAATGAGAGAAAAGGCTGTGGTTATTCAGACTTGGTTATTTTGCAGACATTTCCTCAAAAATAAATGGAATGAGCCTGCTACTTTAAGGAAAACAAATGACAGCGGTTGTTGCCAATGTCAATATTCGATTATTTAAATGAAAATTAGCCTTTTGGAAATTTTGTATTCACTACCATGAGTTTTATAGCTTCTCAATACTTAAAACTTTTGTCATTGAGATGGGTGATGATAATAAAAACTGTGAATAGTATTTTTCAAATGGCCATGCAAACATTACAAAGCCATTCATGGAATTTCCATTTGATGTGCAAAATGTTCATTGATATAGTTTCAGATTCCACATTGCAATTATCTTTAAGAAATTCCTACTCATGAGTTTTGTTATATCAAAAATATCCAAAGTTATTTAGAAAGGCAATTAAAATACTCTTTCCTTTAACAACTAGATATTTGTATGAGGCTGAATTTTCTTCATATGGTTCAACCAAAACAGATTGTTATAGATTAAATGCAAAAGCAGATATAAGAGTCCCATTGTCTTGTATTATGTTAGACATTAAAGAGGTTTGTAAAAATGTAAAATGATGACTTTTTGTGCTATATTGTATTTCATTTTGAAAAATAGTTTTTTAACATAAAATGAATTATTATTTTTAACATGTAATAGGTTATTAATTATATTTAAGTGAATTAATAAATAATCATTTTATAATTTTCTTCAGTTTAATTTCCAATGTGGTGACTAGCAATTGGTATAAACTCTTTAAACAAAAATTCTTTAGAGTCTTAGGGTCTTTAAGAATTAGTAAAAATGCAAAGGGATCTTAATGCCAAAATGTTTGAAAATTGCTGATCTAGCATATTGCTTTTAATCATTGTACGTTTTTACAAATGTGAGAGTACCGTTGTTTAAACATTTTCTCATTTGTATGTATTTAGGGTATTTCTCATTTTCGGTACAATTGTAAACATTGTTTTCATTCTTATTGATGTCCCCTGCGTAAATCTTACTCTGACATGACTTTGTACATTTTATCTCCTATTTAGAATGTTCCTTCTAAGAGTTTTCTATTTCAAGCCCTACTCACCCTACAAGATTCAATTCCAGTGCTTGACATGGATTGATACAACTCACATAAACAAAACCTTTCTGGGGCTCTAAATCTTTAAATATACAGGGGTGATTGAGGCCTGCTATTTTGGAAGCTGCTCTGCTACACAATCCCTCATAATGCACCCTTTATTCTGCTGCATTCCTGCTTTCTGTAACAACCTCCTGAATTCTTACCTCATGCCTGCTTTAGTGGCAATCCAGATAACAATCATCCTGACCTATAGTAAGTACTCTAAATGATAGATTATTGTTAGCATTGTTATTTCCTAGCTTTCAGATCAAGGGTAAGTTATGGGAAGTTAGTTTTAAGGACTCTACCATGTCACCTCTAAATCACCTAAATGCTGAACAAGATTTAATTGCTAAAATGAGTCACTCTAAAGTATTTCTGTGTCTCATATCCATGTGGTTGGTTTTGTGTTTCCCCTACTCCTGCATTTCAAAAGGACTCAGACCTCTTATGCAATTGGCTAGAACTACCATGGGAATTTCACTCTTTATCTGGTTGCCTACGTGTGAAGAGTGAGACTCCCATGAGGTACAAAGATTCATTATGTAACCGTTTTTGTATCTGTTCATTAATGTAGATTTAACACAAACTGATATAACTTGTTGTTTCTTAACATAGCTTTTGCTCTTAGCAAGCTAATAGAGTAGAGGAAGCACAGCTCTTGTCTACCTCTATCTTTGGAAAGCTAAGATATTTACCAAAGGAATATAATAATTGCTGACTAGCCAAATTGTCATAGTCAGTAGGTAGCACTGCATCTTCAAATCAAAATATTCAAGAGGTTAAATGTAAAATATATCCTCTTTTGATGGTATAAACACAAAGCATCAGACTTTAACTATAGAGGAAAATGTAACAAATGTAGCTAGTTAGTTGAAAACTATAGAGTAACAAATAAGAAATTTTTATTTATTTTCAATGATAACAGTAATACTAAGCCTGAAAAACATCTATTTTTTTGTTTTATTTTTTAAAAGAACTTTACTGAGATATACTTAAATTCCATACAATTCACCCATTTAAAATATACAGTTAATATTTGGGTTTTGTTACTATCAAGGCCCAGGATTGGATGCCTCAAAATATCTCACAATGGTATATTGATTATTTTGAATTAAAATTACATAAGAAACCCTCTCTCTCTCTCTCTCTCTCTCTCTCTCTCTCTCTCTCTCTCTCTCTCTCTCTCTCTCCCTGTCTGTTCCCCCAGGAGATAAATCTCCAATGTAAAAGGTGCCCTCCCTGACATTCTTCTCACCAGGGTTGTGAATTCAGAACCAAGAAGCATATGTAAATAAACCTTTGTTTGTTTGTTTGTATGTTTTTACTAATGTACAACCCAAGTCCAAACTTTGCTTAGATTCTTCACTAATGAGCACTCAAACCCCAGGCTTCTTTGTCCTGTCAAATCTCTTAAATTCATTGTTTCTTTATATAAAAAAATATAAAAAGCTGCCTGCTCTGAGCCTCATCTATGATCTCATGTGTGTGCATATTAAATTATTTTTTCTCCTATTAACCTGTCTTATGTCAATTTTATTATTGGTCTAACCATAATACTTAAAGAGGGTTGGGATGAAATGTTCCCCTCCCCAACATTATATTACATTATTCACTTTTTAAAGTTATGGTAAAAATATATAACACAAAATTTTATATTTTAACCACATTAAAGTATATAATTCAGTGGCATTAATTACATTTAGGCTGTTCTGCAGTCATCATCACTAGCATTCTATCCCTTTTTTGAAGAGTACATGCATAAAGTTGCTTTTTTATTTAAAAAAAGTTTTTTGTACTTTTGCATAAATGTTATCATGTTGCACGTAATAAACTTTTTAAAAATTTCTAATTAGTTTCAAGTATAAAGTACATTGGTTAGACATCTATATAGTTAGCAAAATGATCTCCCCAATTGCTTCCTCCCTCCTCTTACCCTCCACCTAGTCAATGTATTAATTCTAACGGCATTTCCTATGCTGTACTCCCCATCCCGGTGACCATCTATCAGCTACTAATTTATACTTCTTTAACCCATTATTTATACTTTAACCCATTATTTATATGAATTTATACTTCTTCACCCATTATTTCAGCCCCCCGACCCCCTCTGCTCTGTCCATCACCAAATTGTCCACTATAATTGTGAGTTTGTTTTTGATTAGTTTGTTCTTTTTATTCCTTAAATTCTGCATATAAGTGAAATCATATAGTGTTTATCTTTCTTTGTCTGGCTTAAATACCTTCTAGGTTAATCACAGCAACATCTTTTTCCATTCCCTTCCTTTTCATATGTAGGAGTCTTGTTTTCTTATCCATTCAGCCACTCCGTCTTTTGGTTGGAGCACTTACATCTTTTCTGTTTAAGGTACTATATTGTTAAGAATGTAGTTGTTACCATTCTTTATTACTGTTCTTGATACATACATGCTTTTTCTTCTTAAAGAAGTCCCTCCAACATTTTCTGTAATTTTGGCTTGGTGGTGATAAATTCCTTTGGTTTATTTTTGTCTGGGAAGCTCTTTATGTGTCCTTCAGCTCTAAATGATAGCTTTGCTGGATAAATTATTCTTGGTTGTAGATCCTGGGTACTCATCCTGTCAAATATTTTGTGCCAAGCCCTTCTGTCCTGCATAGTCTCTCTTGAGAAATCAGCTGCCAGTTGTATGGGTGTTCCCTTACACATAATTATTTGCTTTTCTCTTGCTGCTTTTAAAATTTTTTCTTTGTATTTAATCTTTGGCATTTTAATGATGATATGTCTTGGTATGGGCCTCTTTGGATCCTTGAGTTTTGGAATCCTCTGAGCTTCCTGGGGTTTTATATCCATTTCTTTCACCGGGTTAGGGAAGTTTTCCATTATTATTTCTTCAAACAGCTGTTCAATGTCTTGATTTTTTTCACTTACACCGATCAGACGAATATTGGGAGCCTTAATTGTGTCCCATATCCTCCTTAAATCATCTGTATAGTCTTGGCCTCTTTTTTCTTGCCATTGTGATTGAGTGTCCTGATTGGCTGTCCTGTTCTCTAGATAGGGCATGTGATCCTCTTCTTTATTTACTTTGTTTATTCCTTTGTTTGTTCCATTTAATATACTTCTCATCTTAGATAATGTGTTCTCTATTTCAGACTGGTTCCCGCTTACAATTTCCATTTCCATTTTTATCTCTTTGTTGGAGTTCTCTACATTTCCCAAAAGTTCATTGAGCATCTTTCTAGCCAGTGTTTTGAACTCTGCGTCTGTTAGATTACTTGACTCCATTATATGTGGATCTCCATTCTGTTCTCTCATATGGTTTCTACTTCTTTGTCTTCCCATTTTGGCTGCCTTTCTGTGTTTGTTTCTATGTACTAAGCAAAGTTCCTAAGTCTCACAGTCTTATTAGTGTGGATTTGTGAAGTAGGTGTTCAGTGGCCCAGTCCTGAGAGGGGTTCCGCTGCAGGCCAAACTTAACTCAAGCCTCTGCCCCTCCAGGACCACCTGTTAAGATTCAGCAAGAAATCCACAGATGCTGTGCTTATAGTTGTCTGAAAAGGCCACACCAGAAACCGAGGCCGGCTGCCCTCAGCATGAGTCTAGGCGCTGCTCAGCAAGGGGCACCTGACTTGCTGAGGATACACCTAGATGTAGCTTGGGTGGGGCCATGAGTTGGGGAAGGTGGAGTTTCAGGGAATCCTCTGGGTGGAGTGACCTCTGTTATCCAGTTTGATGACATCATAGCTATGGCAGCTCTGTGTCTGCGCACTGGGAGGGGGGGCAGATCCAACAAAGAACAGTGGATACCTCCGGCATTTCTGTACCGAGCGAGTCTCACCTAGGCCCTCACTCCGACAATGTCTCCCTATACGTCCCTTGCGCCCCCTGCGTTCAGCCAAGTTGGCACTGGTGCTCAGAGCAAGCAGGTCTGTCAGTGCAAAAATCCACTCGTGGACACGGCCCCTTTAAGAGGCGTCTGCCACTGCCACAGCCTCCATCTCACTCAGCCGTTTGGGACCAACCGGGCAGCTTCCTCGTCCTGTCCTACTGTCTGCCATTGCAGGGTAAGTTCTTGGATTTTTCTCTAGTTGTATGGCTTGTTCATCTAGATCTCAGGTGATTTTTCCTTGCTGCTTGCTCCTTGTTTCTGTCACAACTTTGATTTGGTCACCAGAGGGAAGAATAGAGCCTCTATCATCTACGCCATTTTTTTTTCTCTCTATAATAGACTTGTTGATCCAAAACTAATTTGGCTTCCACATAAATCAAGGAAAGTTTTGAAAAAATACTTTCAATAAATATTTCTCAATCTATCTTATAAAATTTAAAATAGCTTCTGAAATAGCCCCTAATAGAAATATATCAACCAAAGGATCTTTTTGTGTCCTTTTTGTGTCCTGCTGAACTTTCCCCAATTCTGCACTCCAGTTTCTTACCTCCTCTGTAAAAGGAGGAGTCAGGAGTAGATGGATCCTAAGATTCTATTCAGCTCTACCTTCTCTAAAACAACAATCTGAACAAACATCTGTTATTTGGGGGACAGTGCAACATGCTGAGAATACAAAGAAACTTGATTCTTTCTGTTATTGAGGAGCAACTAATTGGAAGGTTAACACAAGTCAAATACTGATAATATATGGAACAGAGTTCAAGGAGTAGTGGGAGGTGCCAACAGATGGTATTACAGAAGTCACATCAGGTATGATCTAGGGGAGTGGAGTTTTTAGGGAATTCTCACTGAAGGATCATGGTAGGCCTTGAATGCTTAAAAGGCTTTATATATAAGGAGAATCAAAGAAACTTAGCAGCTCGTTGGAACCAGTGATATTTATAAGGGAACAGTTAGAGATGGACTCAGAAGGAATCAAATCATGGACGGTTCAGAAGGCAAAGCTCAGGAGTTTAGATTATATTATTTAGGAAAAAGAAGTTAATGCTAAATAGAATAAGCTATAACACTGATGTTCAAATTGCTACTCAACAATAAACACAGGAGGTGATACTTGAACTGGGTTAAAAGGAAGAAAATAATTTGAAAAGGTAAAGGATAGTATTTCAACCAAAAAAAATGCTATGTATAAAGTCACAAAATAGCAAAAATGCATTACATATTTGGGAAATGAGAGCATTCCATAATAGCTGGATAAAGGAAAGAATCACATACTATAGTGACAGAAAAAAAGATTGAAAAGATAGGTTGAGATCAACTTAGGAGAACTCATAACCACATGCCAAGAGATTTGCATGTTATTTTGTGAGTAAAGGAAGCTTTAAAGATTCTTAGAGTTACACAATCTGACCTCTTTAGGAAACTCGAAACCCAAACAACTCTAGTTACAATCCAAAGGATGGGTTGGAAGATAACAGTAAGAATAGTGATAATTCTATTGTAGTTGCCCAGGTGAGAAATGAAATGACTGGACAGAAAAAGTGGGGTAAGAAAGAAGTAAATGCCAAAGTAAAAGTCAAGCCAGAAGCGGCAAAATTTAACAATACAAGAGGAAAAGTTAATGCCCAAGCAAAACAACAATAATAAAAATAATGAAACAACAGTACTAATACTAGTAGATATAACATTGTGTGCCAGAAACTCTGCTAGGAGCTTTACATATATTATTTAATCCTTACAACTACTCTCTGACATGGTTTTCTGATGAGGAAATTAAGACTCAGGTTAATAATTTGCTTATGGTCAAACAGCCATTTTTGAAAAAAAATCTCAAATATTATACTATTCCTTGGATACTCTGTATTCTTATTTGTGGTCAGTGTCCACTCCACATGAATTTAGGTGTTTTTTGCCCTGCGAACTTTCCATATGCATATACAGTTATTATTATTTCTTTGCCTGTCAACTCACTAAAACTCTTAAGGGAAGAAATCATATCTTTTTATCTTAATATCTTCAATGTCTAGTGGGTTTCTCACCCCATAATGGACTCTCAAGAATAATTTTAAAAATCATTTTTAATTTTTTTATTGTGACAAAACACCCATAACATAACATTTACCACCTTAGTGTGCAGTTCAGTAGTGTTCAGTGTATTCACATTATGGTGCAACAGATCTCCAGAACTTTTTTTCATTTTTCAAAACTTAAACTCCACACTTGCTAGAAAATTCTCCATTTGCCCTTCTCTCAGCCCTTGACAACCACCTATTTTTTTTTGCGTCTAGGAGTTTATCTTATGTACGTGGAATCGTACACTATTTCTTTTTATGAATGGCTTATTCAATTAGCATAACGTCCTCAAGGCTCATCTATATTATAACATTTGTCTGAATGACTTCCTTGTTTCAAAGAATATTTAACATGAGATATACCTTCTTAATATTTTAAGTATACAATACAATATTGTTAACTTTAGATTGGATTCTGTAGAGCAGATGTCTAGAACTTATTCTTTTTGCATACCTGAAACTTAATGGCAGCGCTTCATTTCTCCCTCCTCCAGCCCCTGGCAACCACTATTTTATTTTCTGCTTCTACAAGTTTGGCTATTTTAAAACCTTCCTTTTTTAATTTTTAAAAATTTTTAATTACAGTTGACAATCAATATTGTATTAGTTTCAGATGTACAGCATAGTGGTTAGACATATAATTTACAAACTGATCCCCCTAATTACTCTAATATCCACCTGGCACTATCCATAGTTATTACAATATTAGTGATTGTATTGCTTACACTGTACTTTACATCCCCATGACAATTTTATAACCACCAATTTTTACTTCTTAATTCCTTCCCCTTTTTCACACATTCTCCCAAACCCCTCTCATTTGGCAACCATCAAAATGTTCCCTATATCTATGAGTTTGTTTCTATTTTGCTTGTTTATTTTGTTTTTTTTTTTTTAGATTCCACATACAAGTGAAATCATATGGTATTTTTTTTCTTTGACTTATTTCAATTAGCATAATGCCTTCTAGGTCCATCCATTGTTGTCACACGCAATAAGTAAGATTTCATTCTTTCTTTATGGCCAAGTAATGTTCCATTGTGTATATGTGCTACTTCTTTATCGAATCATCTAGTGATGGGTACTTTGATTGCTTCCATATCTCGGCTATTATAAATAATGCTGCAGTGAAGATAGGGACACATATGTCTTTTTTGAATTAGTGGTTTGGATTTTTTTTTTGGTAAATACTCAGAAGTGGAATTGCTAGATCATGTGGTAATTCTATTCTTAGTTTTTTGAGGAACCTCCATACTGTTATTCATAGTTATTCATAGTTGTTGCAATCCCACCAATAATGCACACAGGTTCCTATTTCTCCACATCCTCACAGCACTTGTTATTTGTTGATTTATTGATACTTATTCTGACTCGTGTGAGGTGATATTTCATTGTGGTTTCAATTGACATTTCCCTGATGATTAGTGATGTTGAGCATATTTTCACATTTATTGGCCATCTGTATGTCCTCTTTGGAGAAATATCTATTTAGGTTGTGTGCCCAATTTTTAATTGAATTGTTAGGTTTTTTGGCTTTAAGTTGTATGTGTTTCTTATATATTTTGGATATTAATCCCTCATCAGATGTATCTTTGGCAAATATCTTCTCCCATTCATTAGATTGTCTTTTCACTTTGTAATAGTTTCCTTCACCATGCAAAAATTCTTTAGTTTGATATAGTCCCATTTGTTAATTTTTTTCTTTTGTTCCCCTTGCTTGAGGAGACATATCCAAAAACAGAACAATGTCAGAGAGCTTATTGCCTATGTTTTCTTTTAGGATTTTATGGTTTTGGATCTTACATGTAAGTCTTTAATCCATTTTGAGTTTATTCTTATATATGTTTTCAGAAGGTGATCCAGCTTCATTTTTTGTATGTGTATATCTAGTTTTCACAACACCATTTATTTATTTATTTTTATTTAATTTATTGAGGTGACATTGGTTAATAAAATTATATATGTTTCAAGTGTACAATTCAATAATACATCATGTGTATATTGCATTGTGTGTTCGCCACCCAAATTTAACACCATTTATTGAAGAGACTGTCTTTATCCCATTGTATATTCTTGCCTCTTTTGTCATAGATTAATCGACCACATAGGCATGGGTTTATTTCTGGGCTCCGCATTCCATTCCATTGATCTATTTGTTTTTACACTAGTACCGTGCTGCTTTGATTACAATAGCCTTGTAGTATATATAGTTTGATATTATGTGGTGTGATACTTCAAACTTTTTTCTTCTTTGTCAAGCTTGCTGTGGCTATTTGGAGTTTCTTGTGGTTCCATATATATTTTAAGATTATTCTTGTTTTGTGAAAACAATGACATTGGTATTTTGATAGGGATGGCATAGAATCTATAGATTGCTTTGGATGGTATGGGCATTTTAACAATGTTAATTCTTCCTACCTATGAACACAGTATGTACTTCCATTTATTTCTATCTTTTGATTTCTTTCTTCAGTGTCGTATAATTTTCTGAGTACAGGTCTTTTACCTCTTTGCCTAAATTTGTTCCTATGTATGTTTTTGATGCAATTGTAAAGTATATTGTTTTCTTAATTTTTCTGATAATTTGTTATTGGTGTATAAAAATGTAACTGATTTCTTAACATTAATTTTATATCCTGCTACTTTACTGAATTCATTTATTAGTCTAATAGATCTTTGGTCGCTTCTTTAGAGTTCTCTCTATATAGTATCATGTCATCTGCAAATAATGACAGTGTTACTTCTTCCTTTCCAATTTGGATGCCTTTTTTTTCTTGTCTGATTGCTGTGGCTAGGATTTCCAAGATTATGTTGAATAAAAGCGGTGAAAGTATAGTCTTTGTCTTGTTCCTGATCTTAAAAAAGACACTTTCTGCTTTTCACAATTAAGTATGATGTTAGCTCTGGGTTTGTCATATATGTCCTTTATTACGTTGATGTATATTCCATACCTTCCTTTTTAAGGTTGATTAATATTCCATTGTACGGATATACCACACTTTATCTACTCATCCATGGAAGGACATTTGGTTTGCATCCACCCTTTAGCTATTGTGGATATAATGCTGCTACGAACATGGATGTACAAATAGCTTTTGAAACCCTGCTTACAATTTAGAGCGTATATACTCAGAAGTGGATTGCTGGCTTATTTAGTAATTATATATTCTATTTTTCGAGGACTCACAATACTGTTTTCCATAGCATATAAATCATTTTTTGTTTCCACCAATAGTGCACAAGACTGCTAATTCCTCCACATCTTCACCAACGCGTATTTTCTTCTTCTTTTTTTTAATAGCCATCTTAATTGTTGTTAGGAAGTGAACACTCTTTTTAAAATAAATTAGTAAATGTTCGAAAATAAAATGAAATGTTTCTAGCCTAATTTATCCTATTTTCCTCCCTTTCAGTGAGTCCACTCTTTTTCGGATAGCTATGCATCTATTAGTTCTATTACATCTTTTGATGTATGCTTTGTTAGGCTATATGAAAATACTGCTGTATTGAGGATTGAGCCACTAGCCTAGAAGCCCAGTGCAGCCTGCCCAGAGCCAGTCTATGCATATCCTGCCAGCCCTGAAATTGTACCATTGGCTCTGCCTGTCCTAGGGGAGCCTTAGAGCCCAGAGCCCACTCACTTCCCACTGGTTTCCAGCTATGGTCTGCTTCAAATACTGCATCAGGTGTCTGGGAAAAGTCCCTGACACCTCTCTGGTGGCCACTATCCTCTGCTTCCCTAGAGTTGCCTTGTTCTGTGGCTGTGCACGTGTGGCTTTTGTGGTCATGATGGTGATTCTTGATCCAGGTTTCTCCACCAACACAAGTAACCATTCCTTGCTGAGTGAGGTAATACAACTAATGCAGTATGTCATCTATGGAATCATGTCCTTTTTCTTCTTGTATGAGATCATCCTTTCTATCACATGGGAAGTGAAAGAACTGTACAGGGAATTTGAAACAACTGCTTATGGCCAATGCATCCCTGGAATGTTTGTCTTCCTCACCTATGTGCTGGGAGTGGCTTGGCTTTTCTGTGCTTTGTGTTTATATTCTACAGCATGTGATCAACTTATGAAGTCATCGAGTCACCCAGACCAATGGGACAGCAATTGTGGAACAGGTCTGTGTGGATATTTGACAATGCAGTATATCATTCCTTAGAATGCTTTCCCAGGAAAAATACGTGACTCTTCCCTAGAACATCTGTGATACAAATGAGTTCTATATGTCCTACTACCTTTTCATTGTGGCCTGTGTGGGAGCTGGTGCCACCATCATCGCCCTGGTCCACTACCTCATGATACTGTCTTATAACAGGGCTTTATTAAAGGATACAAGCAAAATGTAGGCTTACTAGGATCTAAAAGCAAAGGAAAAACAGAAACTGCAAGATATCCAGTCATGATCAAAATAACAGCTCAATTCTTACATATTAATGTTTGCTAGAGTACTTTAGTCAACAAATTTATAGCCCTGATAAATCATCAGACAGCTGCCCTGCAGTGCAGATGTGTATTCCACCAAACAAACTAGTGTACCAGTACAAACACTTCATTTTCTGTCTCAAGTTGCTGGGGTGTATTTCTAGAAAAACCTTCTGGTAGGTAAATCTTTTTCTTTAGAACAGATATCAGAGGTTTCATGTCAACCATTTTAAAATGCAACACTGACGAAATGATTGTTCATCCTTTTGGAATTTGTGGCATGTTTACATTTATTGCTAGAACAATGCTACAAAGATAGGCAATAGGAATATGACGTACTCCTTGATAGGGACCTGTGATGTGCCAGTATCAAGGGATTTGACCATAAATTTACATATGCCATCTGTTCTCAAATAAATGTATCTAAATAGGGAATAAAATGGAATTGGTATGAAGTTCTATTTCTGACAGCTGACATTTAGTAAACTGTAGCTCATCAGAAATAATGTGATCCTTACAATTGACCTTTTTTTTCTTTCATTTAGCTGACTTTCCCTCCTAGGTCGAGGACACATTAATTTTCTATCCAATCAGAAATCTTTTTTGCAACACTGCTAAAATGAGCTCCTATAACGCTGCTACACTTATCATTGAGGAAGCTGGATTCTGCCTCATAGACAAGCTTTCCAGAATCAATTTTATAATAGATTTCATTTTAATAAAATGACTTGTTTGTCATCCTTCTTCTTAGGAGATAAATGTCATCTCTGCCTTAATGAGTATTCACTTTACATTTTTAAGAACTTATATTACAACAGGAGACCCAGAATCCTTCATCAAATTTAGTTCCACAACTGTTTTTCTTAATTAAGAAGTGTTACCTTATGAAAATGACCACGATCCTAAACCATTTTTATGTGGTCTTGTTATCGAACAAAGGTCTGCTGCCCAACATACTTTGGCACTGGTCTTTGAGAAAAGAAAGGAGCTTTATAGTCAATAGTATTGTAATGGTTATGTGTAGAGTCAGATGGGTTATAGAATAATTGAGGGGATCACTTCATAAACTATATAAATGTCTAATCAAATGTCTAATCAATATACCTGAAACTAATTAAAAAAATAATAATAAAGGAGTTTTTATTTGCAAGTCTATTGGCAAAAAGACAGGAGGCAAGGCTCATATCTGTCTTCCTTGATCCAGGATGTGGGGCAGGTTTAAGGGGTAGCAGTTTAAAGGTTCACAAGTATTACTTGTAAGTAGTATATCCAGGGTTTAAACTTTGGTCTCAGATCTTGTTAGAAACAGGATAATACCAGGTTCTGTGGTTATAGTCTGAGTAGTGAGTTTGCAGTTTCATACCAACTATCTAAAACCTAATTACAATTAGACCACAGACCTACGTTTATAGACTTGAATACTTAAGTAATTGAAATTAGGGTTGGTATTTATTTCACTTTTTCTTATCTAATTCTTAGTTTCCTGGAAATATAAATTTCAATGTTCAGGAAAAAAATGCTTGAGTTTAAGCCATTTTTGAAAGAAACTTGCCTTCTAAATCAGTGTGTTCCGAAACATTAAGTGACTATAGATATTGGGTGTTAGTGATGATAAAGTTTGTGTTGTTCTTTATGAAAAGATACATAGAACTGTTGGGTGCATCAGTGCTTTTCAAAAGGGCCTGCATAACATAGGGTTAACTATGTATATTCATGTTAGGAAATTACTTGTGGTTTGGTCATTTCCTGAATTTAAAAATTTTAAAACATACATGTGCAGAAATGCCTTAAAGTGAAAGGAAGCATTCCTTTATCGAAAAGCATCCCTTTATTAAAATTGAACATCAAGTATAATATTTCATCTGGATTCTTTTTGTTTCTGTTGTTAATGCCTAAAAATGCGCATTTGGATCTTGACTGTTTTTTCATTGGGAGAAGCTCTCTTCTGCGTAGAAAAGTTGTCCAGCATAGCTTGGTCTTTTATTTTCTTGTTGCATGGCATACTTACATAATTTTTTCCAGCAGTCAAGGTGCTGTTAGAGTCCAGTGTTCTAAAACAGGCAGTGTCTAACAGCTCATTTTACTTTTCTAATTCTAGTGGCCATTACCAAGAATTTTTTAAAGTTTTTTTTTTACATAGTCTTTTTTTTATGTAAAGAGCATTCAGTTTTGCTGTATATAAGTTTTTGTAACCTAACAGTGAATCAGTATTTTCTATCAGTGCCAAGGGTTTCCTGTAGTTCTGTTCAAGTGTTACAATAAATATTTGTAGTTAATAGTCAAAAAAACTGCTGAAATTTCCCACTTAAAAGTCATTTTATATTTCAGAACTCTTCTCTTTTGAGTAAGCATTCTGCAAAGCTTGTATAGGATTACCCAGCTGACCTTTTTCACAGTCAATTCATGGCATATTTGGGTAATATAGAAGTTATAGACTGGCTCTGGACTCTGTCTTTTTTTTTCATCTATGGGTGGTTTCACATCACTGGACTGGCAAGAATATCCTTAATAAAACCTATGGATAAGATCCATTTTATGGGTTTGATAAACCAGTCAAAGTTTGTTTATTGTGTGTACATTCTAAAACAAAAATGCAGGAAAACATTGCCTATATATGCTTTCTTTAGCAGGAATAAGAATATTGCTTTAAAAAAGCCATATAACATAAAATTTGGACCTACTGATTTTAAATTTCAAACAGAAAATTATCTGTTAAGGTGCCGTGTAGTATTGTTTGTTTGCTTTCCTAAGCAGCAATGTAAGTAAAAATTTTAGTCTAAAGCATATTTGCAAAAGCAAATAAAAAGTTTCCATAAACATATGTTCATCTAGTATTCTTAATTTGAGGTTTCTGCTACCAAAAAAAATGGCTTCAGTTTTCTGTTATACCTATATCTTTTCAGAACCACTGTTTAAAATGACTCTTTTGTCTTGGTAGTGAACAATTTATCTTTTGTTTTTATTTCTAGAAAATAATTTGTATCCAAATGAAATGTATATGTAGGATGAAGTGTTAAAATATTTGAGATACTGGGCAAGGTTTAACAAGTGACTTGTTCATGTTCTGGACATTCAGAAAGAAATAACATTGAATTTAATGAAGCTGATAGAAAACGTAGGAGCAGATTAGTTTCAAAACTGATGAAAGTGATGAATTATGTACCACTTTGGAATAATTTATCTCATAAGACTTTAAAATACACGCAATACCAATTAAATCTTAGGTTACTTTTTTCTTAGGGTTCTTCTTTTATTATTTAGATGCAAATTGGTACTATTTAAAGTTGAATTTTTGTTTTTCGTTAGTGTGGCAGAGATCTTAACAATAAAGAGGAATGACCTTTTAAAGAGAAATGTGCTTATTTTTCTTGAACAGATTATGCAGTTTTCAATCATAGTTATGAATTTATTTTCTTAAATTCAAGGTATGGGGTCAAATTCAGTTTGGCTTAGCTAATATTCTCACAAGTTTACTTTATTCAGTCAGTATTCACTGAGTGTTTATCATGTTCAAGGCATAGAGCTAAGGCTAGAGGAGCATAAAAGTGAACAAATTAACCATTGTCCCTACCCCCAAGGAGCTCACAGTCTAAGGCAGATAAGGCAATTAAAAATTTAAAAACCTGTAACACGAAATGGGAAATAAGTGCCATGAAAAGTGCAGAAAACACAAATAGACCTAAACAAAATTGGTTTTTCACAACTGGTATGTTCTTTTGCCAATTGAGCGTCATAGATCTCTTCCCCTACAACCTTACTGCAGAGTGGTGTATTACAACACAAGCAACATTGAGTCTACATTTTACCACACATATACTTTTTGACAACAAATCCCCCAAACATTTATTTAACCTATTGGTAAGCTGGATGAAGCCCTGACTATCTAGCCCTTTGGATATTCCACAAACATCTTACATAACTTCATTCAAATCGTACATGACAATAATCTAATTTTAAACCGGATGTGGCAAAATATAGTGTAGAATTCAACTTCACTTTTATTGGTGTCAGGCAGAAGCATCCCATGAAGATAGAGATTTTGAGGGAGCCACCGCAAAGAACACAAACTATTGGACCTACTTTTTTCTTGTACCCTATTTATGCAAAGGTAGCCATGCTTTTATAATATTTCCAGGGAATTCGTGTATCTGAAATGTTATTTATTTCCAGTTTTACATGTGAAGGCTCACGTCTAAAGTTTTTTATGTTGATTAGCACACCCTCTATTACAGAGCCGATATGAAAAATGCTGAAGGATTGTAGAGAGGCACTGGAATGTGAACTTCGATCTTAGTGTTTTCAATATATGAGACTAGGCCTGGATTGGTTCAAAAATTCAATTAACTCATTTCTCAAATTAAATTCAAACTAACAAAGTGATAATGGGTGAGATACTTAAGTAATCGATTAAATAATTATGCACCCAAGCAAGTATTTGTGTGTATGTGTGTGTATATATATACACACACACACACATACACACACATACATATATGTATATATGTATGTGTATATATATATATATATATTACTCTTCTGTTTTACATATTTAAAATAATTACAACAATATAATGAATAATTTCTAAGTGAGCAAAGTCTTCTTCAAAATTATCTTACTAATAATACTCATGTTTCATGAGCCTTTTATAACTGGTAAACTTTGATGCCTTGTAACTATACTAAGGATGCTGTCATTTCTTTAAATATATATGGAGTGACATTTTTGAAGGTTTATCAGAGTCAGGTTTTTAAACGATGCTAAAATTACTCACTGAACTTTATAGCCTCATAACATGTTGACCCCAAGAGAATATAATCACCCCCTTTTCACTGTATCTGTTTCAAGTATTTACTTCTAGGAAGCCAAATATATAATTGAAGGGTAGAGATTTGTCACTACATTACAGAAACTATGCAAATTCTATTAAATAAATATTTACAATTCTTATATGAGCCAGGGATTGTTCTAGGAAGTGAACATAACAGAATTAAACAAATGGGGAAAAATACTGTCATAATGCTTCCATTCTCATGTTTTCTTAAAGTCAAAACCCAAGTAGTTCCTCTCCCCTGAACTCCTGACTCATATCTAACTGCGGGCTTGACTTCTCCAATTGTTTACATTATAAGCAAATATAAATTAGCATCTCCAAAGAAAGATCTTGATATTTCCCTTCCCCACTTGTGCAATCTGTTTCATTTGAAATCTCTCCCCATTTCAGTTAAAAACAATTCTATCCACTCAGTTGCTCAGGACAAAAATTCTTGAATCATCATTGTCATATCTTCACAATTTCTGCTTCCAATCTACTAGTAAACCTTGTTTATTTTATCTTCAAAATATATCCAGAGTCCTACCATATCTCACACCCTCCAGTGCTATTATGTTGATCTGAATAACCCTCCTCTTGTTACTGTTACAATGGTCAGAGTTCTGGTAACACACATGCCTGGGTCATTATCACTGATGAAGAAATGAATTTCCAATCAGTGACAATTTGTGAGAGGTATGATTTATTAAAGGTATGTTTTGAGGAAGAAAATGAGTCAAGCATAAACTGGCTAACCACGTGGAAAAGAGGTTATGCACCCTGTGGGGAGCAGGTTATAGCAGGGAAAGATAAAGAGCTGTAACTCCAGGGGAGAGGGAGGTCTGCATTATATCAGGGCCTCAATGGGTAGTTACAAAGGCATTCCTAGATGATTGGCATGTAAAGTCATTTTGACTGACACTCGTTGCTATATAACTCTTTGCCTGGTGCACATGTGCTTACCCAGAGTTCGGTCTGTTATAATTAGATTCATGAACTTCCAGACATAAAGATGGTATTATGATGGTATAATAAGGTTGAGGTTGTAGACCATTTAGGGTAGTACCTTCTGTGCATGCGTCTGTGGCCAGATTAAATTAGCTATAGGTTATGGCCCTCCCATCCTTTGTCTTCCTGGATGCAGGAGAGATTCTTTAACTGCCAGTGGGGTGTTCTTTGGGAGGTCTCTAGGCTGGGCTTATATTCCTTTGTTCCCCTGGTGCTCATGTTTCACTAGCTCTCTAACACTTGAATTGTTATATGGCCTCCCAACTAACCTAACTGCTTCTCCCCCGCCCCCATCAACTATTTTCAGCACCGAAACCAGAGAGATCCTGGTATGACAGCAACAAGATGGCAGAATAAGAAGCCGCATACCCCTTGCCGTCCCACGGAGAAGCCAATTTAACAACAATGCATTGACCAGTTTCCTTTGTGAGAAATCAGGAAATTATTTAACAGGCTCTTACACCCAAGGCAAGTGAAAAACTAGCCTCCTCAAAGCTAGTAAGAAAATTCTTGGCACCTTCTTTCCATAGTCACTCCTGTGGCACAATGCCACACAATTGAGAGGAACCTCCCAGCTCCCAGATTCTCTTTGAGGAAGAAAAGAGAAGATTGAACCATAGTTCAGTATTCTGACTTTTCAGGGAAACTGCCTGATAGACTGGCTTCTGTCTCGCCAGTCTCAGAGTGCTAATGGGATATGGCATACTCTAGATGCCTGGAGGCCACTGAGAACAAAAAAGAGCTGTGCAGTGTTCTGCTCCTCCAAAAGACCTGTGCTATGACTGACAGAGGCTGATACAGCTTGACAACCTCTCCTTGAGGGGGAAAGAGAAGAGTAGAGCATGCATCAACATTCCAGCTTTTCTGGGGGCTTCCAGAGGGACTTGTTTCTATCTTGCCTGTCTTGGAATGCTAATGGGACTGGACATACTCTAGATGCCTAGAGGCCACCAAGAACAAAAAAGAGCTCACTGGCTCACTCCTGCTCCATAAGACAGAGCCAAGAGATACATTCAACCAAGTATCTTAGAACCAGAAAAATGATCTTTCAAAAGTGACGGGGGAAGTAACAGCATTTCCAAATAAACAACAACTGAGAGAATTTCTTGCTAGCAGATCTGGCTTACAAAAAGTACTAAAGGAAGTTCTTCAGACTGAAAACAAGTGACATCAAACAGAAATTCAAATCTACACGAAATTGAAAGAGCACTGGTAAAAGTAATTGTATAAGTATAAAAGACAATATAAATGCATATTTCCTTCTGTGAAGGGATTTTTTAAAAATTGTGTAAAATGTATGTGACTGTATTGATGGACCTATAACATATTTAAAAGCAATATATTGATAATAACAGTACAAGAGAAGTGGTAAATGCAAAGTTGTGCTTAAATAAGAAATCTAGACCAGATGAAAATTCAAATCTACAGTAATAAATGAAGAGAACCAGAAATGTTAAATACGGTCGATATAATACACTCTGTATACTTTTTCTATTTTTCTCTCTCAACTTCTTTATATTTCATGAAATTATATAAGGTAATAATTAAAATAATGTAGTCTTAAGATTGCATACATATAGATCTATCAACAGCTATCATTAATAGTACAAAAAGGAAGAAGAGAATAGAGGCATATAATTATATACAGAATGGAACTATAATGTTATAATATTTTTCACTAGAATTAAGTCAACATAAATTTGAAGTAGATTCTGAAATGTTAAAATGTATGTAGTAAGTCCTGGGGCTAAGAAAATAGTAAACATTATGAAAAAATTCACCTGAGGAATTAAAATATTGCACTAGAAAACATTCACTTAATGCAGAAATTCTCTTCATATATTCAGAGATAAGAGAAGATATACCATCTATAAAAATAATAGTTTTCTCTAAAAAGGGAATATTAAGAGAATAATAAATTTTAGAAATTAAATATATAAGAGCATAAATTTTTAAATAACCATACATAATGTAAAATATAAAATTGAAGAAATCTCCCAGAGATTAAAACAAAAAGATGAAGAAATATGAGATAACAAAGGAATTTTAAAAATCTAGAAGATCATTTCAGCATGTCTAACATCTGAATACAGGACTTCCAGAAAGAAAGACTAAAGAAAAGAGAGAATTTCTGAAGTAAATAAATTCATAGAACTGAAGTATATGGTTTTCCAGTTTTAAAAGGTCCAGCACAATGAAGAATGAAAAGATATTTATGATATGAAATTTTTGAGCACCAAGGATAAAGAGAAAAATGAAAAGCTTACAGAGCTACTTCTGGCTATGAAGAAGTACGAAGTATGAGAAGAACTCTTTCACTATAACAATAATAACAGCGGACAAGATTTAGGAGGCCATTGTTTTCAAACATTTGACAACAGGCAACAGAAACTGCAATCTCTGAGGGAGACAAACATTCATGAGGTTATCTGCTCAATCTAGATTTCGACTGCAGCTATGAACTCTGATCTCTGCCTCATCAGCTCAGTGTGACTGTCTTGGACTCCAGCACGCTGCACTGTGGTTTGCAATGTACTTTGATTACTTTACAAAAGAGAAGAGAAAGCTGAGCAGAGAAGTGGCTCTAGAAGTCTGTTACGAGGTACCCCCATGAGTTAGCTGCTGAAGTTTGGGTTTAACAGATGCAGGATGAAACTATCCAAGGCTTACCTAAAACCAGCTTCTATGGGTTTAAAATGCTAGGGGACATTAGAGTTTCATTCCAGCAAGAACAGGGAGATCACATATCACTCCATAACATGCTAAAATGGCTAACATTTTTTATTTACTGGGGTGACATTGGTTAATAAAATTATACAGGTTTCAAGTATACCATTCTATAATACAACGTCTATATATTACATTGTGTGTTCACTACCCAAAGTCAAATCTCCTTCTGTCACCATATATTTGATCTCCTTTACCTTTATCTACCTTCCAGCCTCCTTCCCTTCCCTCTGGTAACCACTAAACTGTTGTGTCTATGAGTTTTTGTTTGTCTTGTTCATTTATTGCTTTCAGTTTTATATCCCACATGAGTGAAATCATATGATTCTCAACTTTTTCTGTCTGGCTTATTTTGCTTAGCATATTTATCTTGAGGTCCATCCATGTTGTCGCAAATGGCAGTATTTCATCTCTTCTTATGGCTAAGTAATATTCCATTGTATATATGTACCACAGCTTCTTTATCCAATTATCTATCATAGGACACTTCAGTTGCTTCCATGTCCTAGCCACTGTGAATAATGCTGCTATGAACATCGGGGTGCTTATATCTTTGCAGATAAATGTTTTCAGTTTTTTGAGGGGTAAATACCTAGAAGAGGGATTGCTGGGTCATACGGTAGGTCAATTTTTAGTTTTTGAGGAAGCTCCATACTGTTTTCCATGGTGGCTGTGCCAATTTACATTCCCACCAGCAGTGTGTGAGGGTTCCTTTCCCTCACAACCTCTTCAGCAGTTGTTGATATTTGTCCTGTTAATTGTAGCCATTCTAACAGGTATGAGGTGGTATTTCATTGTGACTTCAATTTGCATTTCTCTAGGAACTAGTAAAGTTGAGTATCTTTTTAAATGTCATATGCTCCAGATGTTAGATTTAGCAGTCCAGTCTTTAAAGTAGATATTTTAGTTATCCTTAAAGTTTCCAAGGAAAAATATTACAGAAGAATTAAAGGAAAATTCCTTTAACGGGGAGCCTCAACAGATGAAAATGTAAATCTGTGAAAAGGACTGAATGGAAAAGCTAAAACTGAATAGTAAAATACAAATTACAAAATCCACTGGATGTATTTGATAGCAGACTGAAAATGACAAAAGAAAGAGTGAATTTGAGTATGCATCAAGAGTAGCTATCTAATCTGAAGAAACAAGATAATATGAGGTTGAAAGAAAATGAATAGAACTTTGGAATCTTGTGCCACAATATTAAAATCTAATATACATTTATTTAGTGTCCCAGAAGGAGAAGACTGAGAATGGGTTGCACAATATTTGAAGAATTAATGCCTGACATTTTTTTTCAAATTTGATTAAAATAACCAGTTTAAACATTAGAAAAATCTCAGTAAACCCTGGGCTGGATAGATTAACATATAGGTCCACACATGTGCATGCACCCCTAGTTTTATTTAGTCAATCTGCTAAATACCAAAGACAAAGAAATCATTCATCAACAGAAAAAAAATAAAAGACAAATTAGATACAGAAGAACAAAGATACAAATAAGCTGATGACTTCCCTTCAGCAACAATTGAGACCGTAAAGCAACAGAATATCATCTTTAAAGAGCTAAAAAGAAAATAGTCAACCCAGAATTCTATATTCAATGATGATATCCTTTAAAAAAGTGAAATAAGGACATTTTTATATAAACAAAAACTAAGAATCTGTCACTAGCAGACCTGCACACCAAAAAATGATAAACGATTTCTTCAGACAATGAAATGATGCCTGGTGTAACCTCAGATCAACAGTAAGAAATATAGAACACTAGAAATATTAAATTAGTGAGTAAACACAAAAGTTCCTTGAAAGAGAGAAATATGGGTTGGGGGGAAGGAATGTAGATCACATTTTTTAAAAGTATTAGAACTATGCTTTAAAAATTCTGAAAAAAAATCTGAAGGGAGATAATTTCCTACTTTATATTATATATTTGGGCAACCTAGAATTGATTATAATCTCATAATCAGAATTTTTAAATTCTCCTCTACTCTTCATTAGGAAGCCACTGAATGATGCATGGCACTAAAAGAAGGATATAAAACAGGGTATGCAATATCCAGAAAACAGAGGTTCTAACACAAGCGAGAGGTAAAAGAAATACCAAGACCCATTTTCAAGAATTATGCTCCAGTGGGTTGGAAGTTGGGCCCATGTAGTTGCATTTTTAATAGGCACTAGGTGATTCTTGATGCAAAGCTTGATTTAGGAACCACTTATATATATTTCCTTGTCAGATTTTATAATGAGCCTGTGAATTAGGCACACCAGCTATTATCCTCATTCTACAAACTTAATCAAGGTCACACATTTAATAGCAAAACTAGAATTAGAATACATCTGTGTTTTGAGATATTAGAGATATTTTCTCACTGCTGAAATAGAATTACAACAGTGTTTTTCAAACTATTGTTCACAGGCCACCAGCATTGGAATCTGCAGGTATATTTATTTAAGTCACACATTCTGGGCCCCACCCAACTGAGATACCAGTTTACAAGGTTTGTTACTGGGCCTGAGAATCTGAACAGTTCACAATTGTCCCAGTGCTCTCTGTGCTTGCCAAAGTTCGAGGCGTCTCATCTATCACTATTCCAAAAGATGACTGCTTACAAAAAGCCACTGCCAGCACGTAAGGTCCCTTTGTGTAAAATACAAAAGGACTACTCTCTCCAAAAGGATTATAGATGCCCTTCTTTCCTATAACCAGAGTCAGGACTTGGAAAAATGGAGAAAGAATGAGATTTCAGCCATGAGTTATCCCTTGGCCAGGAATCTCTCTGCATAACAAAATCAATAAAAATATTGTGGGGAGGAATCAATTGCGTATATAAATTTGCCATTCATGTTCACAATGATACTTATGGCTATTTTTATTTACATTTAATTGCAAACTGGCTAAATATACAGTTTGAACCCAGGTATATTACAATATGGTCAAACCTCATAAAGGAACAAAGAACAAAAGCTGGTTAGCAGAAGCTTTCCAATGGCCTTTGTTAATCCACCCTTTCCCTACTTCCCTAGTTAGATTGTGGAGTTACTGATATTCCTTTTCTTAAAGCCTCCAGTGTGTCCAAACTATATTTAAATAGTGCCCAACCTCTCAACGGAATGAAAGTGTATTGGATATAAATCTTCACTTGGTAGTCCCTCATTTTCACATGCCCTGTACACCTTTCACTTTGTGGCAATGCATCCGATTTTAACTAGAGACAAACAGCTGTATGTGGATGTTGCCATACATATATTTTCATTTGCATTGTATGTTCTTGCCATTTTTAAATTTATATCTTGAATAATTTTTAAAAAATTTTCAATTATAGTTGTCATACAATATTATATTAGTTTCAGGTGTACAGCATAGTGATTAGACATTTATATAACTTACAAAGTAATCACCCAAGTAAGTCTTGTATCCATCTGACACCATACATACTTATTACAATGTTATTGACTACATTCCTTATGCTGTACTTTACATCCCCATGACTGTTTTGTAACTACCAATTTGTACTTCTTAATCCCTTCACCTTTTTCACCCACCATCCCCAATCCCCCTCCCATATGGCAACCATCAACATGTTCTCTGTAGCGATGAGTTTTTTTCTGTTTTGTTTGTTCAATGATTTTGTTTTTTAGATTAGAAATAAAAGTGAGATCATATGGTATTTGTCTTTCTCTTTCTGACTTACTCTACTCAATACAATACTCTCTAGGTTCATCCATGTTGTTACGAATGACAAGATTTCATTTTTCATGGCTGAGTAATATTCCATTGTATGTGTACCACCTCTTCTTTATCCATTCATCTATCAATGGACACCTAGGCTGCCTCCATATCGCGGTCATTGTAAATAATGTTGCAATGGACATGTCCCTTTAAAATAGTGTTTTGGATTTCTTCAGATAAATATCCAGAAGTGGGATTACTGGGTCCTTCTTTGTCTCTTTTTATAGCCTCTGTTTTAAAGTCTGTTTTGTCTGGTATAAGTATTGCTCTCTCAGCTTTTTTTTTATTTGTTTCCATTTTCATGAAATATCTTTTTCCATCCTTTTACTTTCAGTCTTTGTGTGTCTTTCGATCTGAAGTGAATCTCTTGTAGGTAGTATATGTAGAGGTCTTGTTTTCTTATCCATTCAGTCACCCTGTCTTTTGATCGAAGCACTTAATCTGTTTACATTTGAAGTAATTGTTGATAGATATGTAGTTATTGCTATTTTATTATTCATATTTTTGCTCTTCCCCCCCCACCCTTCTTTTTAAAAAAGTCCCTTTAACAGTTCTTGTAATATTGGTTTGGTGTTGATGAATTCCTTTTAGCTTTTTCTTGTTTGGGAAGCTCTTTATCTGTCCTTTGATTCTAAATGACAACTTTGCTGGGTAGAGTAATCTTGGGTGAGATTTTTATTTTTTAAGCCTCTCACAGTTGTTTTCCCTTTAGTTACCCTGTGCAGTCCCAGGGCACATACTTCAATACCTGGCTAAATGAAAAGTAAACTTGAACTAATACTATAAAAAGGCAAAAAAATACCAAAGGTATAACCCCTCTTAAAAATGTTTAGGTACATTAGTATATTTATAGAATAGATTTTTTCCCCAAATTCCTTTTCCAAAATTTAAGAATGAATGGGTTCCTTTGGATAAAAGCCAATCACATTTGCTATTCTTCCTGCTCTATCATATGAGTATAAGATGACACTGTAAAGTTTCCAATTCCTTTAGCCTGAACATGAGAGTTGATTGTAATGTTAGTGTGTTACATAGTATATCTGAAATAAAGTCCTCTTTGTATTTGCTCAATATTCAAAACATAGCCATAATTTAACCATTTCTCATAACTGTCATTGCTACTACCCTACCATCCTGATCTGAGTCACCAGCACTTCTCACCTAGATAATGTCAACAGCCTGCTAACTGATCTCCTTGTTTCCAGTCTTGTTCCTCTCCCATTTGTTCTCAACAGAACAGCCACATCGATCCTATTAAGGTATATATCGCATCATATTCATTTGTGCCCAGGAAGCCCTGATGGTTTCTCATCTCATTCTGAGTAAAAGTCAACATTTATTTGAGGGCCTATGTGCCCCAAGGAGTCTTCCGCACTTCCTAACCTCTCTGGTCTGATACCCTACTGCTCTTCATCTACCTCACTCAAGTCATTCTGGCTCCCTTGAACACCCCATGCATGCCCCTGCCTCAAGGCCTTTGCAATTGCTGCTCCCTCTGTCCAGGTGTTCTTCCCTTGGATATCTTCATGGAGAATTCCCTCACCTACAAGTCTCTGCAGAAATTGCAACTCTTACTCCTGCCACCAGTCTTCCTTATCTCCTTTTCTTACTTCATTATTTTTCATAGCCTTTTCACCAATTACCTTGTGTGTGTATGTATGTGTGTGTGTATGTGTGTGTGTGTGTGTGTGTATATATATATATATATATAGTCTAACTCCCTCTCATCACCTCCTCCCCCCTACAAAGTAAACCATGAGGATAGGAATTTCTGTGTGTTTGTTCACTGCTTTACCCCCGAAGCCTAGAATGATGGAATGATGCCTGGTATGTACTCGAGATTACTTGTTGAATAGCTGGACAATTGAATGGATGGATGAATGGTTAATTAGATATACCAGGAGTCTGTTACCGGATATCAGTAATAGAACACTATACATGCCTCAAACTGCCTTTCTAAAAACTGTTAAAAGTACTCTTCAACGGTCTTAGTTACAATTCTGAGTTTCCTGCCATCTCACCCTCAAAAATATTCTCACCTCACTCCATTTTTAATATTGGAAAATAAATACAGAACTCTGGAAAAGGATCTCCTTCTAACTTCCTGTCTCCATACTTCCCTACATCAACTAAGCCTTGCACCCGGGTAGGTAACAATTGCAGTTATGTAAATTTCTGTTTCTTTTGTATGTTCTAACCCTCATCAATAGAGAGCTTAATCAACTATCGTTTAGAGAGGAAATGAATCATTTTTGTAATAGAATTTGCTCAGAAATAGTGGAATCTTAAATAGAACCAAGTATTTCTTTCAACCAGAATTAGAAATGTAAGAAAATGGGACAAAACTATGACTGAAAAGAGCACTACTTCTTGATTGTAGCTTTGTTTTTGGTCATTTAGCAGAACTTTTTTGCATGTGTTCATTTAATTACATTCTTTAATGGAATGCGTAATACATCAGTGCCCTTGGGATAGAGAGATGTTTTGTTTCTATCTGACCTCAAAAACTTCGTTCACTGTTGGTAAAGTAAACTGAATCAAGAAGAGACTAACTGTTTGGTTCAGGAATGTGGAAATATGGGAGGGGGTAGAATGTACTCATATACAACTTTATACTTCACAAAACCCATAGAAACAACAACTATTGTAACTGAGGAATCATCTGCTGCAACCTCCTCATTTGAAAGTAGTTGAACTTGAGACCCAGAGATGGGAAGTGTTTGGCGGCCCAAGGTCTTTCACATAGATTCTCTGATGTGATGGTCACAATAACCCCATAAGGTCTTTCAAATTGGTATCTTTCATCTTAATTTACAAACAAGGATTTTGAGGCTCAAAGAAAGAACATGATTTGTAGAAAGACAAGCAGTTTAAAGAAATGAACCCTGCTTTTTATTTTTGCCTCTGCTTTCCAGTTTTTCTGCATAATGCTGGCCAAGTCTCTTTCCCACTATTGGTTTCAATTTCATCACCTGTATACTAGAAGAATGAAAATGAATGACTTTCTAATCCTTTTATGTTATGATTCTTCAACTTTGTCACTGTGACACAATCATGTCTTTACTCCAGTTCCATTTGACCACAAACCCACCTTAGTTCACTCTGCCTTTTTGTGCATGGAGCAGGCCGATCTTTATTTTATTGGAGAAACAGAACAAACTGAGGCACTACTGATACTTGTGCCTGAAGGCTCCTAAGTCAAACTTGCCACCATACAATTTCAGAATTGCGTTCCAACAAACCCTTTTTTGTTTTCATTGAAACCAAACAATTGTCTTTAGGCATACTGCCCTTGACCCAGATGTGATGAGCAGATGGTACAAATCTCTCTTTGTAATGGAGTAAGAAAGCATCTGCAAAACAACATTTTTACTTTCAAAAGAAGAGAGGCCATCATTTCAGCCCCTTATCTGAAGAGAGAAATTTCACCCTTAGCATTTCGTTTGCAGAAAGCAAAGCATATGGCCTGCTGCCCTGTTTGGTCTTATTGGGAAAAAAGCACTGAGACACAGATGAGACCATGAATGAAGTTAATTTTTACATAAGAAGACTTCGTAGACAGTGTTACGATCATATTAGCACCACATGATTGAGGAGAACTGTAGAATCATTGCTCACCAATGTGATGAGAATATCATGCCTTTGGAGTCAAGCAGACCTAGGTTCAAATTCTAGCTTGATCATTTATAATTTGTGCTTCCTTGCACAGTTATTTATCTTTGTGCTTCCCAGTATAATAAGCAGAGTCTAGCACAGACTAAGCACTGCATCCATGTCAGAGGAATGAAATAAGTTGCCCTTTCTTTTTGATCCACCATCTTTATCTATATTTTATATATATATATATATATATATATATATATATATATATATATATATATATATATGATAATTTCTATCTGACAGTGCTGTTATGAAGATTAAATGAGAAAAGTTGTTAGGTTTGTGTATTGGTTTTCCAGGGCTGCTCTAACAAATTACCACAACGTGGAGGCCTAAAATAACAGAAATTTATTCTCTCATAGTTCCAGAGGCAAAGTGTCTGAAATCAAGATGTCAGTAAGGTCGGTTCGTTCTGAAGTTTCTGAGGAAGAAACCATACCATGCCGGTCTCCTAGATGCCGGGGTTTGCTGATAATCCTTGGGCTCTCTTGGTTTGCGGCAGCATCACTGCAGCCTCTGCTCCTGTCTTCACATGTCCTTTTCTCTGTGTTTCTATCTAATCTGTGTCTATGTGTCTTTCTGTGTCTGAATCTCTCCTCTTTGTAAAGAAACCAATCGCCAGATTTAGGGCCCACCCCAAAGCCAGGATGATTTCATTTTGAGATCCTCAAATAATTACATCTGCAGAGACCTTACTTCCAAATAAGGGCACATTCTGAGGTTCTGGGTAAACACACATTTCTTAAGGACAATGTTGAATTCACTATAGCTCCTAACACATAGTAGAAGCTCCGTTAAATGTTGTTTCCTCTTAATGAACTTCACTTCTTTGATGGAGAAGTGTACAATGCTACTGTAAATAAAAACTGGTATAATCTTTTGATCCTTTGAACCGAAGATATTATACACATTGTTTCAAAATTGGCTGAAAGCTTCATAAACGTGTATTCTCTCTCTCTCTCTCTCTCTCTCTCTCTCTCTCTCTCTCGCTCTCTCGCTCTCTTGCTCTCTCACTCTCACTCTCGCTCTCTCTATTAGTTTAATAGAGAAACTTGTCTTTATAGACATCTGCCAGCAGGGGAGGGCTGCACAGATAATTTTTATGTTTGACTTTCAATCATTGAGACATAACTTATCAAAGATACTAGGAGACCCAAGTTAGTTTCTGTGTTCATTCATTCATTTCATTTATTAAACATTTATTATATTCATTAAACAGTTCTTGAGTATCAATTCTGTGTCAGGCCCACTCTAGGGACATAGAGGTGAACAAGACAAGCTGCCGCTTTTAAGAAATTCCTGGTCTAGTGGGAGACAGCACAGTCCAGCGGTTGTAACAGGGTGCTGAGATGTAGGAGACAAAGGATTCCTAACTTACCTTGGAGGCCAGAGAGCTGGATTTTTTATCTACTCTCTTTTGGATCCCAGATTTTGAGGAAGTCACCTCCTTTCTTGGGGTCTAATTTTCTGCACATGTAAAATAGTGGAAATGTTTTAATCTTAGGGGACTGTGGTGAAAATTTAGAGATAATTGGTGAAAGTACTCGTACTCTAGAAATTTTAAAAGGCCCAGTCATGTAGAGAATTACCATTAGAATCATGGCTGAATCTATGTGAACAGGAAGGTCAGGGGGAAATTTTAACTAATACCAACCACTACATGGACTTGACTTAAAACCAAAGAATTAGAGTAAAACATAGAATATTTGGATGGCATAAGGTACCAAGATCGTGCTTCTTATTTAGGATGTGTGTGTGTGTGTGTGTGTGTGTGTGTGTCCAGTTAGTCCTTTGGGAATTTCAACTCTGAAACTCTGAGAAAGTGTACACTTTGTCTAATAAATCCCTTGTCTAGAAGAATCCTTTAATTTATCCATAATGCTCCATCCTCATCTCATTCTGCTGATATTGACAAGGGCAGCGGTCTGTCCAGATTATCATGTCGTACCATCTATTCTGGTTAGTCCTCAGTTATTCTGCAGTTTTCCCATCTATAAGAGCTTGGTAGGGAACCTGTATGGTTGTCTTTTATTTGCAACATATGCCTTTCTGTCTCCCAAACTAGATTGTCATTCCTCAAAGGTACCCTCTTAGTCCTCCCCCAAGCATCTAGTCCTCACACATGCATTCATTTATTCATCAAATGAGCATTTACTAAACATTGTAAGCTAAGGCATTAATCTAGATGCTTAATCATCTCGTTTAATTCCTATAACAACTATTTAAGTAGGCACTGTCATATCCTCATTTTATACTTGACAAACTGAGGCTGTGTAGGGGAGGAAAAATAATTTTACTTCTACCCTTCTAGATTCGTGGCTGAGACTACCCTCCATAATAAAAGACATGTTAACAGGAGAAAAGCTAAAAGTTTAATAACATGGATATCACCTATACACATAGGAGAGACCAAGGAAAACTGAGTAAGTCTCCTTCCCTGCATATGGCACAAGCTAACACCTTAAATATCATTTCTAACTAAAGACGAAAGATGTTGGGTAGAAGAGAGCCAGGTTTGCAGGCAAAGCACAGTATAAGGGGTAAGGCTGTTATGCAGATTTAAGTCCATACGTTCTTCATTGATAAGTGTTTCTCCAGATTTAGTCATTCTCCTCTTCCTAGTACTGAAAGGGAGACACTCTTACAAATGGATAAATGTAAATGTCTCTTACAAAAGGATTATTAACTTCTACTTGGTTTCCAGAACTTTTTTTATGCCACTGTTTTTTTGTTTGTTTGTTTTTTGTTTTTTGTTTTTGTTTTTTAATAATCAGCCTAAAATAATCCTAATTCTAAAGAGGTATATTTTGGAGTGACAAATTCTGCTCCCTTTTACTTCTTTAATACCCATGCATCTGCTTTTTCCTCCCTCCTTCATTGTTTTAGCTTTGAGGAATTCTTATTGGTGTTTTATATCAATTAAAATTTGATTCAGCTACCTAACACACACGAAAAAAATCCAAATTGCCATTGACTTAAGCAATAGGGAAGTTTATTTTTCTCTCAACTAAAATTCCAAGACTAGACATCTAGGGCTGTTCTAGAATTTTACTCAATTCTAAAGGCACCAGGCATTGTGATCCTTTTCTTCTTTCTGTCTCACATTCCTAATGTGGTCTAAGATGCCTGGGAAAGCTCCAGCCATTGCATCTGTGTTCCATGCATTAAAAGTTAAGAAGAGAACTTAGGCAATACATGAGTTATCTTTAAGGAGCGTTCCTAAATGTCCCACACAACACTTTACTTACATTACATCTCACGTCTTCTTACTGCAAAGATGGTTCAAAAATGCAGTCATTTAGTGACACACATTGACACACCAAACAAAGTTAGGGTTCTGTTACTAAGGAAGAAAAACATGGATTTGGGGTTAGCAACTAGCTGTTTTTGCTACATAATTACTGGAGTAGCTTGAGAAAATAATTCAAGGGAAAAAAATGTCTAAAGGATGCCTAGGGGCAATGCTATGGTCGTTCCTTTCTCCAAAGTCCTTTTTCCACATTGGTCTTATTTAAGATTACTTGGGTTTGTACACCTCCTCTAAAATTGTTTCAAACAATCTAATTCTGATAGCAAAACATAATGATTTTCACATTCATGAGCATTTGACATTTGTGGTAATAAGCTGACATTTCTCTGCCCTTGAATTAACTGATGACCTTAATACATTTAAACATGAGTGAAAAAGAAATGGAGGATAGCTGAGTCTGTAGTTTGTGAGTTCCTTTGTTGAGTCATGGCTTTATAATCCAATCTGTTTCCTGTTTGCCACTCCTCATTCTTATAATGTATAAATGAGAGGTGACTACTTACAAATGAAGGAAACAATGGTTTAAGCATAAATTATCCCAAAACACTTAAGCGCTGCACTTCAGTACCTAAGTTGTTCCTTTTTCTTAGAAATGAATTTTACTTCTTTTACTTTACTCTTTATAACTAAGGCACTGTGCCTCTTTTTCTGGAGATTTTAATAATGTGCTGATACACACTGTAGTTACCAAACTACTAAGATATTAATGAAGACTTCATGTAGGAATCTCAGAACACTTGAACTTATAAGGTAGAGAATAGGGAAGCTAGTTTCAAAGCCTGCTAATATGTAGCCATATTCATTTTGTTAGTCAAGAAAGGATACCCAGACCACTTTACCATCACACCCCTACAAGAAACAGAATAGCCAGTGAGCTCTAAATAAATGACATTGACATTTGCATGCAGATTTTCTGTTTGAAATTGTTTCCCTCTTTACTTTGTTCTCTCTGTATTAGCAGCTATGTTAAAATCATTGTTCTTTCCAAGAATGAACATATTTTTTATTGATGTTCTTACTTAATATCTTAAATTCCAAGATCTTGAATTCTTATACCCCCATCATCCCTTATATTTTAAAACTAAATAGTTTGTTATTTGTATTCAGAAATAGTCTGGAATTGTATGATGATTCTGGCAATCCAAAGAAATTTCCTAAAATGCTTCTTTATTAAAGAAAATAAACTATCATATGGATTAATTAAAAGTAAAGCCTATGCATAATAGCAAACCTGAGCAAACTATAGTGGCGTACCCCTCAATAGCTTAATTTTCAAAGAACTGACTTGAATCCTGTGAGCTTTTATTCCTGGGGAGCCCTTCCAAAGGCTATGTTAGACTTCTTCCTTTCGAGGAAGCAGAATTTTCACAGCTTGCCTTGCCCAGCTGTGAATTCATCTTTCAAAATACCAATATTTTTGATGCAATTTTTCCTGTATGCAACCCATTTACTTTGCTTTTACAGGCTTTAACCACAGATTCTTAGATCTAGAATATTTACTGTGCAGACTCTGGACTGGGGATGGATCCTGAACTGTTAGTGTTTATTCATCCACTGAGCCAGTCATACATATGGTTCTCCATCCTCTATTCTTTGTTCATTGTTTCAGGTATTGACTCCTGGGATCTAATTAGTGCAATGATTTCTTCTGTAGGAGGTCTTAATCCCATGCGTTGTATCTGGCATCAGTAGAACTCCTCAGCAATATCTAAATTCAAACAGTTCTATTTCCTATTTAGATACAGCTGGAGGTCAAGATTTAATTGTATGAGAGCAGGTAAAAACATAACTCCTCATTACTTGCTTTGCTCCATGCTCTGTCTTTTAACCCCAAACCACTAATTCTACTTCTAGTTCTCAGGCTGGTATGCAGTCTTTAGTGGCTGGTGTCAAGATAGAGGAGATCAGAGTGATTTTCTCATTTGTGGTTCACATAGAAATCCTCAGAGCCTCTGCTGAAACCCTATTGAAACCTGCAAAACATAGAGGAGGTTGACAGACAATATCTGCAGAAAATGTAGTTTATCTGGATGGGTACAATAATTCGAGATTGAAATTTTCAAAAGTGTTTGTTACTTGTATAGGAATGTTTCTTCCAATTGCTTAGCGCCCATTCACTTGTTCATTTACTCATTCAACAAGCATTTATTGAATGTCTATGACATGCCAGGGACTGTTTCAGATGCTAGCGACACAGTAGTGAACAAGACAGCAAGGTCCTGTCATTCATAGAATTCATATTTTTGTGCAGGAGACACAATAAACAAAAAAGAATTTCAGATGGTAAGAAGTACTATGAAGACAATGAAACAGATGAGAAATACATAAATGGAAAAAAGTTTTAAGTTCTGACACTGTTTAAATGTATTCACCAGGGCCTTTTAACACATTAAAGAGGCGTTCTGGGGTTTCTTGTGTAAGTTTCTAAATTTCATTTGGAAAATGAGAACACAGATACAGTCAATCACGTTACCAGTCTAAATGTATGCCCACTGTTCCTGTTGAAAAACAGCAGCCGTCAGTTCACCAGTGGGATGAAAACCAGTTATGTCAGGGCAGACAAAATTTATTAACTTGCTATTTGGTGCTAGACACAATGTCACAGAAATGCCTTTGCCAAACAAGTGATTCCGATCCTATGCTCCTGACAACCCCATGTGGGTTTCTAGGCCAGGTTTACTAGAGATGACTCTCTCCATGGGTATTGGAAATAAGCAAATTGAGATGAGAGAGCAATCCCAGGCTATGTCAGTATGGGTGCCCTCTCTTGTTGGTGGGGCCATGCCTGTAATTTTCCCCCTGCTTTGCTTTATTCTGCCAGTTTCTGGGGATGTCTTATGCGATGACTCTTTCTGTCTTTGCAACCGATTTATTACATTTGATTTGTTTGCTTTCCTGACTTTCTACCCCACTGCTGTCCTGACTCATATTTTATTTTCAGTCTTATTTCCTAGTTCCAGATTTTCTCCCAGTCTCCTTGCCCTCTGGATACTCACTGGCACTATCACTATGATATATGTACACACTTATCTGCACATGACCTTATGGGCTCACCTATCTGCAAATGATCTCATGGGCTGTGATCAATTGTATTTTAAAGTCTTCACAGAAAAATGATTTTAAAACTTTCCTTCATTCTAAAAACTTCCTGTTTTTGTTTACTTTTCTTAGATCAAGTCAGGAAAAAAAAATCTATTATTTGCATTATACTCATCATTCGTTATCAGTTTCCACCTTAATTTTTGGTGGTTTAAAGTTAGTCTGTATACAACTTGAAACTGTTAATTTTCCTTCTTCAATAGTTAGAGACATAGAATGATACTCAGGTCTTATCTCAAACATCAATATGGAATTCTCAATGGGGGAATAGAGGAGGGCAATAATTTTGCCCCCTAGGGGACATTTTTGATTGTCACAACCTGTGGAAAGTTGCTACTGGCATCTAGTAGGTAAAAACTGGACAGACACCACAGATTCTGCTAATCATCCAACAGATCAGCCCCTGCAACAAGGAATCATCTGACCTCACATATCAATAGTGCCAATGCTGAGAGACCCTAATATAGACTGAAGCAGCTTGGTATAGGACTATATTCCTCTGCAGGTTTCACATAAAGCTTGCTCTTATCTTATCTTAGAAGTATATACTTTATGGATATCTTGTATATACTTTATGGATATCTTGTATATACTTTATGAATATCTTGTTTTTAATGAGGGCTCGTGCATAAGAAAAATTTAAGAAAATTGAAATACACGCAATATATTGAAATATATGTAAATGCCATAGTTGTGCCATTTCTACATTAATGAATTTATAGTGTATTACATTTAACTTAAATTTTATAAATTAAGACATTTCTTATAATCACATGAGATATATAGTTTTACTCACATGATTATAGAATTACTAACTACATTTATTTTAAGGAATTTAAAATTTTCTTTCTATATAGAGTTTTAACTGCTGCATAAAAGAAGTTGTACTGTTTGAGTTTTGTTTGTGTTGTGTTATCAGCTTCTAAGAATATCAGTGTTCTCCGTTTTATCATTTGGACAGCATGTTCGCTTGATTTTAACTAATGAGAAATGGGGAATCTTTTGTTGAAGGATGCTGGATACATTTGGAAAAATACTTTCAAAATAAAAATGTTAAGTATTCTCAAAGTTACCTATTACATAAAGACAAAATAGTGGCCCTTTACCCTTCAAGCAACACTTTAAAATTAGTTAAATTCTATAAATAACAATTATTACTGGGGAATATAAGGGTTTTGGTACCGATTTTTGCTTTCCTGTTGAGAAACAGTGAAATCAAATATTCTGAATAACCATTTCACTTTTATTTGTTTAAAAACTCAAAGTAGTGGTTCTATTTGGTAAATCAAAGAAAAAATGTTACCTAAAATCCCAAATTCGACCACTGGCCTCTTAAAAGCGAATGCTGGAGAGACAAGAGTTGGGTGGAAAGGAAATGTTGTTTTATTCAGGAAGCTAGCAACCCGGGAAGATTGTGGACTAATTTCCACAGACCATCTCTGAAGTTCCAGATCAAGCAAAAAAAGTTTGAAAGGGGAGGAATGGAAGGAGACCTTCCAAGGAGCTGAGAGAGAAGTCTGGGTTTCTTCAGTCATAGATAATGCGTTTTCACATTAGATTCCTGGACACAGCTATCTTGGAGACATTCTTTCCCTCTGCAAAACAAACTCATGAATTCTCCTCAAGACCCTGGAGTTGTCTCCTTTTGCTTGACAAAGAAACAGCACATCAGCAACACAAAATTATACCGCGAAAACAAAAGAAGTTGAGCAAGAAGAGTGATTAACATGTACACAAAGGCCTAATTAAGAATTAAATTATTTAATTCCAGCTGCCTAAATTACAAGAGATTCAGCTACAAAAATAAATATTTCCAGTAGAAAGATGCTTACCCAAACAATTTTGGCCTTAAGAAATGAGGTGATTTAGTCATGAACATGGAAGGTATATGGAAAGAAAAAAATTTTTTTTTCCAGATTATATTTCCAAAAATTTTTAAAAGACTCAACACAAGAACTCACACCTTCAAATCTGTCATGAAACTATTAGAACTTGCTTGTATAAATTCCATTTTATGGCATTTCTTCTTATCTGAAGTGCAATTACTTAGGTAGACAAGTAACAAAATTTATGTTCTAATGCTTAGTGGTACAGAGAAACATAAATGATTACTTATACCATTACACTTTCAAGAACTAAAAAGAAGTGCTAGCTGACTGCATGTTTTGACTTTATTCCATTGTTTTGTGGCATTTGAAATAGTCCACCAGTGCTAAACTAAACATTTGGAGATGAATCTGCAACTAAAGGTTTGGGGATGGAAATTGGAATAATATAGTTAAGGAATTTGATGTCAGTCAAACCTGGTTTCAGAAGCATGTCCACTATTCACTAACCATGCTTGTCTGGTGGAGTTGCAGAGCTATTCAACTGGTACTGCCAGAGCACACAGGTACCTCTCTGTTAGAGGGTTGCTGGAGGGCCAAAATATTGTTTCCTTCAGTCTTAGGGCAGCCAGAGCCTGTAAGCCAATGGCCTCCAGCCGTGAGCAGGCTTATTTGGTTACCCCAATGTGCTATATAAATATTATCAATTTCTAAGTTTATCATGGGGAAGAAACGGTTGAGAAGTTAAGAGTTTCTGAATCTCAAATTCTTTTGTCAATAATGGTGTCACCAGACAGGTGATGAGATGCTTGTCAATGTCATGAGAAAGAATTCATAGACGAAGAGTAAAGGCGGTGAAACAACAGCTCAAGTTGATTAGAAGCAAAACGCACTCTTAAAAGCAAAAATGCACTCTCAGACTAGAGAGCTGGCCCCGCCTTGTTGTGGGTTTGGGGGTTTTATCTATTGATCTAAGGGGTGGAATATTCACGATCTTGGGTGTGCTCTACATAGAAAGGTGATTTTTCTTGGAATCAGAGAGACACTCCTTTTCTTGTTTGGGTATTTTGGAACTGTTATGGCAGCAGATGCATGATGCATACAGCCTTCGCCGCGATGCTAATTTATTGTAATAGCTGTGTTATGAGGAAGAATTAGGCCAAAGGTGAACAGGGCCTGATCTGTGTATGTGTCTTTGTGGAAAACCCACCTGTGTCTGTGAGTCAGGAGATCATGGGCTTTGAGCTCCTCTAAGGGCCTATCAGGGCTCATGGTGACCATGTTCATGTTCCTGTGGATTTCTCACCTTCCTGCTCATGTCTGTTTTTCCTGCCTACACTAACAATGGATTTGCTGTAAGACTAGGTTAGATTAATATGTTGTCCAGTACATAGAGAGAACTCAATATATGTTATGCATTATTAGTCATTGAAAGGGAGCACCATTTGCCGCCCCAAAATATGTCTATTTGACATAAGGATCATTTTAACCTGATTATTTTTAAGAAACAACAGATGTTGAAAAACCTCCAAAAATTGAGTAGAAATTTCCCTTTCCTAAGTGAAGTTTATGTTTATAAAGGAAGACAGGGATGACTCAATCTCTAGAAACGCTTATCAGTGGAGAAGGCAAGTACTTAAATCTGAATAAAGACAGTAGCCTTGTTTACTGTGCTTTTCTTGGTTAACTCCTATAACTGCCCCCCCACCCTCCATCCTCAACATTTTCTTTTGTCTTTAGTTGGAGTTAATATTTAAAGTGTTGGCTCGGGCCATTTTGTGGAGTTACTCAATTTTCCTGGATCTCTTCCATGTATACAGGAGGTATCCTTGTTATTAAACTTCTGTTTGTTTTTCTCCTGTTAGTCTGTCTTTTGTGTGGCAGCGGGCAGAGGGGGGAATCAGGAGTCTCAGTCAAGGACCTGGAAGGGTAGAGGTAAAATTATTTTTCCTCCTTCACATAGTAAAATGTCAAAATATATAATAAATGTATAAGAATTAGTTATTTAAGAATGTGAAACTTCATACGAAACAAAAAGGGCATGGAAAGGAAAATTACTTTAATCATATAAACTTACTATGATTTGATTTATTTTTATCATGTGCAGATATTACTTTTTAAAAACTACTGACTTTTTCAAAAAAATCTTAACCTTCAGTGTTTTCTCTCAAAGGAATCTCCGTAAGGACATATTGTTTCTTTTCTTTATTTTCATTTTTACCCTCTGTGGTACTTCATTCAGGTTTTGAAATTATCCAGGGCATTTCCATTGTTGAGTGAGTAGCTATCAGAGGAAGAAGACACTTTGGTTGTTTATTCTTTCTCACCAGAAACACTATGTGCTATGTTTCTTCACCAGACCATCAAGTTTTCCATTATCTCTGGCTGTGAATTTGACAATTTTCTAGGCTTCATTTTGTTGTCAGTCAGAAGAACATATTTACTTAGTTGTGAGCCTGCCATCGGCCTTCACTTATAACTTCTTTCTTTGTAATGACTTGAAAGAGCTTGCAACAGGAGCTACACTCTCCATACTTGCTGCACAGATACCCTACCTACATTTGAGTCCATCTGGTCCCTGTTGTGAAGTTTTCCAGAGTTATACAGAAGTAAACTAGACTGAAAAGGATATACCTGATCTTAGCCAAAAGCTTGGGCATCATTGGAGACCAAACCCAAAGTGCTCGTTTATTTCTGTTCTAAGTGTGACTTTGCCTTAGTCACTATTCTAAGACACAGACTTTAATGCGTGACAGATCTCCTATCCTTCCTTGTTCCTCAAATGTGACCACAGTAGGTTTCCAAATCCATACACTTTCCCTTCAGTATGGGACAGGAAACCCAAGGAAGGTCTTTGTCATTGAAGGACAAAAGGCCAATGAAACCAGAAAACACCTGACTCATCATGGGCAATAGTTCTTTTTCTAAAGCATTTTTTTTAATGTTTAATGTTTCAGTTACAGTTAACATTCAATATTATCTTATCGAAGGTCAGGCATACAGCATATTGGTTAGACATTTATCTAATTTACAAAGTGATTGCTGCAATAAGACTAGTAACCGCTTGTCACTGTACATAGTTATTATGTTATTGACTATATTCCCTATGTTGTACTTTATATCCCCATAGCTATTTTTTATTAAACATTATTGGGGGGGGTAAAGTTGATTAATAAAATCAAATAAGTTTCAAGTGTAAAATTCTACAGTATCTCGTATATATATTGCATTGTGTGTTCACCAGCCAAAGTTAGAGTTCCTTCTGTCACCAAATATTTGACCATATTTACCCCTGTCTACCTCATCTCTTTCTCCTTCTCTCTGGTAACCACTAAACCACTGTCCATGTCCATACATCTCTGTTTGTTTGTCATGTTCGTTGTTTTTAATTTTATGTCCCAGATAGGAGTGACATCATATGGTTCTCAACTTTTTCTGTCTTATTTCGCTTAGCATGATAATCTCAAGATCTATCCATGTTGTCGCAAATGGCAGTCTTTCAGCTCTTATTGCTGAGTAATATTCCATTGTAGATATGTACCACAGTTTCTTTAGCGAGTTATCTATCATAAGACATTTCAGTTGTTTCCATGCCCTGGACACCATTACTAATGCTGCTGTGGACGTTAGTGTGTATATATCTTTGTGGATAAATGTTTTCAGGTTTTTCTGGGTAAATACCCAGAAGAGGGATTTCTGGATTATACGGTAGATCAATTCTTAGTTTCTTGAATAACCTCCATACTGTTTTTCCATAGTGGCTACCAATTTGCATCTCCACCAGCAGTGTATGAGGGTTCCTTTTTCTCCACATCCTCTCCAACATTTGTTATTACTTATTGTGTTGTTTATAGCCATTCTGTCAGGTGTGAGGTGGTATCTCACTATGGTTTTGATTCGCATTTCCCTAATAGCTAGTGAAGTTGAGCATCTTTTCGTGTCTGTTGGCCATTTGTATGTCTTCTTGGGAAAAGTGTTTATTTGAGTCCTCTGTTCATTTTTTAATTGAATCTTTTTTAAAAAATTATTGTTGAGTTGTTTGAGTTCTTTATATATTTTGGATATTAGGCCCTTATCAGAGGCATTGTTTGCAAATACAGTCTCCCATTCAGATGATTGCCTCTTTGCCTTGTCGATAGTTTCTTTTTCTGTACAGAAGTTTTTTTTAGTTTGACATCGTCCTATTTATTTACTTCCTGTGTTTTAAGGTCAAATTCATAAAATCCTCACTAAATCCATAGTCTGTGAGGTTAGTATCTATGTTTTCTTATACGCAATTTATTGTTTTCAGGTCTTACATTCATTTCCTTAATCCATTTTGAGTTGATTTTTGTGTGTGGTGATAGACAGCAATCTAGTTTCATTCTTTTACAGGTACCTTTCCAGTTTTGTAGCACCATTGAAGAGGCTTTCCTTTTTTATTGTTTTGGCTCCTTTGGCTCCTTTGTTGAAAATTGTTTGCCCATATATGTGAGAGTTTACTTTTGGACTCTCGATTCTATTCTTTTGGTTTGTATGTCTATTTTTCTGCCAAGACCATGCTGTTTTGATGATTGTCACTTTGTAGTATAATTTGAAGTCAGGCAGAGTGATACATCTGGCCTTGTTCTTTTTTCTCAGGATTACTTTGGCTATTTGGGGGCATTTGTGCTTCCCCAAAAATCTGATAGTTTTTTTTGTTTGTTTGTTTTATTTCTTTAAAAAATGGCATTGGGATTTTGGTGGCGATTTCATTAAATCTGTATAATGCTTTAGGTAATCAGGTCATTTTAACTATGTCAATTCTTCCCATTCAAGAACACGGAATATCTTTCTATTTCTTTGTGTCTTCTTCAGTTTCTTTTAATAATGTCTTATAATTTTCTGTGTATAGGTCCTTCACATGTTTCATTAGGTTTATTTTTAGATATTTTATTCTTTTCGTTGCAATTGCTAAAGGAATTGTTTTTGCATTTCTTTTTCTAAAATTTCATTATTAGAATATATAGGAACATTATGGATTTTTGTACATTGATCTCGTATCCTGAAACTTTACTGTATTTATTTATCATTTCTAATAGTTTTTTAGTAGAGTCTTTAGGGTTTTTTTTAAATATTATATAGAGAATCATGTCATCTGCAAAAAGTGGCAATTTGACTTCTTCATTTCCTATTTAGATGCCTTTTGTTTCCTTCTCTTGCTCGATTGCTCTAGCTAGGACTTCCAATACTACATTGAATAATAGTGATAAGAACGGACAACCTTGTCTCATTCCTGATCTTAGAGGGAAAGTTTTTAGTTTTTCACCATTTAATATGATGTTAGCTTTGTCATAAATGGTCTTTGTTATGTTGAGGAGCTTTTCTTCTATACACATTTTATTAAGTATTTTAATCATAAATAGATGCTGTATCTTGTCAAATGCTTTTTCTGCATCTATTGATATGATCATATGACTTTTATCCTTTATTTTGTTTAGGTGGTATATCACATTAATTGATTTGCATATGTTAAACCATCCCTGTGCCTCTGAGATGAATGAAGCCCACTTGATTATAATGTATAATCTTTTTAATGTATTGTAGTATTCGATTTACTAGCATTTTATTTAGGATTTTTGTATCTGTGTTCATGAGAGATATTGGTCTGTAGTTTTCTTTTTTGAGTATTATCAGGGTTTGGTATCAGGGTAATATTGGCCTCATAGAATGACTTAGGAAATATTGCCTCTTTTTCCAATTTTTGGAAAAGTTTGAGAATAGGTGTTAAATCTTCTTTGAATTTTTGGTACCCCATAACTATTTTTATAACTGCCAATTTTTACTTCTTAATCCCTTCATCCTTTTCACCCAGCCCCACAACCACCTTGCCATATGGCAACCATCAGTTGTTCTCTGTATCTATGAGTTTGTTTTGTTTTGTTTGTCCATTTCTTTTGATATGTAGATTTCACATATAAGTGAAATCATATGGTAGTTATCTTTCTGTGGCTGACATATTTCACTTAGCATAATATCCTCTAGGTCCATCCATGTTGTTGCAAATGGTAAGATCTTATTCTGTTTTATGGCTAAATATACATATCATGTTTTGTGTGTGTGTGTGTATAAAATCGATAGATATATCAACTCTTCTTTATTCAGTTGTCTATTGATGAACATTAGGTTGCTTCCATATCTTGGCTATTGTAAATAATACTGAAATAAATATAAGGGTGCATATATCTTTTTGAGTTAGTGTTTTGTATTTCTTTGGAGAAATACCCAGAAGTGGAATTGCTAGGTCATAATGTAGTTGCATTTTGAATTTTCTGAGGAACTTCCACGCTGTTTTCCATAGTGGCTGTACCAATTTGTAATTCCACCAATAATGTATGACGGTTTCCGTTTCTCCATATTCTTGCCAACACTTGTCCTTTGATTTATTAATGATAGCCATTCTGACAGGTGTGAGGTGATAACTCATTGTGGTTTTAACTTGTATTTATCTGATGATTAGTGACATTGAGCATCTTTTTGTATGACTATTGGCCATCTGTATGTCCTCTTTGAAGTAATGTCTATTCAGGTCCGCTGCTTAATTTTTAATTGTATTGTTTGTTCTTTTGGTATTAAGTTCATGAGTTCTTTATAAAGTTTGGATATTAACCCCTTATTGGATATATTATTGGCGAATATCTTCTTCCAATTGGTAAATTGTCTTTTCATTTTCTTAATGGTCTCCTTTGCTGTGCAAAAACTTTTTAGTTTGATGCAGTCCCATTTGTTGATTTTTCATTTGTTTCCCTTACCCAGGTAGATATATCAACAAAAATATTACTATAAGTAATGTCAGAGTTTGCTGCCTATGCTTTATTCTAGGAGTTTTATGATTTCAGGTCTTATATTTAAGTTTTTAATCTATTTTGCATTTATTCTTGCACATGGTATAAGAAGGTGGTCCAGTTTCATTTTCTGTATGTATCTGTCCAGTTTTCCCGACACCAATCATTGAATAGACTTTCTTTACCCTGTCGTATCTTGTCTCCTTTGTCATAGATTAAATGACCATCAAGGTGTGGATTTATTTCTGAGTTCTCTGTTCTGTTCCATTGATTTGTGTCTGTTTTTATGGCGGTACCATGCTGTTTTGATTACTATAGCCTTGCATTATAGTTTGATGTCAGGTAGCATAATACCTACAATTTTCTTTTTATTTCTCAAGATTGCTGTGACTATTTGGGGGTCTTTTTTGATTCCATATAAATTTGGGGATTATTTGTTCTAGTTATGTGAAAGATACTAAAATGTATTTTGATAGGAATTGCATTAAATCTATAGATTGCATTAGGTAATATGAACATTTTAACAATGTTAATTCTTCCTATCCGTAAGCATGGTGCATGCTTTTATTTATTTGTATCTCCTTCAATGTCTTGTAATTTTTTGAGTACAAGTCTTTTACCTTCTTGGTTAAATTTATTCCTAGGTATTTTATTGTTTTTGATGCAATTATAAATGGGATTGTTTTCTTAATTTCTTTTTCTGCTAGTTCATCATTGGTATATAAAGATGCAACAAACGTCTGAATATTAATTTTGTATCCTGCTACGTTACTGAATTCATTTATTAATTCTAACAGCTTTTGGGGTGGAATCCTTCTCCACATACAGTATGATGTCATCTGCCAATAATGACAATGTTACTTCTTCCTTTCCAATTTGGATGCCTTGTATTTCTTTTTCTTGTCTGATTGCTATGGCTAGGACTTCCAATACTATGTTGAATAAAAGTGTTGAAAGTGAACATCCTTGTCTTGTTCCTTATCTTAAGGAAAACACTTATTTTGTCACTATTGAGTATAATGTTAGCTGTGGATTTTGTCATATATGGTTTTATTATGCTGCGGTATGTTCCCTCTATTCCCACTTTGCTGAGAGTATTTATCATAAACGGATACTGGATTTTGTCAAATGCTTTTCCTTCATCTATTGATATGATCATATGATCTTTAGCTTTCATTTTGTTTATGTAGTAGATCACGTTAATTGATTTGCAAATATTGAACCAACCTTGCATCCCAGGAATAAATCTCACTTGATCATGGTGTATGATCTTTTTTCATGTATTCATGAGGGATACCAGCCTGTAATTTTTTTTTTTAGTGTCTTTACCTGATTTTGGAATCAGGATAATGCTGGCCTCATAAAATAAGCTTGCGATCCTTCCTGCCCCTTGAATTTTTTGGAATAATTTGAGAATAGGTGTTAATTCCTCTTTCAATGTTTGATAAAATTTACCTGTGATTAATCAGCAATGCTTTCAGAGAATTATCTTGATCAATTGAGAAAGTGTTTTTTAAAATTAGTAAACAGAAATGTCATTTAAAATGAAGTAGGGAGGCCAGAAGGGGGAGCTCCATGTCCACACCAATCACAAAGAACAAAAAGAACTCTGTAATAGCCCTATCGACTTGCTTTTCCTCTCTGCAAAAGACTTTCCTCTTCTTTGTTTTAGCTGACTTACATGTTACCTGCCATAGTTGTATGTGCCAGGTTTCAATTTCTTGTTTTATCCAAATAAACCCAATTTTCTGGAGAAATATCTGGCTGACTTTTTTTGTTTAAAGTCAACACAGTCACTATGCCACAGACAGAAGGGCCTAAGAGTGAAATTCCACAAGTCTCTGACATGAAGGAGCTCACAATTCAGCCTATACTAGAATCACCTAGGAAGCTTGTAACCATGCAGATTTTAAGTCTCCAACTTAGATCTGAGTTGTGGGCTCAGAAATCTTTGTGATTTACAAGGATTTCAGATGATTCTGATATAGGTGACCTTTGGATGACACCTTAAGCAACTCTGCCCAGTAGGAAATACAGCTGAAGAAAAGCTTGTCACTGGGAGTGATTATGTTGTTGATGGACAGTAAAGAATTTCCTTGACTGGAGAACTGGATCTCTATCATGGAGTAGGAGGAAGAGAACACAGAACATTGGCAAGGTCAGGCAAGAACATGCAAAACTTTGAATATGAGTCCAAAGGGGTTCAAAAAGATGTCATATTATTTGAGATATATCAAATAGGTCATTAAATAACCACTGAACATTTTGAATAGAAAGGCGCGTAGTGAGATTTATGTTTCGGGCAAGTTCTTCTGGCAGCAAAGTGTAATATAAATTGGAGCAAAAGGAACTTAAGAGTGTCTAAAGACAGAAAGCACCTGTTGTAATTGTCCAAGTATGAGATGACAAGGATTCAGATCAGGATGGTAGCAATGAACAGGTATAAAAGGCATGCATGAGAAGGATTTCCAAGGGAACAAAGGTTTGCAGAAGATAAGGCGGAAAAAGATTCAGAAAATGTTCCAAGGTTTGGTACTGTGACTAATGAAAGATTGAAGATGACACTGATTCACATAGAAAGGTAGTAAAGGAAGATGTATTTTCTGGGAAGACAGACAACAGACATTTGATCTGAATTAAAAGGAGAAATATTGAAGTAGAAGTCCCCTACTAGCGATTAGAGATATTGACTACAGGCTAAGGAAAATGTAGACCCCCCAGGTCCTAATAATGGTGATATGACCCAAACTGTATTTTACATGTTGGGTTTAGTAAGCAAAAAAAATATTGTTAATACGCCATGAATGATCTTTAACTATATATTTATTTTTAAGTTGTATTATTTATTATTTTTAGTGGAACAGAAACTGCATAATTTTATTTTCCTTTTAAGTGCATGAAAAAGTCAGTGTAGGTGTTCCTTTAAGGACCAGGGTAATGCTTTTGCAAGAGGCATTTGAGATGACATTGTATGGATTTTATTTTAGTGTAGAAGGTATTACAGGTACTCCCTTAATGGCTGGTCAAATAAAAACCTTTATTTGGACTTGCAAGTGTTCAGAATTTTCAAGGGCAGGAGCAGACTCTCAGGAAATAGGTAAAAGTGAAAAATGGAGAGGCTAAAGTTGGTTGAGTTATAAAGAGCTAACATTGTTCACATTGTGTTTTGTAACTTTGTATGAAGGGGGAAAAACAGGTTTATTGTAAGAAAGGAATCAAGAAGTTCCCGCAGAGGAAACAAACATATACTGTATTTAATAACATATAGATATTAAACCAAAGTGTTTATTTCTGCCACAGTTTATAAGATATATTAAATAAAAAATTTTGAATCTTTAAGGAGGTCTGTGATGTCTATTCTCAGACGATCAATATATCTGAAAAGAAGCTATGTACTAATTGGTTGTAGGTCTCCAGGAACCAACAAGTATGATATGGGCTACATATCATTTTAACCATAGCTAATATATTAGCCATTATTGATTGACTAAAGAGATCTAGAAAAGTTTTCCAGAGCAGCCTGCATTGGATATTTAGGCCAAGAATAACAAATATCACTTCTGCTAAACAAATGAAGTTTGGGGTTTGCATTTATTTTTTAAAAGCAAAAACAAATAAAAAATAAGTAACTTACAATTTTAAGGGCTAAAATTCAAAGCCTCATCTTATGAATTATGAGAATTCTGCCAACACATAATATTGACAGTGATTATCTATGTAGGTTAAGAAAGACCATGTTGACAGGTGAATTTTCAACTTCAAAATAGTGAAAAGCAAATGGAATTTGACTTGGCTATTGATAAGCTATGTGATTACTTTCTACCATACTAAGAAGGTGTCTAAAGTAAAACTCCTAAAGGCTGTTATGCTGCTGACTGGAAACTTTGTAATGTTTTCTGGGTGATAGTTTGGTAGATTTTTAATAGTCTTGGTAGACTTGACTACAGTATTTTGAGTATTAAATTGTATATTGGCAGAAATTAAATACTCAAATATAATGAACTTAACTATCATCACAAAGTATTTAATGTAAAGATGATGCAGTAATTGCTAGTGTTTCATTTACTCTTTGAAACATAGGCACGTGAGGATATTTAAATGATTTGGATTCTATAGGCAGTAAGAAGTGCATATAAAATACATGGAAAGTGGTCGGCTTCCTTCGTAGGCTATATGCAAAGCATTCATTGTTTTAAAAACCCCCCAAAATGAGGCCACCTGCCTCTGCCAAGGTGGGTTAGTCACTTCATGCTTCTCATTTAGGCAGGCTCCAGGTTTCTGTCTCTGAAGGAAGTCTTCTCACTGATGTCAACTCCTCAGCTAGTTGGACACCAATTATACAGTACTGAAATCCCAGGATTATCCAAATTTCTCTTTCTCAGAGGAAACCTAATACAAGGCACAGTTGGCGACATAGCCCTACATTCATTCTCCATTCTTCCTCCAAGCGACATAGCCAGGTGTAGCTTGGGGATCTAAGAGATATGAAAATAAAATGGATATGAGTGAAACTTTCTCTTGGCTACTGCCTTTCTCTGTCACACAAGCAGTGCTATTGTTTTAAGGGACTACAAATTGAAAAGAATCTGGTGGCAAAGGGAGGCATGCAAAATCTTCTTCTTTAGGTTTAGCCCATTCAAAGCAAAAAGGTGTGTTGCATATCAAACATTAATAAAAATAAACTTGGTGTAAATTCTAACACCTCTGTAAGCATGCATTATTACTTTCCTATTTAGTATTCATTAAAATATATTGCTGCTTGTTATACTCTTCCTTGTAATTCTAGAATAAGTCCCTTCAACTCCATTAAACAATTATACCACTGTTATTTTTGTGTGTGTTTTACTAATAATGATGGACCCTTTTGGTGTTCTGCACTAGGAAAAAAAATGTGTCATAAAAAGATATCTATTAGAAAACAAACTCCATAAAGCATGGATTTTGTGTCTGCCCTGCTTACTGATATATCCAGTTTCTAGCGCTTATGACTATGAATGAAGGGGAGAATGAATGAATGAATGAATGAAAATTGTATGTTTAAAATATAAATAAAATAACAAGTCATATAGATATGAATTTCCTTTAATAGCAAATTAGTTTCTCAAGCAAAGCCTAGCATTATTCACCAAGACTAATTATGCCACTTGGTATGAGTTCTCTATTGTTTACAAATTAATAGTAGCTCCTCATAGACTAAAGATTCTCCTTTCAGGAAATTGATCATTATCATCATTTCAATAGTTCTATAGCAGAGATTCTGGTCTGTCACTTTTATCTTAGTGCTATGTCATGGGATCTTCAACCAGTACATTTTAAATTTTGAATATATCAGTATTCTCTTATATTAAACAAAAGTTTCAGCATTGGGAATTCTCTGGTGGATCAAGACTTTGTGGTCAGGAACAGCTACTCCACTGAAAGATATTCTCTTACGCAAGGGTAGCCATTGCTCTTTCTCATTAGTGTGAATTCTAACTTCTGTCACATTATCAAGCAGGCACATATATCTTTTAATGCTTAGTGTATTTTGGTCATATTTCCTACTTAAAAGTCAAATTACATGTGATTGTGAATTTCTTAGGTAAATATTGTGCTGCTACATAATAAAAAGAAAGTAAAGCTGGAAAAGGTCTCAATTTGTTGCAGTTTCTCCTGCCTCTGAGAATCTTTAACACATGGCTCACTTCTTTTGTTATGTATTTTACTGCCATTTTTAACAAAATGTCTTGCCACTTTGTACATTTGAATTAAGAGTAAAATGACAAGCAGCATGAAGAATGTATTAGAAATTGCCTTCATTTCATTGTCTGTTAAAACCAAATCTACCTCTTGCCTTACACTCTATTACTGACACTAAAATATATGTATGTTGAAAATTCTAACATATCTCTATTACCTCTCAGATTTTGTAGCTAATATAACATACATAGAACGTTAATGCCCTATTCTTTAAGATTAATGCTTACGAAAAGATCAATAATTATTGAATTAAATATTTAACATGCAATTTAGTATAAACCATATATATGAGTTGTGTACATTATTTCATAATTTGCTGCATTGACATGTAGCAATGGTCTTTTTCAACTTTTATTGTTCCTTTTATTCCTCCATAATTTTTCAATATACATAACTTTTCTGCATAGTCAACAATAATCTGTGTATAACTTAACCTTTGTACTCATTTGCAATATTCTTCACTCTTATCTCCTTCCTCAGGAAAATGATTTCAGCCATAGTAGACATGTTGGTATAAAAATATTACTGGAATTTAAAAATATACTTTGCCTCTCACTAGTGGGACTTTATACACAAACATGGAGCAAAACTTGCCATTATTTGTTTTAAAATTCTCTATGACTATTATAACACTTTTCAAAAATTATCCCAAGAAAATAATCTCCCATTTCCTAAGAAAAACATGCACAATAATGTTTATTATATAAGTGTTTATAATGGTTAAAAAATGGATCCAACATGAGTCGATTCATAAAATTAGGGGAGGAAAATTTTTCCTCTTCCCTTCTAGGTTCTTTAGGCTAATCTAGTAATTAAATTGACATAAGACAGATTAACATAAGACAAATAAATTTAATTACATATGTATGGAGGCCTCCATGAGACTGTGTAACTCACAGACTGTCATGAAAAAAATGTTTTATGCTACCCTGAGCTAAGGAGAAGGAAGTACGGGCCTGGGACTACAAAGAGGAGAAGACAATTCACAGGGACATGGAAAGAACAAATATTTGGTAAGCAAATATATGTTGTGCCATGCAGAGACAATGAGACACAGGGCAATTTGAACAAACAGGCCCTACCAAGCTTCTCCCAGCCCAACACATCTAGCCCATACTCTTTGTAGTTATCACTGGTGATAGTTCTCTTCCTGGACCAAGCCATCTATCTAAATTTATTTAAGACATTTAGGGAAGGGTAGAAAGCTCTTCCTGAGTCTTTTGGGTCTCTGTTTTCTTAAACTCAAAGTAATCCACATACCAAAGTGGCACATTTGGGGTAGGCTTCTTCTGAACCCTTTCAGAATCAAGAAAATCATGTGACATCCATGTTGTGAAGTAAACTGTAACAATTAAAATGAAAATTATGACTATTACATAGTTACCCGAAAAAAATAAATGTATTAGTTAGGGTGTAAAAAGTCAATGCAACATTGTATCAATGTTATGGTTACAGATATGTCAAAACTATTTATATATATACATGGGAATTAGAAAAGAGCAAGACTAGTGAACACAGATAAGCTATTAGAGTAGTAGATATGATTTTTTTATTTTAAAAATGTTTTTGCTGTTACTGTTATGAAAGTGATTTATTTTTAACATATTTTGAAATTTTCATATAACTACATATTTCCAAACCAACTACTGATGATAATAGACTGTAATTAATGCATTGTCTTATCCTGTTTAGCCTTTGGTGTTGAATTTGGGCAGCATTCATGAGCTGTTAAGTTTTACGACTCAATAATGACAGAATAGCTTCTTAAAGTCTAAGTGACCTCCAAATAGCTGAAAGATATGTTTAGATTCTCTGCTATTAAAGAATAAATAATACAGCATATTCTTTCAGTGGGGAAATTTATTTGGGCAACTAAAACATGTAAAAGAGAATTATCTACATGTCATTCATTGTTCTCTATACCATAGATGGAATGGGAGCTAAATGCCATACATAAGCCTGACAACATAAGTACATGATTACTTAGAATATGTATTGCTTCTGTCACAAAATTCTAACGGGATTCAGCTTATTCAAGTGTAATTCAATAGAACTTAATGTTTTCAGTCTTCTATCCTCTGAAATTGGCATTATTCTAATTCTAGCTCATATACGAATATTATCTATTGTTCCAGCACTGCAGTTTCATGCATAAGGACAGAGAACGTTATGAATTAGTTTATTAACATGTTTTTATCCCAACTACATAGAAAATAACATGCTACTGACTGTGGTAAGCAGACTAATGGCCTTAGAAAGATGTCCACACCCTAATGCAATGAACCTGTAAACTATAGAATCTAGCATGGCACAAGGCACTTTGCAGATGTGATTAAGTTACAGATCTTGATTTGGGGAGACTATCGTGAATTGTTTGGGTAGACTGAATGTACACAAAATGGAGGCAAGAAGGTCTTTGAAGGAAATGTAAGGATGCGAGCATAAATCAGAGGAGAGAGATTTGAAGATGCCGTACTGTTGGCTTTGAAGATGGAAGAAGGAGCCATGAGAAAAGAAATGTAGATGTCTTCCAGAAGCTGAATAAGGCAAAGAAATGGATTCTTCCCTAGAGTCTTCAGAAGGAATGTTGCCCTGTTGACAAGTTGAGTTCTGCCCGGTGAGACCCATTCCAAACTTTTGGCCTCCAGAAATGTGAGAGAATAAATTTGTGCTTTAAGCTACTAAGTTTGTGATAATTTATTGTAACATCCATAGGAATCTAATACAAGATATTTCATAATGTATTTTCGAAAAGCTCATGTAAATCTCTTTTGAAGCTCAAATGATACTTTTTAAGCATGCTAGGAAATGTTACTATTTCAAGGAAGATTTGGGGGAGGCAGAGAATTCCCCCACTTCGGCCTTCCTTAAATTCTTATGGCTGGACTAATAATAAAATCGACATGAGAGCAGATTAACAGAGGAAAAAAAACAGTGAATTATGTGTGCATGGGAGAATCATAAATGATGCTCTGAGAAATGATGAACCAGCCAGTGTTTTATACATTTTAGACAAGAAAAAAAATCTGTGAAACATGGACAGGACCAAAAAAAAAAAGTTAGTGCTCATTAAAAGGAACCTAATCAAGGTTTTGGCATTCATTAGTTTGAAATCGATATGAAATTTAGGGTTGGGTAATAAATTAGAAAAAAGGGAACAAAGTTGGTTTATATAGGCACTTTGCCTCTGGATTCCTTAACTCTAGTGATAAGGGTGTCTCTGGGTGTAGAGAGGACACTTCCAGAGAGACAGAAAAGGTTAGACTGTTCTTCTGGCATTGGCAGGTTCTTAATTAACCTTAGTTCAAAGTAATTAATATACTTTTGTGGAATATTTTGGGGCAGCCTGCCCTGGGTCCCAACAAAGGTCAAGAATCGACCCAATTTTAAGACAGAGTCAACTTTCCCATGAAAATCTACCCAGTGCTAATATGTTTTGTATACTTACATTGTTCTTTGCCACATTTTTCTAACACAGAAAATGTTTTAATACTCTATATAAAGTGACACATGTTGCCTAGACAGCATAGAAAAATGTGAGATTTTGAATTTTTAAGCCTAGAATGCAGGTTGAATGTTTCCGAACTTCAAGGGTCACTGGGATATTGATAGTGGTGGCAGTTGTGTGTTTCTTGTCTTTCTCCTCCGTAAGGAAATCTTATCCCTTGTGTATAGAAAGACTTGCCTGGATCAATCTTGAAGCTTACCTCTGGCAGTGAAATTCCTAAAAATTAGGCAAATCAGAAGAAGATGGAGCTGTCATATAAATCAGTGCTGTTTAGGGACTCACCCATTTACTGAGCCAAAGGACCAGAAGTGCCCGGGAAAGCATGATTAGGAAGTATAGGTGGCTCTTTCCAGCAGTTAGAATTGAACTCATTTTTTCTATGTAGCTTGGTGACATTTTTAGCTGTGACCTCCCCATTACTTTCTAAGGAAAAAAATATTTTTTCCATAGTTTTTGCTTTCTACCCCACACTATAGCAAAGGTCGAAGTTGACTATCACTCTAATTTCATGAAAATAATCTTAGTTCATTATATGGGAAGCAACCTCCAATTTGTGAGGTTGCTGTACTGTAAAAAAAAATTCAGTGCGCAGACTCTTGGGACATTTAGTAAGTGTTGTTTTTTTTTTTATAGACTGTGTTTTACTCAAAAATTGTCTAGCATGAGGCATCAAAATAGGAATTAGTAGAAGTGGAAAGCAAACCAAACTTGAAAAACATTGAAATATATAGATCTTTTAGTAGTTCTGAGTTTTTTTTCCTTCTGCAGTTTATTAAGTGGAGTATTAAACATATATCTGCAACTCCTACCTGGAATAAATAAAATTGGTCACTTACCTAACACATTATTGTCTAGTATCGCAAAGGATACACAGCCTATCTCACAATACTTCAGAAATTCCTTTTCAGTTAATTGGCAGGTGAGGTATTCTGGATCATTTAATAAATGTGCACTGTGTGCCAGGCCAGAAATACGGCATATGGACAGGATTTGTTGGACACTGACATCATGCTTATTTGAGTGTGTGCAACTTATTAGGGAAATTTGGGTGCATGACTTAGAGACACAGACTTAGGTGGCAGCATAAACAGAAATCTTTGCTGCTCTATCACAGATTCAGCCTCTATAATATAGCCCATTGTTCATGTCTTTCCGCAAATAAAGATTTTGTTGACTCATTGTTGGGTGCCGGTAAAATATACCTCAGCTTTACTATGGTTATAATCGTACATTCTTTCTTATTTGTTTTTAAGTTAATATTTTAATTTGTATATCAAGTCTATTGCATTATAGTTTATATGTAATAAAATGTACCCATTTCAAGGTTGCAATTTGATGTTTTGAAAAACATATATCTTGTCATGTAACCATTACTGCAATTAAGATATAAAATATTTCTAAAAATTTTATCCTGAACCTTTGAAATCAATTATTTTTTCCCCGCAGTGTTCAAGACCTACCGATCTGATTTGTGTTACCATAGATTTGATTTAACTTTTCCAAGATATAATATAAATAAAATCAGACAGTATGGGCTATATATGTGTCTGGTTTCTTTTGTTTATCATATTACCTTTGAGATTTATCCATGTTGTATGTGAAATAATAGTTCTTTTTTTTACTGCTAAGTAGTACTCCATTGTATCGATGGACCACAGTTAGTTTATCCATTTGCCAGTCAAAGAACATTTAGGATGGTTCCAGGTTTGGGCTATTATGAATAATGCTGCTATGAACACTCGGGTACAGGTTTTTGTCTAAATGTGTTTTTATTTCTCTTGGGCATGCCTAAGAGTGGAATTATTGGGTCTAACATTGTAAGAGACTGCCAAATTGTTTTCCAAAGTGGATGTAGCACTTTGCAATCCCACCAGCAGTCATGAGAATTCTGTTTTTACATATTCTCACCAATACTTTCTGTTATCACTCTTGTTAATTCTAGCTAGTCTAGTATGAATTAGTGGTGTCTCTAATGGTTTTAATTGGCATTCCCTGTTGACTACTGATGTTGAATATTTTTTGTGTTCTTATTGGCCATTCACACATCTTTGTAAAGAATGTACAAATTATTGTGTGGTTTTTAATTGAGTTGTTTACCTTTTAATTATTCAGTTGTAGATGTAGTTTGTATTTCCTGGGTAATAATCTTTATCATATCTATGTATTATAAATATCTTTTCCAGCCAATAGCTTTTCATTTTCTTAATGATTAGAAATGCTGAATCATTTAAGTATTTGTCTGCTACAGATATGTCTAGGTGAAATGATCAGTGTTGCTTTTTAATCTGCCTCTGTGACAAAAGATTCTAAAAGTCTAAGACTTTTAAATTTTAGAACAATGAATTCTAATTGAGTGACATTTTCAGAAATTCTTGAAAGTAGTCAGGAACACAAACATAGTATTAATGTTTTTGACTTGACATAATGAACAAAATCTTCCCCATTAAAATTCTCCATGTAGGAGTATAGAATCAGAGATATATACCAAAAGTATCATCCTGATGGCAATCACTTATTGTACTGTTTGTTTAGAGAGTTCTTTTAAAATCAAACTGTTATGTTGGTTTCATATTTTAAGTAAAAATAATGGTTTTTTTGTGTGTATGTGTGTTCAGAGAGTCACAATTCTATGCATTAACACAATCGAAAAATACATATTATCAAAGCACTGTATCAGTTATTTAACTTTTGAAATATTACATGATGTTAATAATGTGTTTTTTGACACACAGTGTATGGATTCATGTATTGCAGAGTTAAATGAGTTTCCACTAATAAATCTGTGCAGGTATCAGGAAAAGAATACCTCAGACCAGTGGAGCTAATGGAAAGAGTTAATCAATCATGCAAATTAATAAAAAATGTGACACATTAAGACACATCATGGTAAAAATTTCATTATAAAGATAACTTTAACATAGAAACATCTATTAAAAATAAAATCACTTTGCCTACAAATGTTAGACTGCCTTCAGACTTTTCCTCTTCAAAACTAAATATAGGAAAGCAACTGTTCTATACCTATGTATTTCAAGGCACTGAGAAAACAATAACAGATATGGAGTCTGCTACCCTTGAGGGTACATCTTACTCTGGCTTGCAGGGTTAAATGACAAACACAAGACTGGCATTTTGGATAAAAGGAAAGATTTAGAAGTTTCTTGCCATATTAAGTAAGGAGGGCCATTGGGTAGTGAAAGCATGATTGAACCTTCTGCTAATCTGGGCATGTGTAAGTTTGAATGTTAAATTTTCAGGCACTCCTAGGGATGAGGGAAACTAATTCAAACTACAGTGTTAAAAAGGGAACCCATGTTATCTAAAGGAATTTAAATTATTATTATTCAAATTTATTTATTTTATGTGTTAGGGTATTAACCATACTTTTTGAATGGGAATTATATAGGCGGAAAAGTTGAAAACCAATGTTCTATATAATTTTGTAGAAAAAGTGTTGTGATCTAAGTGTTTTAAATCTAGTCAAATCATGTTCAAATTATGAAGGTCAAAATAATGGAAAGTATGCCACTCAAATTGTTATTTTTTAAAAAAATGTTTTTATAACAAATACTCAGGATTACTAAGCAATAAAATTAAAATATATGTGTAAGAAAATTAGTTTTGAGTACTAGCAGTAAGCAGTGAATTCAGCTAAATATAGTGATGTCAGAATAATTGTAAATATGATTATAAAACTCAGTGTAAGTATCAAAAACAAGATTGACAATGAAAGTAATTTTGTAACTGTAAAATTTTATAACTATAATCTAGATTTAAACCTCAGATTGTTAACAAAATGGGAAAGAGTAAGAGGAGACACAAAAATAAGCTAATTTCTTCATATTGCATTGAATATAGTCGAAATAATGATTTCACTTTACACTCTGATAAATAAAGAAGTATCATGTTAAAGATTCCTAACTAAGTCTGCGGCCATGACACCCTGAACAAGCCTGATCCTGTCTGATCTCAGAAGCTAAGCAGGGTCGGGCTTGGTTAGTACTAGGATGGGAGACCATCTAGGAAGACTGGGTGCTATAGGTGTAAAAAAAAATTTAAAAAAAATAAGGGATTGTAAGCTGACAAGATTCTTGCAATCTATGAGGTCAACCAAGGGTTTCCTTGCCTAAAAACAAAAACAAAAGATTCCTAACTACTAGCAGAATTAAAAATTGGAAAATATTTTCTAAACCAAGGGATTATCAGGAAACAAAACACAAAGAGGAAACAGAATAACAATGGAAGTAAAATAAAGTAAGTCAGCAAAATGAAACCTCATGCATTTGAAAAGACAACAAAGATAAATGGTTTAAAACTCCATTTTGGACACTGTTATTGACCTAACCAACTGTCATTCTCTTTGTTTCTTACAAACACTATTTATCTGTCATATGAAGCCTGAAAATGCATTGAGATATCTCTGATGAAACATCTTGGACAATGAAAGGTCAAGAGAAATGCAATGATTTTTTAAAAATCAGTTAAGTGTTCTGTACAAAAGATGGACCTAAAACAAAATGACATTAATAGGTGGAATGTAAAATGCAAACAAAACAAAACAAAAACCAAATCTATATAAGTCATATCCCACTGAGGCTACATTATTAGAGAAAAGGTTAGGAAAAATTCAGGTGATTGTCGTGTTAGCTTCCTATTATGGCCTTCAGTGAGGTCTTGTGTGTGTGAGAGAGAAATTTAGGTTGAAGGTGACTTATTTGAAAGCACAGTGGCAAGAAGATATGGCTTTGCTGAGGATTTACAATAGGCTGGACATTTGTAGGAGTTAAGCACTGCAATGCACAGAAAGTTTAATCTGAAGTATGTCTAGTAAGATCAGAGGAAAACGAGGGAAAAGGATAGATACAGGTAATGCATTCTCTGCCCCCAATATCTGGCTTCTAGTTAAACTAAACTACTTAGGGCTAGAATAATAATTCAGATAAGTGTTGACAGAGGAAAGGAGAAAATAATCATGTGAAACAATATGAAGTACAGAGCATCAACTATGATGTATTCTTGCCAAAATTTTCTACCTGGACCTAATAAAAAGACTTACCTTCCAGTTTGGAATAGAGAAACAAGAGAAAGCAATCAGATAAATTCAGAATGTGAGAGATTATACCCAATAAATGACCTAATTTCTTTAAATGTCAATGTCATGAAAAAGTCAATATTGTAGATTAAATGAGACTTAAATGAGAAAACTTGATTGGATTTTGGTTTGGGAAAATAAAGAGAAGATATTTAGTGAAGAGTGGTGAAATGTGTGTGTGTGTATTTAATTTATTTTTTAATGGTGACATTGGTTAATGAAATCTAGTAAGTTTCAGCTGTACATTTTAACAGCAAGGCATATATATATATATATATATATATATATATATATATATATATATACACACATACATACATACATACATTGTGTATTCACCTCCCATGACTTTTCAAACGATTATGTTTTAGAAGGGATTCAGAAATGGTTAATTTTCTAAGATGATAATAGTTTTATGTTATGTAGGGAAATGTTAATTTTAGAAGAGGCATGCTAAAGTTTTAAGGATGAAGAGTCATGATTCTTAGGACTTAATTCCGAATGGTTGAAGAAAAACCATGTACATATACATAAACATGCATTCATATATTTGCACATCTAGATAAATCAAATGTGGCAAAATGTTACTAATTGCTGAATATCAATGGCGAATTATGGGGAATCATTATTCCAGTAGTGGCTGCCTGTTTAAAAATGTGAGTTTTGTTGTGAAACCCACTGCTCGTTTTGTAATACTCCAGCATCATGATATTCCAAATTAAAAAAAAAAATCAGTGTAATTCTCAAGAAAAAAAAAAGCAAATAAATTGCATAGCACTTCATTGAAGGGTCTGTTGGAGAGCACCAGATAAGGAAGAGAAAGGACTAGAGAATTAAAAACAAGGTCTGGAATGTCAGAAATATGAGTTCCATCACACACACCCCTTTAGCTAATAACAGTGAGCCAAGTTTGTTTTTATTTTTGTTTTATTTTGTTTTCGGTTTTGTTAACATTCCTTTACTTTCCTTGTTCATTTTTAATTTCAGGGAACTGACATCTGACTCTCTTAACAGCCATTATACTTATATTCAAATGCAGCAGTCCCCAACTTTTTTGGCTCCAGGGGCCGGTGCTCCTATGAGAATCTAATGCCTGATGATCTGAGGTGCAGCTGAGGCAGTGATGCTAGTGCTGGGGAGAGGCTGCAAATCTGGATGAGGTTTGGCTTGCTTGCCCTCCGTTCATCTCCTGCTATGTGGCCTAGTTCCTAACAGGCCACTGACCGACGCCAGTCCCTGGCTCTGGGGTTGAGGATCCCTGTTCTAAAGGATATGTACCTATTCCCAAACTGGCAATGTTTAGTACAGCTCTATGTGGTCTGCTAGACAGTGCAAAAAAGTTAATCAAGCTTATTACTTGTTTATTTCATAGAAGCTCTATCCATCACCCAAACCACCTCCAAACATGCAATTTGAGCTTGAGGAAAGGGGTATTTTGCTAACTGTATCTCATACCTATAATTTTCAGGCAAGTGAAATGCCCTGTTTCTTGGGTGGGCATGTATTTATAGCACTACTAAAATGATTGATTTATAGATGGCTTTTAAGGAGTAAATTTTTTTGCCTGTCTATAAAATATTTCTTCTGAAAATACACATTTATTTTCACAGAACCTTATCTGTGTTCTGTTATAGTTAGAAGTAGAATCCACTCTTCTCTGATTATGATGTTTCTCTAAAAGTGTATTTGATATCAACTTTCAGTTTCCAATCTGAAAATTTCTGTACAAGTATTTTTCCTTAATTTTTTTTATAATTAAAAGTCAGTGTGTGTGTGTGTGTGTGTGTGTGAGAGAGAGAGAGAGAGAGAGAGAGAGAGAGAGAGAGAGAGAGAGAGAAGGAAGGAAGGAAGGAAGGAAGGAAGGAAGGAAGGAAGGAAGGAAGGAAGGAAGGAAAGAAGGAAGGAAGGAAAAAACAATGGAAGCATGAAAGATAATTTTTATATGATTGACATTCATTGACTGACACACAACTTATCAAAAATGTTGGGAGACCCAAGTTACTTTTTTCACTCATTCATCTGTTCATTGTCCACCACAAATGGAAGCTGACTAAGTATTCCATCACCAAAAGATTTATTCAGAAAAAAGGAAAGGATTTCAATATTGTATATATGGACACGGCGAGCCACATGCACAAAGAGAAAGCGAGAGGAAGTAGAAAGCTCTTTTTACAAAGAGGAAGAAGAAGTTAAGGGGAAGTGCTATTATTAAACATTGAGCTTTTTTGTTAGCATAGAGTTCTTCCTGTAGGATTTTCTTGACCATCATAGGCTATGAGAGCTCCTGCCACAGGTCCTCCCAATTCCTGCCTAGGTTAAGGTCTCTGCATTAATGTTGACATCTCCTTTTCATTTATTTATTAAACATTTATTATATTCATTAAATGGCTCTTGAGTATCAATTCTGTGTCAGGCCCACTCTGGGGACATAGAGGTGAACAAGACAAGCTGCTGCTTTTAAGAAGTTCCTGGTCTAGTGGGAGACAGCACAGTCCAGTGGTTGTCACAGGGTACTGAGATGTAGGAGACAAAGGATTCCTAACTTACCTTGGAGGCCAGACAGTGGATTCTAGATCTACTCTCTTTTGGATCACAGACATTGAGCAAGTCACTTCCCTTTTGGGGTGTCTTTTCCTGCACTTGTAATATGATGGAAATGTTTTAATCTTAGGGGACTGTGGTGAAAATTTAGAGGTAATTGGTGAAAGTACTCATACTCTAGAAATTTTAAAAGGCCCAGTCATATAGAGAATTACCATTAGAATCATGGCTGAATCTATGTGAACAGGAAGGTCAAGGAGAAATTTTAACTAATACCAACCACTACATGGACTTGACTTAAAACCAAAGAATTAGAGTAAAAAGTAGAATATTTGGATGGCGTAAGGTACCAGGATTGTGTTTCTTATGTAGGATGTGTATGTGTCCAGGTAGTCCTTTGGGAATTCCAACCCTGAGAAAGTGTAACCTTTTTCTAATAAATACATTGTCTAGAAGAATCCTGTATTTTATCCGTAGTGCTCCATTCACATCTCATTCTGCTGATATTGACAAGGGCAGCGGTCTGTCCACATTATCATGTTGTACCATCTATTCTGGTTAGTCCTCAATTATTCTGCAGTTTTCCCATCTATAAGAGCTTGGTAGGGAACCTGTATGGTTGTCTTTTATTTGCAACATATGCCTTTCTGTCTCCCAAACTAGATTGTCATTCCTCAAAGTTACCCTCTTAGTCCTCTCCCAAGCATCTAGTCCTCACACATGCATTCATTTATTCATCCAATGAGCATTTACTAAACATTCATTGTAAACTAAGGCATTAATCTAAATGCTTAATTATCTTGTTTAATTCCTATAACAATCATTTAAGTAGGCACTAACGTATCCTTATTTTACACTTGGAAGACTGTGGCTATGTAGGGGAGAGGAAAAATAATTTTACCTCTACCTTTCTAGATTCTTGGCTGAGCCCCTCCCCTTGTAATAAAAGATGGATTAACAGGAGAAAAACAAATAGTAGTTTAATAAAGTGGATATCTCTTGTATAAGTGAGAGAGACTCAGGAAAACTCAAGGACTCCCCAACATGGCCTAAGTTACCACTTGAAATACCATCTTCAGCTGATGACAAAAGAAAGATTTTAGAGTGAGGAAGAGATAGTTATGGGAGGTTTTCAGGAAAAGCACAGTAAACAAGGGCAAAGTTTTTATGCAAATTTAAGGCATTGTCTTCTTCATTGATAAGCGTTTCTAGATATTTAGAGTCATCCTTCCTTTTCTTGGTCCAGAGAAGGAGAAACCCCTACAAACAGATTTTCTTTACAAATTTAAATGTCCCTTACAAAAGAGTAACTTCTACTAAGTTTTCAGAGCTTCACCTGTGTCTGCTGTTTCTTAAAAATAACCAACTCACGATAACCAATATGCCAAAGAGGCATATTTTAGGGTCACAAATTCTGCTCCACTTCAACCGCTTTCATCCAGCACAGTTTTACTAGTATTTGGACAAGTAAAAACAAATCAAGTTTTAACATTAAGGTGACATTTTTTGTCATGCAATACATCATTTTATGAGTTGTCCTGTACATACATGTTTTTTCTTTCTATAGAAATTCATAACCATGGTATAGCTACTTTTCGAGGGATATAAAATTAATGTTGTAAGTTTTTTTTTTAATTTGGGATAAATGTTTCAAATAGAAAATGTTGAACTTTACATTTTTGATGAAGATGAGCTATGTCCTATAAAAATCTGAATGTTCTAAATGGACAGTTATGTTTCCCATTTCTTCGTTATAACTTTAAATTTTCATTTCCTGGCCAAAAGGAGAGGAGAAAAAGGAAAAATGATCAACAAGTATAACTCTATTTTCCTCATAATTTATTTTTGTGGGTGATGTTGGAGAAAAAGTTAAATGAAAATTAGACTCTTTCTTGTGCAAAAATTATTAATAAAGTAGTGTTCCAATGTCATAAGTTAAAAAAAGAAAAGTTTAATATCATCTTGTTTTCTGCATATATTTGTGAGTGAAGATGAAATATTGCTTGGAGAGTTGAAATTCTCAACATTGCAGTATTCATAGTTCTGGTCATTAATTTCTGAAACAGAGCACGCATAATTTGTGATACATTTTGCCTAGAGAAGTTTTCCTAAAACCCCACAGAGAAAACCCAAAATATGGCCAGATTCATCAAATACGACTACTGTTTTCCATTCAGATCTTTCTGTTTTATTTTTCAGTGATTCCTGAAGCAGTGTCTCAAATTCCAAAGTAGGCTTAACAAATTCTTTGAACATTGGCACTAATTAACATTAACAGTAATGAGTTCATTTGTGTTTCAGTAGTGGACGACTTCATTTCAGTTATTAAAGATACTATTCTAAGGGTAAGAGAATAGCATAAAGAGGTCACCACAAAGCAGGACAAGTGGTAGGTATCAAACATTTAAGCTCACATAGGAAACTTTCCCTTAGGCTAGCTTTCTTTCTAATTATCTCTGACCTTCTACATGAATTTCGTGCAACTTTTTCTGGAAGCTTGGCACTGCGTGAGATAATTTAAGTAGAACATAATGGAGAGGTCCCTAAACTCTGAATCAAACAGATCAAAATCTGAATCTTGGTTCTGTCAAGCTTCAGTTTCCTGATTTGTAGGATGGTGATGGCGACATGTGCCTTACATAATATTTAGGATGAAAGGAGATGATGTATGTGAAAGTATTTAGCCAATAGCAAGGGCTTAAATTAGTTATAAATTGAACATAAATTTGAATTTGACCATGATGGATTTAAATGAAGTGACAGAATTCATTCTTTGGCATTGCAGAGATTTACTTTGTTTCCAGTCGGAGTCGGAAAGGACCTTGGAAGTCACCTTGTTTAATCCTTACTTGAAATATGTGTCCTGGCACCAACCTCCCAGACTAGTAGTAGATTATGATCAACTTAGATTCCCCAGTTATGAGGAAGTCACTTCCCTCTGAGGCATTTTGCTCCATTGTTTAATAGTACTTCTTAGAAGCAACTCCTACTTAATCCATGCAGCAAAAATTTATTAAGCATCTCCTATATGCTAGGCATCATGGATAAAAAGGTAAGACAGACAACCTTCACTCTTCTGGAATTCACAGCTTCATGAGGATGACAAATATATAAACATAATTACATAAGTGGGATGAGTATTTTGATGGGCAGACATAGGAGGCTATGTAAGTACAGAGAGGAGTATTAACATGGTGTTGAATGGGGGTTAGATGTTAAGAAAAGGTTCCCTGGAACTGAGACTTAAATGATAAATAAGTTATTGTGAAAACCAAGGAAGTAGGTGGTCTATCCCAAGCATTGGAGCATCATGAACAAAGGTGAGAGGTGAGAGAGAATATGGCTTGTGTGGAAAACTGCAGGTGTGACTGGAAAAGGAATATGAGAGACTTTGTAAGGGCAAAGATTTACAGGAGCCTCATCATGAAGGTGAATGTTTGATGCACTAGCAAGTTGGCTCTTTATCTTGAGGGAACTAGGGAGCCGTTGGAGTGTTTCAGACAGAGGAGTAAAGTAGTCAGGTTTGTGAAACAGCTATCATTGTGCTCTACAACTCCTGTTGCAAGAAACAAAACAAAGTTTAGTTTCAACTAAACCCAAATTAAATCTAGCTTTGCGCATTCTCTTCCCATTGCTAGGATGGCAAGAATTTAATAATGCTCATGTTTTAGGAAGTCTTGCTCTTTAATCTAACTTGTATACATTCTTTGTTTTTTAATTTGTTATTCTTTTAGAGTGGATTCAGGGTGATTTTTCACCCTTGTTTTTTTTTATTATTATGCTTATAATATCAAATTGTGTTTCACTAATTAATACTGAAGTAAGCATCAGCATAAGAAGTGTCCAAACCTGTAGAGAAATTTTATAAGAGTTTATATGAGCTAAACTGATGAGATATGCTGGGGAGCAAGATCACAAATGCTCCAGAGAAAAAAGTTTTGCAGTTTCTTTTATGTATTTTAAATTAAGGAGGGACCTTAAGGAAGATTACATGAAAGTGGGAGGAAGCAAGGCATTGGCTTACAGAATAGTTAACAAGATTATATGTTCACTTGTGGGTTAATAGCCCCTTCAAGGGGTATTATTTCCAGTATTTGGTATTTCAGAGATGTGTTAACCTAGACACACAAGAACAATGGATGGGACTGGCTTAAAACCTTTCACTAAAGAAGTTATATAACTTCTTTACTCACCATGACCTGCCCAGTTAGGAATTTATGACCAGATCATCCTGTGAGGTTACCTTCCTTAGAACCCCTTTTTTGTCCACATAAGTTTTGTAGAAAATATAGACCAACAGGGTCCAAAATCTATTTGAAAAAACAACTCTAGAGTTTCACGCAAGAAATAATTTTACCTATAGTTCATTTTAGATCCTCATATGTATGGCTGAACCTTATTTAATGTACGCTGTAATGTATTGTGGAGTGTGCTATACAAGAGGAAATGGAAATAATAATATGCTTTTCTTCTTTCTGAAAAGCTCACCCTCTCTCTCCTAGGTCAAAGGGCCTTGGTCTTCTCAGCACTAGTCTCTCTGAGTGGACACAAATCCAAAATAAAAGCCTGTGTTTGTGAATGTTTTCCAGGTATTCTATAATTTTAGATTTTTAATGTGGTGGACACAGCAACAAGATTGTCCTGAAGTAAGTTGTAGGGGAAGGAAAATAATTTTTCCTCAACCCTTGTATGTTCTTGACTGAGATTCCTCCCCCTTCCCCCACCCTTGTAATAAAAGACAGATTAACAGGAGAAAAAATAAACAAGTTGAATGACATGGATAACTCCTCTTTATATGGGGAACACTGAAGAAAATGCAGTAACCCCCAAATAGCCCAAGCTACCACCTTAAATACCATCTCCAGCTAAAGACGAAAGAAAACTGTTGGGAGAGGGGAAAAGTCACTTATGGGAGGTGACTAAAGAAAGCTCAGTAAAAAAAAAATGTATATTTCTGCAGATTTAGTTCATTGCCTTCTCCTTTGATAAAAATTTCTAGAGATTTTGAGTCATCCTCCTCTTCCTGGTACTGAGAAGGTGACACCCTTACAAATGGAGATTACTCTTATAAATGTAAATGTCTTTTACAAAAAAGTAACTTCTACTTGGTTTTCAGAGCTTTTCCTGTGTCTTGCAGTTTCCTAAAATGACCAGCCCAAAACAATCCTTATGCCAAATTCTGTTCCCCTTCAAAGCAAACACCCAAAACACAAAGAGTTTGACCGTCTTCTTGGGTTCAAAGTAATGTGTATGTTTTACCCTGAGGGGAGCAGAATAAGTCACCTGCAAATGTGTCACTTTGGCATGTGGATTGTTTTGAGCTGAAGGCACTTAAGACCCAGCAGACCCAAGAAAAACTTTTTAACTCTCCCTTAATTGCCTAAAAAATGTAGATAGGGAACCTGTGCCAGGACAGGAGCTATTAGGAGAGATAATAAGCCCCAGACCCTACGGGATTCTGCTTAGCTCAGGATGGCATATAAATCTCAATTGCCTGACTGCTTTTGAGCTTTCTGTCTTTGCGAGGCTTCTGTATGTGTATAATGAAACTTGTTTTTCTCCTGTTAATCTACCTTATGCCAATTTATTAGACCAGCCAAAGAACCTAGAAGGGAAGAAGGAAAAAGCTCATGCCTAAATACCTCCACTCTTTCAAAAGTACAATAATAACAAAACACAAAACAATATTCTAATAAGTTATCTAGGCACAGTTGCTTTGAAGAAAGTTTAGTATCATGTTCAAGAGTAGGATTGGGGAAGTGTAGTTTGAGACAGACTGGAACCTTTATAAACAAATCAGGAGATTCATTCATTCATTCATTACCTCAATAAATATTTGCTACTGTCTGTGCAAATACTATTCTAGGCACTGCAGATACAGCAGTGAATAAGAGTGGTATAGATCCTTGCCTTCATGGAGCTACATTATTTTGACTAGGAAAGCAAATAAAACAAATAGTATAGCAGATTGTGATAAGTGCTACGGACAAAACAAAGAAGAGAAAGAAAAGGAAAGATAATGGGGAAAGATGAGTTTTATATACAGCAGTCAGAAAAGGCCTCGCTGAGAAAGTGACATATGAGTAAAGAACTGTAGAAAATGAGAGAATAAGCTGTGAAAATATTAAAGCGAAGTGAGCCTTCCAGGCAGAAGGAAAAGTACGTGTACAAGCTTGGAGGTGAGAGAAAAGCTGGGTCTCCTGAGTTTTTACTTTTTGTCCCATGAATCGAATCAATCTCAATCTCTCAATCAGCCTCTCTCTCTCTCTCTCTCTCTCTCTCTCTCTCTCTCTCTCTCACCCCCAACCCCCACCAATACCACACTGCCTTAATAGCTATTACTTAATAGTAAAGTACATGTATACTCACCTTATTTTGCTTTTTCAGTGAGATCTTGAATAGTTTTTGTTTTGTTCTTTCATATAAATTTTAGAATCAGATTGCCAATTTTCTTAAAAAGTTGCTCATTGGGATTTTAATTGGTATTTAATAGAATTTATAGGTTAATTTGGGGAGAATATCTTTCTGATATTGAATCTTCTTTTCTATAAACATGGTACATGCCTCTAATTATTGACCTTTTCTTATTAATATATTTCAATGCCATTTAAAATTTTTCTCTATACAAGTCTTGGCCATCTTTTGATAGATTTAATCTGAGGAATTTCTATTTTGTTGATATTAAAGAATACATTTTTAAACCATGTTTTCTAATTCTGCTTTAAGTATATGAGAGTATAATTGAATATAGCATAATGACTATGAGCTTCGTCACTGGAGGTAGCCCACCTACGTTTGAATCCTGGCTCTGCCACTATTATTGTGTAAACTTGTTTAAATTACTAGAATTCTCTGTGCCTCAGTTTCCTAAAGTGTAAAATAGAAATAATGTCTTGTTGAGTGTCGTGATTATTGAAGTTAGTTAATATAACTGAAGTGCTTAGGATAGAGCCTGACTTAGAATAAATGCTATATAAATGTGTATACCTCTTCTTGTGGTTAATATTACATATTTATTTTATATATGGTCTTATACTAAATTCTCATTATTTCTCATAATTTTTGCTTTTCTTTGTACATAATAAGCCAAATTACCTGCAAATAATGACAGTTTTGTTTCTTCCTCTCCAATTCTTATACCTTTGATTATTATTTTTTTCCTTGTCTAACTATACTGGCTAGACCCTACAATACAAGCTAGAATGAGAGTGGTGATGGTGAACTGTCACAACCAAGGAAAGCAGCTACAGAAGTAATACCTTTGGATGCGTTTGTCTTTCCACAGCACTGGGTTTATTGAGTGGAACCTTCTCAGATAAACCAGTCAGGTGTCCACACAGGTTAACACACAACACACAGAGAGGAGAAGGTACAGTGGCTTATGACAGAGCAAAACGATGAAAGTCCTTAGTGTTTCCAAAGTGAGCTCTGTTGATGGGTGGCACAGATGGTCTCGCATCTGTCCCAAGCCAGCGGCTACAATGGGCAGAAGGTCAGAGTTTTGGCTCTCAGCATACCCAGATGTGATGCTCTTGGGCCAGGCTTGAGTATTGTCTGTATGAGGTCTCCATCTTGTACGGTCCTTGCAGAGTGGAATCCTTTTGCTTATGGGCTCCTGCATTTGGGGCTTACAGACAGTAGTCATGGTTGACATTTCTGTGGTTTTGGGCATTCTGGTCACACCCTAAAGGCGCTTCCCTTATGTGCCAGTTGACATCACTGTCATGGCTCCCGTGGAATCCGTGTTGTAAAGTCCAAATAGTCTTCATTTCTTTATGCTTTATACAAGAACCTCTATGTCTCTTTCCAGATTTGGAGATTTCTTCAGATGTTACGGTATTAATAATGTTTAATACAGATTTTTAATAAGTAACCTTTTTTTTCAGATTAGATCAGTTCTTTTCTTTCTGGATGGATGCTATAAAAGAACTCCCTCTCTTGGTGGAAAATTGGACTAGAATGGGCCAATCCACCATTAACAGTCTATTATTGAGTATTTTCATAAACCATAGTGAACTGTTTAGATAATTTCTGAATTATTAATCCAGTGACTATAATACCTAGCTAAGCCCTGAAAATTTAAAATAATAAAATCAGGGTAAAAAATTCTTAGACATGTGCAAGGGAGTTCAGTTTGTGGAGGCAGCAGAAGGTTCTCATTATATCCTGTGTCTTAGCAAGGCTCCTGTGTAGTGTTTAAATATGAGAATGCACTTGGAGCTACTTACTGAGTCTGCATTATGAATGAACAATTTTCTTTGGTGATCAGGCCTCTTACTACATTTGTGTATGAACTAACAACTCATAATAGTGGCTTTGCCTAGAACTAAATGCCATAATAGTAAAAATAAGATTGGGGAGCATCATTTTAAGACAGTTTATACAAAGGAAATTGCTGTCATGTTTTCTTAAAATTTTAATTATCCAATTAGATTCTGAATTTTAACAACTGTTTACCTTTAAGAAAATAATGCAATTATGTTCAGAGCAGTTATTTTACTAGACAATAAAACTATAGGAGACTGGGAAACTCTCTCTTGTGATTCACAGAAAACAAGGATAAGAACATATACTAAAGGGAGAAATGAAAGAAGATAGAAGTCAATGCATTAGTGCCTGCCAAGAGAGTCAAAACAGCATTAAGTATCAGTGGGGAATACACTTGACTTGTTTTATTTCTAAATTACTTTTCAATTCCCATCCCAAATGTTGCATTCAATATTTTAGCTGGTGCCATTTTAAAATTCATCAAAGTACATACATATGGCACACACCCAGTTCATCTGGAATCTACAAAGTTCAAAGGCTTGGTATTATCATCTTGAGAATGCAGTGATAAAGAGAGCAAAAAAAATCGTCTTTTGAGAATGTAGTTTTTTAGATCAAACCTCCTGGGATCAGCAATATTAGAGGAGTTGTTTTGAATTGTTTACATATAAATCTGGAACACTTATTTTTAATATGGATTATAATAGAGGACTAGGTTTTTCAGCAAGCCCTCATTTGATGAACAAGCATTTATTGAGTACACATGTGCCAAGCTCTGTGGTGAATCAAAGTTGCTGTCTGATAGAACCCATAGTAGTCTAGGAATGGCAGATAAACAGAAAATTACAATGTAGTATGATAAGATGATAAGGTAACCATTGAGAATTGGGAAAATATTGAGAAATATTCAGCTAGCTCTGTCTGTAGTGTTTGGAATGGGAACAGGAAAGTCTTCAGAGACTTCCTTGTGAATAGGCAATTGAAGGAAGTTGCTTCTCCGATTGCCAGAGGAGCAGGGCCAGCTTTATGGGGTGTGCCTGCTATGTGGCACATACACTTGGCTCCAGGCATAGAAGGAACCTATGCTTGCTTTAAGTTCTGCTGTTGCCATCTTGAATTTCTTAAGGTGCCCCATATTTTCACATTTTTACATTATATGGGGCCTTGCAAATTATGTACTAGTCCTCAACAGTAAATAAGGGACCGTAAAAAAAAATCTGTATATTCTCTGTCTTAAAGGAATGGGGGTAAGTAGCTCAGTTTGAGAAAGAAAAAGTATAGGCCACTGTGATAACTTTAGTAATATAAATATACGGATGATATATCAAGGCAAGTCAAAGAAAAGGTCTGTTAATTTTGCGTGAGATGGAGTGGTATAGACAAATGGGTACTGAGGTAACTTAAAAAAAGAAACAGTTGAGTTAGCCCCTAAATTTTGGTTTGATTACTTCACAAAGGCTCAAGAAAGGCATTTTAGTGTGCAAAATAACATGCAAAGAAAGGAAAGTATTCATTTACTAAAAATATATTTATTGATTGTCTGTTACATCCCAGACACTATTTCAGAAACTTGGGGATAGAGCAGTGAACAAGTTAAAGTCTCTTCCCTGATAGAGCTTGCATTTTAGTGAAAGATATGGAGAATAAACCAATAAATAAATTAACTTACAATGTCAGATAATACTAAATGCTATGAATAAAAATAAAGCAAGGTAAGAGGATGGAGAATGGGAATGTGGCTTTAAAAATGTGTTTTCTAAGGTGGTAACATTTGAGCAGAGACTTGAATCAAGTAAAAGAGAAAAAAATGTGAGGGAAACAGCCAGCAAGTTCAAGGTTCTGAGGCAGGAATATCACTAAGATCTAAGAAAATATGGATGCCAGTATGAGTGGAGCTCAGTTAGGAAGGGGAAAAGTGGCAGGCAATGATGCTGGACATTTAGATAGGGATCAGGCCACGGATGGTCTGGTAGGCCATGTTAAGAACTTGGGTTTTCATTCAAAGTGACATGGTAGCTATTAGAGAGTTCAGAGCAAGATTGTGTTGTGAAACGTTCCCTTGGCTGCTCTGTGAATAACAGACAACAGAAGATCAAGAGGAGTGGAAGTTGACAAGAGATGATGGATTCCATCGTCTAGAGTGGTCGTGGTGGAAACATTGAGATCTGGTTAGATTTGTATATATGTTGAAGGCAGAGGCAACATGATTTGTTAATGAATTTGGTGTAGCGTCTACAAAAAGATGCATCTGAATTTTATGAATGGCCTGAGAAAATGGAAGAATGGAATTGCCATTTACTTTGGCAAAGTCCTGTACACATTATGCTCAAGGAGACTGCCTAACATCACGAGAAACAGAGTTTAAAATTTGTGTAAATAAGGGAGGAGAGAGGTAGAAACTGTCTCAAATTGGCTCTTATAAATTCAGAGAAGGAATTTGACATTTCCTTAAGGATTTTAAATCATGACATAGTGGAATAAGTTCTTCATTTCATTTTGACTGTCATAAAGAGACTCCTTTGGAGAAGTGGGAGAGAGATCAATTAGGATGCCATCATAACAGGCCATGTGAGAGATGGTGAACCTGTTGGCAGTTGATTTACAGACAAGGGGATGAATTTGAGAGAAAGTCATAGATTGTTTTATATATCGAGTATTTCGAGCACCTGTTTTCCAGGCATTCTTTTTATTTTATTTTATTTTAATAAGTTTCAAGTATATAGTGCATGGGTTAGACATTTATATAGTGTATAAAATGACCTCCCTGATTGCTCTTTCTCTCCTCTGGCCCTCCACCTAGTCATTACATTACAACTGACTGCATTCCCTATGCCGTGCTCCCCATCCCTGTGACCATCTATCAACTACTAATCTGTACTTCTTTAACCTTTCAGTGCATTCTCTCAGCTCCCCAAAACCTCTCCCCTCTGTCCATCACCAGATTGTCCTCTATATTCGTGAGTCTGTTTTGATTAGTTTGTCTTTCTTGTTCCTTAGATTCCATATATAAGTAAAACCATATGGTATTTATCTTTCTTTGTCTGCCTTATTTCACTCAGCATAACAACCTCTAGATTCATCCATGTCATTGCAAATGGTAGGATTTCACTTTTTATGGCTGAGTAATATTCCATTGTATATATAAACCATAACTTCTTTATCCAATTGTCTGTCGATGGGCATTTAGATTGCTTTCATATCTTGGCTATTGTAAATAGTGCTACAGTGAACATAGAGATGCATAGATCTTTATGAATTATTGTTTTGGTTTTCTATGGGTGAATACCCAGAAGTGCGATTGCTGGATCATAAGGTAGATCCATTTTTAATTTTTTTGAGATACCTCCAGACTGTTTTCCATAGCAACTGTACCAATTTGCAATCCCGCTGACATGTAAGGATTCCCTTTTCTCTGCATCCTCACTAACACTTGTTCTTTGATTTATTGATGATAGCCATTCTGACAGGTGTGTGGTGATATGTCATTGTTGTTTTAATTTGCATTTCTCTGATGATTAGTGACCTGGAGCATCTTTTCATATGTCTATTGGCCATCTGTATTTCCTCTGAAAAAATATCTGTTGAAGTCTTCTGCCCATTTTGTGATTGGATTGTTTGCTTTTTTGTTATTGAGTTGTATGAGTTCTTTATATATTTTTGGACATTAACCTCTATAGGTATTATTTTGGGGACTTGATGATATGCCAGTGAATAAAACAGATAATAATTTAATACCCTCATGGGACTTATGTTCTAATAAGAGAAGAAAGACAATAAAATAAATAAGTGATATATGAAGGGGTTAAGATAATGACAAGTTCTAAGGAGAAAAATGTAGCCGAGAAGGAGGATAGTGTATAAGAGATGTTGTGATTATAAATATGGAAATCACAAGAGACCTCACTGAGAAAGTGACATTTGAATACAGCAAAGATCAAAGGCTTTGATTTTGAATTTCTATTAATCCATTCGTACATTACTCAAATATTTATTGAATATACATTGTGTCCCCAGACACTTTGTTAGGTATTGCCATTTATCAGAGCTTAATTTTCATTTTTCCATTACACCTGGAAGTATAAACAATGCAAATTGTAGTTTGAAAAGTCCTTGGTAATGTTTGTATTGCAACTGCCGTGGCCCTTTGGGATCTTAAAAAGCTCCCAGATATCTCTTGTTGAATGCCTCCACAGACCAAATGCCACTTCTAGAATAGTGGTTATAGGAACTCAGGGGAAGACTTGAAATATTCAGCCATTGCAGTGAAGGACTGTAGCAAACTAAATGGGGATGTAAACTGAGGTTTAATCTGATAATAGTGCCTTTTGAAAATGCCTGTGTGATTGAAATAATGTACTAAAGTCCTTTGTAAATTATAAAGCCCCCTATCAGAGAGGTCTTCCTTGATGACCCTATCTAAAACAGCAGCATCCTCACAAACGCCATTGCCTCCCTCGCTTTCCCACGTCATTTTTCTCCATATCGCTTATCACCAACTGACGGGTTAACTGTTTCAGTAAGTTATTTGAGGTTTTTGCCTGTCTCTTAATCCAGAATAAAGCTCCACGAGGTCAGTGATTTTCTATTGTGTTCACTGCTGAATTCTTAACATTTAGTATGATGTCTGACATACACTATGAGCTCTTACTCTTCAAATTTTTTCAAATTGTTAAATCTATAGATTTTAGGTAGGAAGAAGAAGAGGAAGACAGCTTGGAGGATAATGCTGTGACCTCCTGACCCAGTAGAAATTGGCACCAGTAATAAATTTTGTGAGGTACAACTGTCCAGTCTGGACCAATCCTCTTTGATCGATTTGGAATAGCTTGTCAGTGTAGGGTAGCCAACAATTCCAGTTTCCTTGAGACTGAGGCTTTTCCAAAGACATGGGACTTACAGTGTTAAAACTGAGAAAGCTTTAGGCAGACCAATATGGTTCATCACTCTCTCTCTGGTCAGGAGTATGGGTTCCATCTGAGGATGCAAAATGTGACCAAGTTAGTACAATGTGGTGTTCATATTCCAGCTCCTCTACTCACTCATCCTATAATTTGGCAATTCCTTCGCCACTCTTAGGCCTCTATTTTCAGCATCTATAGACCATGATCCTTGCAAACCTCTCAGAGCTGGCTCCCTAGATTAGTCAAGCAGTATTTTTACAGTGTCAGCCTTCTATCTCATGCTCCTTATATTTTCCTCTTTTTTCCCTTTCAGACTGATTTACTACTTCAGTATTGATGATACAGATATTTATCTGACCTACAATCCTCATGAGTTCTCTTAACTCTAATCAATTCCCAGATTGTTCACATCAAATTGGGTCTCATATGTAACTGCGGTTGATATTAGATGTCAAAGTGGAGATAAAAATATTTGTTGTGGATGGTAAATTTCCATGGAAAGAGTGAATTTTATTTATTCCATTTTCTTGCCTGCATTTAGTCCAACTTCTATATGCACTCTGTCATATTCACTTGTACCTATACCTTTCCTTCTTGCCTTGCAGTCTGTTTAGGTTTTGCCTCAATACCTCTTATTAAATTCATTTCCTCCCTTCAGTTTCAAATTGCATTGATTATAGCCTTTTAAAAAATAACTCTAGTCTCATATATTTAGCCATGATTTAGAGATAACATGTTTTAGATATCATACTTTAGTTTGTCCTTATTTTTTTCAAATGCAGTAGTTTCATATTGACCAGACTATATAAGTAAGAAAACTATATTCATATACTCTTAGAATTTCTCAGTCTTGAAGGTATATGTTGATTAGATACCTTTTGGTCTGTGCTTGAATATTTCAACTGATAGGAGCTCAACACTTTGGGAAGCAGCTCTGTATAACACAAGACAGCTCCATCTGCTAGAAATATCTGCTTTGCTTTAGACTGAAATCTATCTCCTTAGATGAGTGGCCACGGATTCTAGCTCTGCTCCTTGACACTACCCAGAACAAATCTCTCTTGTCCAGGTAATAGCCCTTTATAGATTTGAAAAGAACAATATCATTGGATCCTACCTAAATCTTACCTTCTCCAAATTGCATGGTCCCACTGCTTTATAAGTTTCACATATGACATGGTCTCAAGTTCCTTCACCATTGTTGGTTCTATGGTCATATTCCTGTGTATGGCACTCATTGCATAGATGCCTATTATGGAGAATACTTATATTCTTATTTATTTCATTGCACAAATTTTGCTTCTGCCACCTAAATTTGCAGTAACTTCTTTTAAACATGCCTCATACACTGGTGGTTTTCAAATGGTCATCTCTGGACCAGCAGCATCAACGTCAGCTTTACCTGGGAATTTGTTAGGAATACAAATTCTCAGACTGCACCCCAGACCTATTGAATCAGAAACTCTAGGGCTGGAGCCCAGCAAACTATTTTAACAAGCCTTCTTGGTGATTCTGATGCATGTTCAAGTTTGAAAACTGCTGTATTCTCGACTGATATTCAGTCCCCTAAATATCTCTTCTACTTGCTGATTCTACACCAAACCGCCTACACCCAGTATTTAGATATTTGGCTTATGTTTACCCAATTGCATTGCATTTCATTACATTCGTTCCACTGCCTTATTATGTCAAAATCTTCTTGGAGTCTGATTCTGAGAGTGATGTCACCAAGAAGGAGACATAGGTCATTCCTGACCTCGCTCCCCATCACAAGAACAACTAACAGCTCTTCATGGGTGAGACACCACTGAGAGAATCCTAGAACATGGGGGTTAGGCTGAAGCACCCCACCCAGAGGATTCTGTTTCTGTCCTACCATATGCTTGCTAACCCTCACACATTTGGCTTTGTGTCAGCTGCAATTTTGATAAACTTGAGTCAGATATTTATTTTGAAAGATATCATTTTTTTCTGCAGATAAAGCTATGTTCATAATTTTCCTCAGAGGAACAAAAAATTATGTTTCTAAATTACAGAAACTGACAGCTTCTGAGAGGACTGTGTTCTAAGTAAGCTTTTTTTTTTTTCGTATTGATTTACTTGTCCAGAGAAGCTAGAGCTTGAGGCAAGTACTAGAGAAAAATGATAATGTTTCAGAAAGAAGCAACCCTAGGTGCAGAATGGGCCTGTAGTCCACAAAGTGAACAGGAAGCACTTCATCAACTATTCTCACAGCATTAGTGATCTAGAGCTGTATGGTTCTCAGTCAACCCTAACTTCACTTTGGAATCACTAGGGGAGATATGCAAAATTGTGCCCCTAAAGATTTGATTCACTTGGTCTGGAGTGAGGCCTGGGCATGGACTTTTTTAAGAAAAAGGTTTTTTTTTTTTTTTTTTTTTTTTTTTTACCCAAATAATGTGTAGCTGGGGTTGATTGAGAAACACTGAACTAGGGATTTCTATGAACTTTGGTATTTACGTGAGTGACATGAGAGCCATGACAAGGGTTTTGAGCAATGGAATGGCATGATCTAAATTATGAATTAATAGGATAACTGGTCTCCCTGTTGAGAAGACGATAAGATACATGCCACAAAAGAGATGCAGACAAAGTGCCATAGGCATTGAAAGAAATGAGAGCTCACTGCTCAGGGATGATCAGGGAGTCTTCACAGAGAAGTAGACTGCATGGGTAGTAGATTTTGGAGTTGGGCAAAGTCAATGCGAAAGGGATTCCAAGAATATGAAATGGCATGAACAAAGGGAAGGGATATTTGCAGAATGGCAAGGACTTGGGGCTAGCAACATTGTAGGTCTGAAACAAGAAAACACAAGTACATTGAGGCTATATCTTTGTGGGTCTTGAGTGTCAAACTCAGTGTTTTAAACTCATTACAACAAGCAGATAAAGCAGTTGAGAGCTTTTAGGCAGGGAAATGACACTATCAAAGCTGTTAGACTATTTCTTCTCAACTATTTCTCTCACATCCAGTCGCTTATTAAAAATCACCATTCTATCTCTGTCATTTCCCCCAAATTCCTCCTCTCTCTTTCATGACTAGTGTCTCTTAGCTGAAGTCTTCATTTTCTAAATGGTCAGTGTGAACAATCTCCCGACTGGTATCCCTAGATGTGCTGTGGTTTCTCTCTAACCTACACATGTTCCAGTATTTTTTTTGGCTCTATTGAAATATAACAATTAGTTGCTCATATTTACATTGTACCTTCAATGAGGTTTTTTTCCATTATAGTTGACATACAATAATATCTTTATTTCAGTTGTACAGCATAGTGATGAGAGATCTGTATAACTCACAAAGTGACTACCCCACTAAATCTAATAACCCCTTTCCCCTTACATATTTATGATATTATTAACCATTTTCTTTGTGCTACACTTTATATCTCCATGTCTATTTTGTAACTATCCATTATACTTCTTAATCTCCTAGCCCTTTTACACCATCCCCACGAAACCCCCTCCCATCTAGTAGCCCTCAAAATAGTCTCTGTATCATTTTTATTTCTGCTTTTGTTGTTGTTTATTTTGTTCTGTAGATTCCACGTGTATGTGAAATTCTGCACTATTTGTCTTTCTCTATCTGACATTTCATTCAACACAATATCATCTTGGTCCATCAAGGCAAAATCTTTTTCCATCCCCTTCCTTTTAGTTTGTGTGTCTTAATCTGTAGTGAGTCTCTTGTAGGCATCATACGTAGGAGTCTTGTTTTCTCTATCCATTCAGCCACTCTATTTTTTTGGTTGGAGCATTTAGTTCTTTTCCATTTGAGGTACTTGTTGATAGGAATGTAGTTATTACCATTCTTTATTCCTGTTTTTGATACACGTGTTTTCTTCTTAATGAAGTCCCTCCAACATTTCCTATAATACTGGTTTGGTGTTGATAAATTCCTTTAGCTTATTTTTGTCTGGGAAGCTCTTTATCTTTCCTTCGACTCTAAATGATAGCTTTGCTGGATAAAGTATTTTTGGTTGTAGATCCTGGGTTTTCATCACATCCACTGTTTTGTGCCAAGCCCTTCTGTCCTCCAAAGTTTCTTCTGAGAAATCAACTGTCAATCTTTTGGGTGCTCCCTTATAGGTAAGTAACTGCTTTTCTCTTGATACTTTTAAGATTCTCTGTTTGTAATTAACCTTTGGCATTTTAATTATGATGTGTCTTAGTGCGGGCCTCTTTGGGTTCCTCTTTCTTGGGACACTCTGAGCTTCCTGGGGTTATATATCTATTTCCTTCATCAGGTTAGGGAAGTTTTCCATCACTATTTCTTCAAATAGCTCTTCAACTTATTGTTTTCCTTCTGGTACCCCTATAACATGGATAGTTTTACAATTAGTTGTGTCCCATAGGCTCCTTAAAGTATTATTATTATAGTCTTGGCTTCCTTTTTCTTTCTGTTATTGTATGTCCTTGGCTTCCCCATCCTCTGTATCAGTGGTTTGATCCTCTTCCTTATTCACTCAATTTATTCCATTTAATATACTCTTCATCTCAGATAATGTGTTCTTCATTTCTGACTGGTTCCTTTTTATAATTTCCATTTTCATTTTTATATTTTTTATCTCTTTGTTGGAATTCTCTACACTTCCCAAAAGTTCATTGAGCATCTTTATAATCAGTGTTTTGAACTCTGCATCTGTTAGATTGCTTGACTCCATTATATGTGGATCTCTGTTCTGTTCTCTTATATGGTTTCTGCTTCTTTGTCTTCTCATTTCGGCTGCCTTTCCATGTCCGTTTCTATGTACTAAGCAAAGCTCCAAAGTCTCCTGGTCTTATTAGTGTGGATTTGCGAAGTCAGTATCCAGTGGCACAGTCCTGAGAGGGGTTCAGTTGCAGGCCAAGTTTAACCCCAGCCTCTTCCCCTCCAGGGCTACCTGTTAAGATTCAGCAAGCAATCCAGATGCTGAGCTTATAGTTGCTTCAAAAGGCCACACCAGAAACCAAGGCCAGCTGCCACCATTTTGAGCCTTGGTGCTGCTCAGCAAGGGTCACTTGAGTTGCCAAGGACACACCTGGATGTGGCTTGGGTGGGGCTACTGGTTGGAGGAGGTGGGGTTTCAGGGAATCCTCTGGACGGAGCGACCTCTGTTATCCAGTTTGATGGCATCATGGCAATGGCAGTGCTGTGTCCATGCACTGGGAGTAGGGAGGGCTCAAGAGAGGAACAATGAATACTGCTGGCACTTTTGCCTGGAAGAGATCCTCACCTTCGGCCCTCACTCCAATGACTCTGTGTCCCCCAGTAAGTCCCAGGTTCCTCCTCCACAGCTGAACCTGTACTAGTCCTCGGAGGAGCTGGTCTCTCCCTGTGAAAGTCCGGTCGTGAAACCAGCCCCTTTAAGAGCCTCATGTCGCTGTCGCTGCCGCAGCCGCAGCCTCTGTCTCACTCAGCCGCTCCAGACCGGGTTGCCCTGCATCCTCGCCCCATCCTACCTTATGCCATTGTAAGGTGACTTCTTATTTCTCTCCCTAGTTGTAGGGCTTGTTCTTCTCAATCCCAGGTAACTTTGCTGTTTGCTCTGTATTTCTGTTACAACTTTGGTCGCAAGAGGGATGAACAAAGCCTCTATCATCTATGCCATTTTTACTCTCACCTCCAGTTTTTTTTTTTTTAGGGCATCAATTTGAACATGTTATTTGATTTCTTAAAATTTGTCACTGGCGTTCTACTGTCCTGAATGTTGTACTTCTTGCATGGTGCACCCATGACATCTGTACCTTTGGAAGGACATGAACATATTCTTCCATGAGTTCAGTGGCTGAAAAGGCCTGCTTACCTAAGCATGAATTTTCTTTGAAGTTTCAAGATTTATCTGTGCAACGCATATGGATTCTATGTTCTCTCTGTCGTTTAAATATCAGCATTTCTTTATAATCTTCATATAAAATTCTTACTTCTGGAAGATGTATATTATGTATTATATATATTAGCTTCTAATATGCAACTGCACCATCTTCTTTTTCTATCCCATTGCACTCAAAACCCCATATAATTGGTTCTAAGATTTTTAACACCTTTTCTCCTGCCCCCAACACACACACACACACACACACACACACACACACACACACATGCTCTAACCTTCCTTTTCTCTTTACCTTCCCAGTCATGTGAAAATTCTTAGTTGTGTTCTATCACAATAACCCTGCCCCCAATTTTGCTATACTTTTCAAACCATTATTGTTAATGGTTGATGATATTTCATTGGCCATATTGTGCTGTTGAATATTTCGGTCTTTATAATTTTGAGAGGTTGTGTGTATATATGTGTATATAAGATATCTAGATATCTAGATAGATAGATATCTAGATAGATATCTAGATAGATAGATAGATAGATAGATAGATAGATAGATAGATAGATATAATCTTCTTAGGATAGAGTTCCAGAAATGGAATACTAGTTCAAAAGCAATGAAGAGGTTTGTGATTATTCGTACACCTTTCCAAATTGTTTTCCAAAGGTAATATAAAAGACTACTGACCTTTCTGCCCTTAACCCTTGTTAAAGTCCTTACCAGTACTGGAAATTAGGGTTTAGATTTCTTCCAGAAATATTAATTTTATATGATCTCATCTTTGTTTTAATGTATTTTGCTGATTCTTTGGGTCATAATATATGTTCGGTATTTACTTTAGTAAGATTGCTTAATTTTCTTGGCTCACTTATCTACTTGGGTCTTTATTGATTTTGATAATCCTACTATAAATTTAGGATATTAATCTTGTGCTCTGATTTTATGGACTTGTGCATTTGACCAAAAGAAATAACAAAGCTCTAGATGGTACTTAGAAATTCAAACGTTACGGTTTCCTAGGGAAAGAACTGGTATTTAGGTACTGCTGGGAAATATGTGGTGTGTTGGTACACCTGGTATGTTTCCAGAAACTATAGTATAATTTCACAAAAAAGATTTTGTCACTGGAGTGTAGGTTGTGACACCAAAATCTGAGCTTGTCTTGTTTAATGTATCATGGTTTCTCCACTTTCCTCTGCACAATGCATATTCACTCATAATACTGTTTTCATGACTTTGATTTTAGCTTGGCTGCTTTTGTCAAATAAATAATACTAACTCATCCAAAATTTTCAGGTATTTGTGAACATAAATCATCTGATGTACAGTTACTCATATGATTCACCTCCATTCATTAATCGTGAAGGATGCTTTTCCTAAAAATAGCGTTTTATAAAACTTCTCAGAAAGTCATGTACCATAATTATTTTATGGTTTAATTTAAGCTGAAAAGTACAATTAGAACACATTTGATTACTAAGGTCATAATAATATTTCCTTTGGAACAAACACCACAGCATCATTAGACTTACTGCTGACTTTTCTGGACCTCCATACAAGAACCTTGTCTCTAGGTGCAGGGGGTGGGTAGAGAAGGGAGATAACTGGAATTTTTTTCTCTAGTTGGGCATGTTCTTTTGTTTTGTAGTTCTCTAATGTACAGTTATATCTCAAGTCCCCTCCTCCACCTCCTAGTCAGAATTGGAATGTGAACACTAAGAAGGGCAAACCTGACAAACTCAGGGAGCTAGCTACTTGACAGGCCTGGCAAGTTCAATGACCAAGAGTAACCACACAAGGTGGTCAGACCATAAATTCCTAACTGGATGGGTCATAGTGGGTAGTCATGTTCCAGGACTATAGATTCCTTAATAAAGGGTTGATCTTTGCCTTAAGTGAGCCATGTCCATTGTTTTGTGCATCTAAGATAACATACTCTTGAACCATCAGTAACTTATCTTTTCCAGACCATGCAGAGGCATAAACACTTATACCCCACAAACTCCTCATTGTTATCTTGTTGCCCTGTACTGCTAGGGGGAGGAGGCATGAGAACTACACAAATCGACAAGTTGTATTCAGAGCCTGCAATGTGCTGCCTGACTACAGGAAACCTACAAAACAAAGGAATATTCCTGCTGGGATAACTAAGAAACTACCCATATCATGAAAGGAAAACAGAAAAACCAAGTCTTTGAGTCATACCCTACAGAAAATAAACCCAACCATTCATTCTCTACGGAGAACCTATAGAACAAAGGCTGAGATTGTTAGTATGCCTTTCACGCTGAATACCTATACCGTCAAAGGTAAACGAAGCCTTTAAACTATAATTCATAGAAACTAAGAACATATAACCTGAATCCCCCAAACACTCAGGGCCTCTCTCATTGTCCCTTTCAGTTTCTTTTGGTCTCTTTCATTCTTTTTGAGAGAAGACAAAGTTTCTGTCTGTGGAGCATTATTCTTTCTCTATTAAACTTTTCTTTGTCTCTAATGCTGGTTTGCGCTTGAATTCTTTCTGTACTCAGTTAAGAACTCTCTCTCTTAGGGCAGGGCTTGAGTCCCCAGTCAGGCGGGATTTTCCCTGTCCTGCATCATCTTCTTAATCTAAAATGCATAAAAAGAAACTGCAGACTGTTCTTCCTGGAAGCACTTAACTCAGTCCGTTGAGATCTAGCTTTCATGTGTATCTTTGGTTTGGCTTAAAAACATTTTTATAAAAATTCTCTATAGGTTTCCCATAGTTTGTTTAAGAGTCCTCACTTTGCCTTGGCGTTTTTTCTTTGGAATCAAGTTTAAGTGGGTGCTCTCTCACGGCAATTTCAGAAAAATCAGGTTGACGTGTCCTATTCCTTTCTGTGATCTTCTGTTTAAAATCAGTTATTAAGAAGCAAAGTAACGTGGAGGCAGTACTCTTCCTTTCCCTAAGATGGGGTTTTGCTGTGCCATCTAAATTGTAGATATAATCATTTTGCTCCAGTTAGGTAATAGCTGTACCATTTGTCCACTTTGTCTCTGCTATTTAGAATCTCAGATAATTTTTCATATTAAAAATCATTGCTCCAGGAGAATATTTTATGACATTTAAAAAACGGCTTTTTACATAGTAGGAAATGCTCTGGATCACTGCAAGTCAAGGCTTTTGTCAATATAAGACTGAAGCATGGATTCAGATAAATGGAACTGAGTGAGCTTAAAGTGAAAAGGAGAAAGTTTGGAAAGTACAGAGAAAGACCCTCACTCTGTAAGATGAAGATCCCTCCAAAGAGTGTGTTCCCTGCAGCAAGCAGTCTCACCAAGAGTTCTTCCTATAGGTCAAGGTCACTGAATGCATGGAATAGAGGAGTGCTTGGGCTAGTTTCCACAAAACTGTCAACAGGGCTCTTGTAAATAAGTTAATATAGAGAAATAGGCTACTATATTACCTGGCATATAACATAAATAGCAGCTATGAAGTCTAGTATATCATAATAGAAAAACAAATGTGGGATCAAATCCCAGTTTCGCCACTTAACTGTATGGCCTTGGGCAAGTAACCAAATCTATCTGAGCCTAAGCTTTCTTGTGGGTAAAATGGAGACAATGATAATATTTCAGCTCACAGAGTTGTTGTGAGAATTAAATCAGATAAAAGTATTTCCAGCCCCTAGAACAAGATATAACCCACGATAAACTTTCAACAAGTGCTAGCTATAATTAAATGATCATTGTCTATAATGACACTTGATTTCTCATGAGTGTGTCTGCTGCAGTATCTTTTTCTAGCTACCCCAAGACTGTTTTCTCCATTGCATAGCATTTTCACCGTCCCCCACAAAATGATTGCTATGCTTGTTTTATGATAATAATTGCATTTGGTCTCTTCTGAATTCACCATTAAAAATAAATAATTCAATCCCACCCATTTTGCATGAGATGAAACAAAGTATAAAGAGAAGAGGGATTGCTCCAGCTCATTCGTTTTGAGCTGGGATCCATGTATATTGACTCTTCATCTTGGGTCCTCTCCTCAGTTCCATCATTACCTGTCTTAAAATCCTGCCTTCTTCACTCATCCACTTCGGTCCCAGAGCACATCCAGCCTTATGAGGAGACACCTATCTACTCATTCTTTGAAAATTAAAAGTTATTTCTTAAGTATTTCTGTGAAATAACCTTTATTGTGGTTTAACTCTGTGCCAAGAACTACATGCTTAACACTAAGCCAAAAGGATGGAGAGCAAGAAAAGGATGTGCCAATATTTGGACTTGATGGTTTGTGTGATAGGATGGTCATTGGTTTGGAAAACCAAGGAGGGAATAGCACAGTTTCCAACTCTGATGCAGATTCTTCCATCTTGTTTTTGTTCCTTAGATCATTTTATTTGAAATCCAGTGGGGAGTGGAAGGGATTAGATTATCACTGTAAATGAAATGAAGTTTCATTTTAGAAGGATGTTTAATTCCCATAACATTTATGTGGGCAGAAACTGCCACACCTCAATAGATTACATTTCTGAGGATGATTTCCACTGGATTTTTTCTAGTATAAAATATTAGAATATTGTTATCTCTTAATTATAGGAATGCTAAATGCTTATAGAAATTTTAGAAAATACTAAAAGGTACAAAAACATATTTTAAAAGATTATCCATAACTTTGTGCTCCAAAAGAATACTAGTGACATATTTGTAAATTTGAATCTTGCCACAAATATTGAATGGAGCAACCACCATGTGCCAGGAACCTATTAGGCTACGGAGATATATCAAGGACTCAAAAAGGCAGAGCCCCCACCCTCACAGAGCTTGCATTTTAGAAGAGGGAGAGAAACAATAAACTTAAATAAAATAATGTCAAGTACTGACAAATACTGTGAAGAAAAATGTAACAGTACAAGGGCAATAAAGAGTGATGAGGATACAATTATAAACAGACTGGGGGATTTGGTATTTGCCATTAGAACTGAATGAAAAAAAAGGATTCAGTTATTTGAAGATCAGAGAGGAAAACATTTAAGGGAAGAGGAAATAGATTGCTCAAGTGCTGGAAGCCACTGATGCATTCGAGGAACAAATACAGTAGCCTTTCCCTTCTTATCCATCTGTTTCACTCTGTAGTTTTAGTTACCCACTGTCAATCATGACCCAAAAATATTAAACGGAAAATTCCAGAAATTAACAGGTCATAAGTTTTAAATAGTGTGCTGTTCTAAACAGTGTGTTGAAATCTCGAGCCATCCAATCAAGGATGTGAATCATTCTTTCGTCCAGCATATCCACATTCTTTGTACAGTACAATAAAATTTCTGAGAGAGGGACCACATTCATTTATTATAGTATATTGTTATAATTGTTCTATTTTGTTAGTAGTTATTATTGTTAATCTCTTACTGTGCCTGATTTATAAAATAAACTTTATTATAGATATGTACGTATAGGAAAAAACATAATATATATAGGGTTCAATACTATCCACAATTTCGGGCATCCATTGGGGGTTTTAGAACATACCCCCATGGATAAGGGGGGAACTACTGTAAAAGGTTAATGTGGCTACAGTATTAAAGACAGAGGGCACTACAAGCTGAAGTTGAAGAAAGAGGCCTCCCTCCAAAAGTTTTTATCTTGTTGTAAGTGTGATGGGAAGACATTATTACAGTGTGTTAATTGGGAGAAAAGTGACCAGATTTATATTTAAAGAGATCGCATTTAGTAAAATACCATCGCCATCATGTTGGAGCTTTCTTGTGCTGGGTCTCCCTCCTATTTGCTGAATCTCATCTTTTTCTCTTTCTTGTCTTTTCCCCCCTTATTTTGATGTGGAAAAGTTTCCATAGCCTTATTTTTAAAAGTGTAAGGAAGATAAATTTTTAGACACTGCTTATCTGAAAATATATTTATTTTCCTCACATTGTTGATGGCTATTTTTTTCTTGATATAGAATTCTAAGTTGAGTATAATTTTCTCTCATTTCTCAGACATTGCTCCATTATCAAATTAGTTTCCAATATTGCTGTCGAGAAGTTTGATAACACTATAGTTCCAGATTCCTTGTATGTGACCTATTGTTCTAACCTCTCTATAAACTTTTAACAAACTATAGAAATGATCCCTGAAAGTATAGCCTTCTATAAACTTTTAGACTTTTCTCTTTATCCCGGGAGTTGTGAAATTTCATGATATGCCTTAGTATGGTGACTTTATCATTCGGTGTGCTGGGGAAATGGCAGAACTTTACAAATTGTAACCTCTTGACCTTCAGTTCTAGAAATGATTACTATATTTAAAAAATATGTCTACTCTGTCTTTTATTTCTTTCTCCTTCTCTCCCTCCCTCTCCTTTTCTCTTGTTCTCTCTAGCTTTCTGTAACTCTTATTGTAATTTGGATATCTTGAATTAATTCTATAATTTGCTTATTTAGTTATGTCTGATCTTTGTTTTAAGTTTCACTTTCTACATCATATACTGGTCCTCATTACCTAGTTTCTAGCAAGATTTAAAAAATATTTGGAATCATATTTTTATTTTCTAAGACCATTTTCTTGTTTGTGGGATGTTTCTTTTTAACATCATCGTGTCCTATTTTATATATTTAATATTTTATTTTATTTATTTGAAATTGTTAATGATAGTGAAATTATTGATAAGCTTTGCTCCTTAAATTATTTCTGTTTCTTCTTAGTTTTTTCTTATGTTTCTTTGTTAAGGTCTCTATCTTTCCTTTGGGGAATTTTCTCATATGCCTGTCGTCCCTTGCCTTTTGATATATTTAAGAGTGAGATGGTAAAAATACATTTGGAAATTCTGAGCAAATACATTGTCCTCCTGAGCGGTGGACTCCAGTGTAGTAGATGCCCACATGTCAGTACCTATAAGTCATTTATCCAGAAATGGATATTCTGATCATCCCCTTTGGGATCTAGCCTGGATCCTGAGAACCATTCTGATGGAGAGAAATCAGAAATATACATTTACCTATGTTTTCTTATGTACTTTAATGACTTGGTTCTTTACATATAACTTTTTAACCCATTTAAAATGTGTAATATAATACAATTCACATATATATATATCGCGTCATAACAATATAACATAACGTAACAACATAATATAATGTAATATGATGTAATATAATAATATAATATAAATCAGGTTCTATATATATAGTTCAGGGGCCTCAGTCAGGAAGACTGAGTTAGAATCTTGGCTCCACCACCCACTAATTGCAAGTTATTTATTATCTCTGCATGTCAATGTTCTCTCTGTAAAATGAGGATAATATAATATACTATAGAAGGGTTTTGTGAGTGTTACAATATGTTAATATATGTAAAACACTTAGAAAAATTCTTGGTATACATCTATCACAAGAAAATGTCTGCGAACCATTTTATGGTACTGTTGGACGGCATTCCTTGTATTAAAAGACTATTTTTATTGAATAAACGCTGAAGTGCTTTTTAAAAATCTGATTTTACAATCCTAACATTATAACCTAATCAGAGAACATGAATCGGTCAGAAAGGCAGAAAGAAGTGTCAACTTGACCCTAGTTTTTAATGGCTACAAATTTGAGAATTTTTATAAAAATTTATTTGAGCCAAACACAGGATATACTTGGAATCAAGATCTCAACACACTGAGAAAAAAGCTTCCATGACTCTATAATTTTGACCAGGCAAAAATGAAGGGTCTTCGTTAAATTATAATGGGCTATTATATAGAACAGAAATAAAGTCACATGTGTATAAAGCAAGAATTATAGGAAAAGAAGTTCAAGTATGGAGAAGATATAAAAATTTAGCTAAGTTTTAGGATGTCTAGGTAAAACTGTTTTGTGACCAAAGGAAATGAATTCAGATTCCTCCTACTCAATGACATATAATTCAATAAAATGAACAATCGGTGTCATTAGAATTGGTGTTACATATAATATTATGAGTGGGTGGCCAGTGGTTGTGAAGAAGAGAGAAATCATTTAAACTTGAAAGCAAACATATTTCCTGTCTTAATATGAGCAAGTGTGTTAATGCTTTGAAATTCAGAATTTCTTCCCAGTCTTTCAAGTATTGACTTATACTATTTAAAGGTGCCTTTATCTTCAATTTTATCTCTCTTAATGTTCATTTTTCTTTCAAATAATTACTGAGTTCTGCTAGCAATAACACTGTGACAGTTATGTGTATTTAAAGATCCCAAGTAAGTACTGAGGAAATTGAAAGTAAATGGCCCCTGAATGTCCATGACATAACTGACGCACTAGGAGTGAGTCATAGGCATTGAGTTGTTTTTCCAGTAGAGAGATCATGTAGATTCCTCCCCAGCTCTTCCTGCATACCCAAAGTCTTACATTTATGAAGTGCTTGAGTTAGGTACCAACTGGAATTAGAGAACCAGAATATTTTGAGATAAGACCTGTAACCTAAGTTGGGAATGAAGGTAGAGGATAAAAGTTAAGAACACAGCTTTTGGAATCAGCACATCTTGACTGTACAGTCTTGAGTGAGTGTGTAACCTTGCTGAGCATCAGTTATCTTTATGTGTAACAGGGATAATAATACCATGTTATGGTGTTGATGTGAAGATGAATAGAGATGATGTATATAAATCGCTTGCATGGAGCATAGCACATAGTAGGTTCTTAAATACTGAATTATGAAAAGTGATGGCCAGTCCTGATAAGACTTGGGAAAGGGAACAGGGGATGGGAAATCAATGTGGATTTTAAAAAAAAGCACAAACCATGTATATTTCCTGACAGAGTTAATTCCGCCCTTCAGATATAAAAATCTTAACTCTAATAATTTCTTTCTCCTTTCCCTCCAGCTCTCAAAATTCCTGCATCTTGCCAGACCTGTTGAAGGTAAACGGGCCACTCTGTGCCAACCTCCTCACCTAACTTTCCTTGTCTCCTGGGTGTCCTATGCCTTGTCGGCTCACATTAGAAACTGGATTGGTCTTTATCCTCCAAAGAAGTATTTCAGACTGTCCCTCTGTAAACCTTTCCCATTTGCCACACATGTTTCCCTATGTCATACTCACTGGCTCTTGACACACTTGTGCTGCAGAGCACTGGGCTATAAGTAACTGAGTTATGAGATAGGGTGACCCATCATGTAAACATCAGTACTTCAAAACTTCCTGTTAAATATGGCTGTGTGTAAGCATATATTTCCAAGTCTTTAAGTTTTACTAAATTTATTGGGGTTACATGGGTTGATAAAATTATATAGGTTTCAAGTATACAATTCAATAATATGTCATGTGTATTTGGCATTGTGTGTTCACCACCCTTATCTACTTCTCCCCATTCCTGCTTCCCTCTGGTAATCACTAAACTGTTGTCCGTGCCCATGAGTCTCTGTTTAAAAATAGGTTCGAAAACTTCTACCAATACTGAATTGACTTCAATAGGTGCCTTTCACTGTATTATAAGTCCGTGCTATAAAAAGTTATTTGCAAACAGCTCAGTTGCATAGCATCAGGGGAATAGTGAATTGTGGTACATTCACGTGATGGACCATTATATAGCTATTAAAATAATGTTTATAAAGAGTTAGGTTTTTTTAATTAAGTTTATTGGGGTAACATTGGTTAATACAATTATATAATTTTCAGGTGTACATTATCATTTGACATCTGTATATTCTATAGTGTGTTTACCACCCAAAGTCCAGTTTCCTTCAGCTACCATATATTTGATCCCCTTTACCTACTAGGAGTTTTTAATGACATGGAAAATGTTAATGATATAATGCCTAGTGAATAATTATCAGCTACAAACACTTGCCATTTAATGTAATTTAAGCCATTTAAGGAAATATGAGATCTATATATATGTATATACATATATATATATACATATATATATATTCCTGCATGTACAATGGTATAATTTATAATGTTAGGATCATGTATACAAAATATAAAATGTATTTCTTTAAGCATTATATATGCATATATATTTATATCTGTATATATATATGAAATATTTTAAAAGTAAATATGATATTAACAGTGATTATCTATAGGTTAAGGAATCACAGGTGGTTTTTATTTTTTAGCATACATTTTTATCTTCTTTTCCCCTCTTAACATTCTATAATATAATATACAAGCAATGCTTCTATAATTGGCAGAAAATAAACATGTTTTATTCCAAGTGGTTATTATAACCAAAGGTAATTGTTTAAGCTGTGAAATCAAATCATCATTAGATAGTTGGTTGAGATCTGAATCTCTGACTGCTTCTCATCTTCAGTGCAGTGGTTTCCCTAGACTGTCAAGGCCAAATGGAGAAGCTTGACCCTGCCAACTGTGCTTTAAAAATATGCTAAGTAGTCAAACAACTATACAAATACAGACTCTTTGTGCAATGAGCCAGATCATGTTCTATGACACGGGGTTTGCAGTAAGCTGAATAATGATCCCTCTCAAAGATATGGTTTATGTCTTAATCCCTGGTACCCATATCACTTTATATGGAAAAAAGACTGTAGATGTGATTATGTTCAGATGGGGTCTTAAATGCAATCACGCATATTCTTGTAAGTGAGAGACAGAGGAGGATTTGACACAAACAGAAGAGGAGAGTACACTATGCTCACGAGGCATAATTGTAGTGATGTGAACACAAGCCAAGTGATGCTGGCAGCCACAAGAATTCAGAAGAGGCAAGGAAGAGATTCTCTGCTAGTGCCTCTGGAGGGAGTAGGGCCTGGCTAACACCATGATTTTAGCCAAGTGAAACTGAGTTTAGATGTCTGGCTTCCAGAACTGTGAGAGAATCTAAATCTGTTGTTTCAAGGCACTAGATTTTTGGTAATTTATTACAACATCCAGATCAATCTAATATGTGGTTATAGAAACATGCATGAAACATGTACCCCAGGCTATGAAGATTTCAAAGACTAGGGTGTAGAGTAAAAAGCATGAGAGAAAATTATAACACGTTGTTAAAAGTGACTAACTCTCCCTGTGAGGTCTGAGGAAGGCATCCTAGAGGAAAGGTGATATTGGAGCTAGGTTTTAGAGGACTAGGACAGAAAAGTAACAGGATTTGCCAGCCGATTTTATAGGATATGGGTTACTAGTCCTTTGAGGGAAACGAGTTGTGCTTTCAGTCCCATTTGGTAGCACAGTGCTTAATTAGTGGCAGTAGTGACTAAGGCACAATGGAAGGGCTCCTGGACTGAGAGGAGATATGTGTTTTGTCATTGTCATACTACTGACTGTGTGACTTTGGGCAAGTCACTTCTTTGATTTGTGCCTCAATTCTCTCTCTCTCTCTCTCTCTCTATATATATATATAGTGCAAAGTTTAGACTTGATTTCTAAGGGTTTCTTGCCAGTCTAAATTTTCATAAGCCAATGTTTTGACAATACTGCGGAAGTGAAAATTAAGAACCATTATATATGGACTGGTGAATTGTAAGTATTTATAAGACAGAATTAAGTGCTCATAAAAAGTCAATTTACAAATTTAAAATAAAACACAGACTGTTTTGCTGTGAGAATGGATATCTGTGGATGTAATTCTATGTAAATATCTGCACATTTATGCAACACTCAAACACTCAGAAGACTTACAGACTTCTGCATAGCGTTATTGCCTATTTGCTCAATTCTCTTCCATTAAAATATTTATGTTAAATTAAAATAGAAATAGACTGCTGACCCATATTTTAAAAATAGGATTGTAGACACTGAATTGGGATCCAAGGTAAAAAAGATAAATGAGAACAAAAAAGGTTAGCACTGGGTGAAAAATGTTTTTTAGTCTTCGTGTTATGTCACAGTGATGGAGTGTAAGGTGCAGAGGCAGCAATGGTTTAATCAACCCAGCTCCCTAAAAAAATCTCTCTCTGATTCTTTGCTGAAGGCTTAATAAGAAGGTTAAGACTGTCCCCTAGGGTAGCAGGTGAGATGAAGCAACCTTTGCTCATGACAGTTCTCCAGATCATTGGCAGGATTGACTCATCAACTTAAAGGAGCAGGCAGGCAGATAGAAATTCAGAGTCTATCATCCGCTTTCTCTTTCCTACTTATCTAAGGAGGAATGAAGTTCTCAGTCTGTTTTTCTCATAGCGTTATAACCAGTCTTTACTTTCAGACCACAAATAGCATTACATCCAAGGTGCATATAGGTACATGAATCTGCAGTCTTTTCTAGGGAAAGACTCGCTCAAGGAAGTGCTCCAAGAGGAGCCACAGTTAGTAAGATGAAGGGAGAATTGGATATTGAGCAATGCGAGCTATCAGGCAAAGATAATAATGAGAACAATAGGCCAGGTGAGAAACAACTTGTGAAGACAGAGCTATACCTAACTTCAGTGTTGCTGGAACATAAACTGTGAGGCAGAGGCTGGTGAAAATTGAGGCTAGAGTGTCAACGAAGGGCCAGCTCACCAAACCTTTTGTATTTTTAGCCAAGGAGCTTGGATTTGAACCTATGAGCCAGTGGAAAGCCTTCAGAAATAACACTGACATTCGATTCAGATGGACAGAATGCTGGACGGATACACACAGAGAAGGAAACCATTCCGAATTCCATATGAAAGTAGTGCTAGGCATTTTACAAAGTTTACTGAAGAATCAGTAAAATTGATAATATAAATTATAAAAGTACACATCAAGCAGTGTGTAAACTCAGGTTAGAACAATGGCTCTGACTATGACAGTGAGTTGAAGATAGATTCAAGGGGCAGGATTTCTTCTGGGTGAGTTATTTCTGCCAACAAATCTTGCAAGTCAGAGTCACCTGAAGACAAATTTTCTTTGTTTGAAAGGATCGTGTCCTGAATTAAGGTATCCTTATCTCCTTACCTTTGGTCTTTCTTTCCTTAATTCAATTTTACACACTGCGATCTGATTTATTTTTCAAAACACAACTGTGATCACGCTCTTGTTACAAAACCACCATTGACTCACATCCCTATTTAACTACTTTCTAAAAATACAATCTAGATTTTTCAGTCTTCAGTTCTCTGGTTCTTGCATAATCTCTCATTATTCCTTTTCAGATATCGTGTATTACACCCAAACTAAACAACTCTTTGCTTCTCCTAATATCCTGTGTGCTTCTGACCATGGTTGTCCACGTGTCCTTGTCACCTGTGCACATTCACTTTCTGTCATCTCTTAGGGCTCAGCTTAGGTGTTTGCTCTGCCATGATGTCTTCCCTCCTTCCTCTACCCTCTTCGTGTATGTTGTCTATACCCATCTCATAGTTCCTTGAATTTTCTACCTGGTGTTATATCCCTAGCCCAAGCTCATTTAGAGAGATAAGATAAGATCATATCTTATTCATCATTGTAAAATCCATTTTTTTATGTGGCTGCCTTTTCCTGAAATCTTTCTCTTTCATCTAGAAAAGGCCCGTACACCTTTTAAGGCCTATTTCACTTATTATGTCTCTAATGTTTTTTTCTGACATTCTTTTCCCCACCATGGAAGAATTTATCACTCACCCTTGATGCCTCTGTAAAATTTTGTTCATTCCATTATAACCTCTAAAATGTAAGTGTTAATTTAATGATGAAGTTCAGTTCATATAAGTGGTACTCTTTTTTCCCCACTCAAGTCAAATTCTGACAAGGAGCAATGGTATGGAATCTGAAACCATGGACTCATTCCAGACATGCAAAGATACCACAATTGATATCATTTATGCAAGTGTAATCAACTCCATGGGTGATGCCAATGTGCAGGGGCCTTACACTTTGTCCATTTAATGGTTATTCTGTATATCTTTCTTCTGATTGGCCATGGAAAAGCTCTCATTCCTGGGATCGAACATTGCTGGCACTGATCCTCCTTCTTCCCTCATCATTGCTCCTCAGTCTCACAATTATTCTCTGAAACACAAAGATTTCAAATACATGTAGAGTAGTTCCACTCCATTTTCACTTGACTGATCAGAATATCATTCTTTGGGATTAATTTATTTCTCAGAATCTCTACAAGTGTCGTTTATTTGAAAAAAAATTGTTACAAACTGACTCTATAGTAATTTGAAAAAAAATAGGATTAAACTAATTCTTAAAGTGTGTAGGCTTATTTTATCAAGAGGGATTTTTAATGAATACGTTATACAGGTGCCATATCTACATAGGTTAGTATCAGATGAGAAATTGCCTTGAGCGATTGCCTCAGACCTCAATTAGCATTAGAGACACGTTTTAGACATGATTTTAAGGCTGGAACCTGGGTGACATGAGTGAGACATTCATCTGAAGTGCAAATTTTAAGATGAATTGAATCGTGTCTCTATTTAAAACTAGGTATTTTTGTCATTCTAAAAATTAATTTTGATATACAAATAAAATATAGAAAATATTGTCCATCTTGCTTACTGAGTTTTATAGCATCCACAATAATTTTTCATCTGAGATAAGTGCCTCACTCACCTCACAGTAGCCCTGGTTTTACTTGGTTTATTGTATAGATATACTAAGGCTTACAATCCTTTCGTCTGCTTCACCCCTGGACCTTCAAAAACAGGTGACCCACTCACATAGCAGGCCTGATGGCATCTCTGCATAGTTTATCAAGATCAATATATTCACTGTGCACTTTTACTCATGAGTAACTCTTGATGGACTATGTTTTATTATGGGTCTCTGGGTACCACATTAACTACATCGAGATAACCTAACAGTCCAAATTGGTAGACCGCTTTGTTTGTGAAATCCAGAGTGTGTTTCAGCTAGTAATGGTTGTGAAAGGATTGACATATTTGTAAGAATTTTATAATTCCTCAGGGTGAAGGGGATTCACTGTAAGAAAGTAAAATAATTTCTGCTTTGGTACAATGGTCTATAAGACACTTGTTTTGCTTAAAAGATTAATTCTTTATAAAAAAATTATTATCCATCCCTACTTTTTTTATTCATATATATCCAATGGTATTAGGTAAGGAGTATGTTTAATCTCTAAAGACTGTAGCACATGGCAGTGGGCTTTTTCAATGACCTCTACTATACAGCACTGTACCTAGCTACTTAGAAATGAAAATTAATATTAAACACATAAATTCAAGGGCATCTGTCCAATTTCTCAGGTGGATTTCCCCAGTGCCTTTAAAATCTAATAATAGTTCACACAGTACAAGCACTCATGGAGCTTTCCATCCAGCTTATTAATCATCGGTGTCCTATGATTTTTTTTTTACAGAGCTTATAACCTACCTCTAATAATGCGGGGAAATGTCATAGCAGCTAATGTTTAATCTTCTAGTACGTTTTATTTGAATCAGTTAAAGATTTGCTTTTTGAGAACTTTAAGCATAAGCAAGAAGTTATATTTTTATATACAGCATAAATGTCAGTAAAAGGACTGAGATTCAGAGATTGTTAGGATACTCAGAAATGATATTTTGCAATGCTTTAATTTCACAGACAGGGAACTGAGACCACAAAGGTAATACTGTTATTATAACCCATTCTTACTCTCCTTAGGTATACTTATGTGTGGCATTTGGCTTTATTTAATGAAAAAATATATGGATGGAGATACACACACACACACACACACGCACACACACATTCATCTTCTTGATTTGGAGTGGGGCACATTTTATCTGTTTTCTTATCTATTCAAAAATAATAAGTGCCCTCATGTGATATTGAGCTAAGTACTATATATAATAAGTTAAATGGACAAGATTTCTCTGTTTTTTTTTCCATATGGTTTTAAATGACTTCAAGTCTCAAGTCAAGAGAATTTTTTTTCCCATTTCTTCTTTCATATATAAATATTTTTCCTAACAATTAGGATTAATTCAGTTTTAGAACAAAATATGAGTATTGCAAAAGAAGAAAGAGTAAGATAAAACAGAACAGTTAGGGTTTGGAGGACATATAGACATTTGAGTCAAAAGCATTAGATTTTTTGAACTATATTCTTATTTCATTTCTATTCTGGCATACTGGGTAACATTAAGATATGGTCAAAGGGGCTGGAATCATAACAGCCTATATCATTCCAGTATCTTCTGTCTTCTAGCATGAATTTGGTTCGTTTGAGACTGTATTGTACAAAAACCCCCTGCCTTCAGAAGGGAACTTTTAGAATATTCCTACTGTTTGTGGAAGATTTTCCACTTGTTAGGCCAAATGAAAAATAATTTATTTAATGCTATTTACTCAGGATTTGAGGCACTTGTTATATAATAGTGTGCATGACTCTTAAGGAGTTAGACTCTTATAGAATAAGAAGCAATCGCTAAGAGGGAAAATCAGCCTGTGACTCTTGCTTTATGGATGGTGTATTGGTACTATACTAACGAGGACCTATAACTAAATGCTTCTCATATTAGCCACCATGTGATCTCAGGGTCTGAAAGTATAGGAGCAGAAATGAGGTAACAGGATCACACTTCTACTAGTATTCATATAACATACAGGGAGTATCCAAAAACAGAATGTGGAATGAAAACTTTGTCATGCCTCCTCCAAACTAATAGGGAATCTCTCTGAGCTGAAACTTGATTTTTACTTAGGACATATCCTTCAAACACCTATTATATTGATAATTGAACCTACAGTAAATGAAGTGATTAACCATGGCTGTGTATGTGCAGCCTAAAGGTACACGCAATCATTAATATCATGACATGAAATTCTCCTTTGTCTATACTATAAAAGGCTTTGCTTTATAGAAACCATGATAAAGAGATTGTAAACAAGGCTATTAAACATTAAAGGGCTTTCGTATAATTCCCCCTGTGAACATACTTGACATGTGAATTGGAGCATAATAGAGACATGCAGAACCTTCTTTCTTCCAGGCCCTGAGTATGCAGAAATCTGTGATATGAGATTCTTTCTGCTTTTTTTTTCTTTTATTTGATTAGTTTATTGGTGAGGCCTGCTAGGGCATATTATAACTTAATGATAAGTTTCCTAGGAGCTTAGATGCCAGGAGAGTGACAAAATACTTATAAAATCCGAGAAACCTGACAAGACAAGGAACTAGCAAAATCTTCTGGCTCATTCGTACAAAATGCACCTTGGATAATGCATAGAAGGGAGAAGAAACATGCATTTTAACTATGGTTTGTAAACTTTTTTCTTCTCATATCCATCAGCAGAATTTTGAAACATGATGTCTTCTCTCATGCATTTTAAATTGATAGTTTAAATTTATCATTATGAGTTTATAAAGCTATAAAAGTTTTAAATTCCTATATATTGCAGATATTTACAATAAGATTTATGCTGTTAAATGGAATTCAATAGTCTCTAAACACCATTTATATGGGAGCTCAAAATGAAATAGAGGACCACGAATTATATGGAAAAGAAGATTTGTTTAGTAAATAATATTAGGAAAATTAACTTATTATGTGGAGAAAAATAGACCTGATTTCCTATCCACAGCCATATATAATGTGTGACTCCAGATGAATTACTGCCCTAAATGTGAAAGGTAACATTATAAGGTTAATAAAACAGTTCATAGATTATTTTTAGTATTTAAGTTTGAAAAGGAAATTTTCTATGGATTGAATATTTGTGTCCCCTCGAAATGCATATGTTGAAACCTAATCCCCAAAGTGATGGTATTTGGAAGTGGTGGCCTTTGGGAAGTGATTAGGTTTTAAAGGGTGGTGCCCTCATGAATGAAATTTATGTCTTTATATAAAAGAACCTAGAAAGCTCTTGCTCTCTTCCTGCCATGTGAGGACACAAGGAGAAATCAACAGTCTGCAACCCAGAAGTTCCTCACTAGAACCTGACCGTACTGTCACCCTGATCTCAGATTTTCAGCCTCCAGAACTGTGAGAAATAAATTTATGTTGTTTATTCCCACCTGGACTATGTTATATTGTTGTAGCAGCCTGAATGAAGACAAAGTTTTGAAACAAAATTCCCAAAACACCAAATACAAGGAAGAAACTGGATGAATCAAATTATACTAAAATTAAGAATTTTTTAAAACTAAAGATACCATGGATAATATAACAGAAAGGTGACAGAATCAGAGAAAACCCTTGCAATGTCTAAAACAAAGATAAATAGATTTTTTTTTCAAATACATAAGAATATAAAATAGTAACCTCAGTTGAAAGATTGGGAAGGACTATGAAGTGCCATTCTACAGAAGTGAGAAACCCAACAGGCTAACAGGTCTATGAGTCAGAGAAATGAAAATTAAAAGCACAGTGAAATATTTTTCATCTGTTAGACTAACAAAGTTATATAGCTCAATAATATCAAGTATTTGTAGGATTATGGGGAGAAGGGAACTCTCATGCTGTGTTGGTGGGTGTCTAGACTGGTGTAGTCATTCTGGAAAGCCAACTGGTGGTATTTAGTCAAGGTAGAATAGAGCTACACAACTTGTGGACCCAGTAGTTTTGCTGGTATCCCAAAGAGAATTATATACAGGTCTGTGCATGGATATATACAAAGATATTTGTGGCAGTTTATTTTATTTTATTTTATTTTATTTTATTTTATTTTATTTTATTTTATTTTATTTTATTATTTTATTTTATTTTATTTTATTTATTTCTGTAGGAAGGATTTAGATGCAGTCTTGTCCATTACTAGATTAGGTAAATTTTGGTAGATGTGGTCATTAGACAGAATGGACTATGTCCACATATGGCAAAATTCTGAGTGAAAAAAGTAAGAAAAAGAATGAAATCTATAACCTGAAATCATTTATCTAAATTAAAAAATACATGTACACAAAGAGATACACAGCTTACCTATAATAATGAATAAGGGGATACATGTTATACCCATTACGATGGTTATCTTTGGTGGGAGTAGAATGGGAGAGCAAATTGGGCTTAAAAGAGAATAAATAAGTATATGTAAAATCAAAAGGAGCTTTACAAGGACTAATAATTCCTATAGGCTATGAATTGAAGAATATGATTGATGCTACTCTTTGTATTTGAGATTTCTCTAACAAGGAAGGGGAAAAGGGCTCTGCAATTTTGGACTTGAGTCTTGTCAATACATTCTCTTTCAGTGTCTCAATTATTGTCTATTCGGTCTTTTAAAGTGAGTATAAAATATTAGACTTACCAACTAATTTAAACAAAAATGTAATTCTGATGCTTGTGATAGTTCTTCTAGCTTTAACTATTTTGGAGTAGAAAACATGGCAGAGTGGAAAGAGAATGGACTTTAGAACCAGCTAGTTTTGAGTATGGCTGTACCACTTATCCCAGTGTGGCCACAGGAAAGGCACTTCACTTCTCTGCATCTCATTTTTTCATCTATAATATAGGGCTAACGATACCTACCTTGTTGAATTTCAAGGATCAGTGATGTTTATACAGTGTTTGGCCATCAATGAAAGGGGGACAATATCGCTGTTGCTGCTGTTGTTGTTAGCATAGATTATTTTATATGACACAGAAATGTGCCAGCAGTAGACTGGCCTGCTTTGTTACATTTATTATATGTTATAAACAGTAATGAAAACATTAGCAAGTAAAATATTTGAATCCAATAAAAGGGAACTTTCTCTTAATTCAACATGACATGCTTTTATGGAATACCTATTATGCCCTAAGCACAGCGCTAGGGGCCGGAGTGGAGTAGGAAGGAGAGGAGAGAAGTAACATGAAATGGCCAGAGTCTGGGTCTGTCTTTGTCTCAGCCTAGGAAAGCTGACCGATAGATCCACAGGGCAGCAAAGGTAATGCAAAATAGACTCCGATTGTAAATATTCATGGCTCTTCTTTCTTTTTCTGTTTTCTATGATCTTCACCAAACACTATATTGTTATGAGTGGTAGTATGGTTGCTGTAGGCAACTAATTCCTTTTCTAAACAAAGATTTTATTGATGCCTTCTCTGTGTGTGCTAATCACTAAAGTGGATTTAATGGTGAACAACCATACTCTCTAGCAGAAACAGAAATGAAATATCTTGTTCAAGAGTGGTGATTTAGTGATTATTTACTTTGGTGATTTGACATCATAGTCTGAACTAACTGAAGAAACTTACACATTTCTTAATTATTGAGAATTTATCAAATATGTCCCATTGTGGCATTACTGCGTGTTGGGAGGAATCCTATCTAATATTTTGTATCGAAATTCAGAGAGGAAGCATCTATTTCTCTGATCATTTTTTGAATAAAGTTATTTATTTAAATTAGTTTCAAATATACAATACATTTTTTAGATATCTATAATGTTCATAAAATGATCCCCCAATTGCTCCCTCCCTCCCCTGACCCTCCACTTAGCCATCATATTAATCCTAACTGTGTTCTCTCTTCTCTGATCATTTATAGTAACTGGAATCATGTCTGCTTGGCATTAAAGTTGGTTCTCTTGGCTGACTGATTATCTCAGCCACTGTCAATCTCTCTTTTCTTTCTTCTCTCTCTCTCATTCTCAGTCAATTTCTTATATTCTTTCTTCCTTATCTTTATATATGACTTCCTCATGCTTAAATTTACAAAATGTTTAAATCTTCAGGAAAAAGTATGGTTAATAAAAATAATATTTACAATTGTAATTTACAAAGCATATACATGTTTGTTTTCTCGTTTGGACCTCAAAGTAGCCTTTTATACATGTAGCATCATGTTGTAGGGTCAAAACACACATCAAATTTGGACTTGAACTCCAAATACACTCTTATGGATGTTTCTGCTTTTCAAAATGACCCTCGAATAGGGGGGGAAAGCCCACTTCATATTTTTACTTACGACTATTCATTAAATTACTAAAGTAAAAACAGGTTTAGTAGACAATTGAAAACTTCACAAACTGCTAAAGTTGTAGTATTCTTTTGCCTTTTCTTTTCTTCTTTTTCTCCCACAGTATCTTTACTCCAAGGATAACCCCATGAAAATGTGCATTTGATCCATTCCTTCTTTCTTCTTTAGGCCCTTACACCGTAAGTATTATCTTCCTTTTCTTTGTATTTCCAATTTTTCTCCACTAGGTACTTTTTTTGTAATCAAACATGCTAAAATATTTCCTTTCCCAAATAGGAAAGATTTCTTATCCCATATGCATCCTCATCTATGTCCTTTATTCTTCAAATAGTCTAAGCTTCTCGAAATAAATAGCTATAGCATCTCAAAACAATCTAGTCTTATTTTCTCAGCTTTTGTCTCTCTTTTCTCCTCGAATCTTTACAAAGTGGTTTCTTTTCCCACCAGTCTACTGAAACCACTCTCTGTAAGGTTTACCTATTAACTCTGTTGATCCAAGTTTACCTGCCTTAATGGTCTATTGTATCAGGTGGTATGATTGTTACGGCTCTTATGATTTGTCCATGTGCGTGATACTATGGATAGGTTGATAGCATCTAAACATTGATTTCTTTTAGTGCCTCTTACTTGGTGCCCTAATTCACAATGCAGAGTACTTACCACTATACGATCATGACTGGTGCCCTAATTCAGCAGGAAGTTTTTCAAATGAAATGGAATAACTCCCCTAAAAAGGAAGAAACAACAAAACAATGAATCTTATAGAGGAAAGATTCTAGTTGCCTAATGTTATCCAGCTGTTCAAGTGAACTTGAGCAAATAATGTTTATTCTCTGATTTTTGATTTCTTTCACAGCAAAACCTAATCTACTTTACAGGGTTGTTATGTGGGTTAAATGACAGACTGGGTGAAATAATCTATAACTTCTAAAGTATAGAATACACTTATGCTTGGACTCCCAGACTATTTAGCCTAAAATAGTGCCCATCAACGGTTATAGTAGTTATCTGCACTTGCATGATGAACCATGGCAATGACCTGCTAGAAGATTCTTTGCATGGCCGAGGGGCCTCCTGAGTAAAACACCTGCAGATGGAAGTTAAAAACAGGTATAACAAACTTGACCCAATGGCTGAGCCTTAGTTATTGAAGGAGAGGAGTGGTTTCTAAGGACAGTTTGGAAGCTGTTATTCAGTATTTCCCTGGTCCAATCTCCTTTGAGTTAATGTCAGATCCCAAGTAGAGAGAGGAATGCAGATATAAATGCAAAGAGCTGTTTCACTATTCAGACGTGTGTTCTCTCTAACACAGTGTAATACAAAGAGAAGTTAAACATCATTTCCCATTCATTACAGACAATTTTAATGACTTAAGGGTTCTAGTCCACCAGTGGCGGAGCCCAATAGGAGATGGAAAGAGTGTTTATGAGGGACTAGTGGCTGGCACAAGACCAAGAGCTCTAAAGGAACACTGCCATGTTCAGCAAGATAGAGTGGCAGGGCCTGTCAGAGACAGCAATGTTCAATGAACAAGGTGTACATAGCCGACTGGACTTGTTTATGAGAAAATGTGAGCTTCCCTTTGAGAATTCCAAGAAATATTTGAAAATGTGGGAATCTGAATCAGAGGCTGAGGTCCTTCTGCTGTGAGTATGTAGGGTAAGAGGATAAGAAATTTCAATTGGTATTGATTCAGCTGGTCCTGACAATCTGCTGAGTCCTAGAAAAACACTGAGTTACAAATGTAAGCTACTATTTTATTACCAATCAGTCCATTTATATTTCTTCGGGTATAGTTTTTGTTTACTTGCACAAACACGAAGCATCATTCGCATCATTATCTATGTGAACGACATCCCTTTGAATTGTGCAGCCCTGGAGGTCACCTATTCTCATTAGATGATTGGATTTTTCTCTATTCTCTTGTTGTTACCTAGATCTTACCTTGTTTATGACATGCACTATAATCATGTATATTTTATGTAAAATTCAGGCATCCCCTCCAAAGAGGAAGATCTTGGGAGATGTGTATTTAAAATTATGTAATAAACATTCAGCCTGACATCGTCCCATTTATAGCTAGAATAAAATCCAAACCTCCCAAGGTTTAGAATGTTAATAAATGACAATTTTTCTTCTTGGCCTCTTACTCTTCAGAGCTTTATCATCAGGGCAAATTGAGAAGGCAGTTCATGGTGATATTTTAAGGTCCATGTGGAGTCCTCACCCTCTTCCCAAGTAAATTGAATGAACATGATGCAATCACTTCTTTTTTAATATCTCGATTTATCCATATTAAAGACACCACTATCAACTAGAGCTGGAAAATATCATTGAAAGCAGTCCCCTAGTTGTGAACATTATGCTGTCTTCCTTCTAATTCCTACTATTACCAAATAATCGGTATGACAAAACACTTGGAATTGCACGTTAGTAAAATTCAAATGAACCTAGGATATATTTCAAGAAGCGGGTCAGTCTTATACAGAAATTAAGCAGGCTTCATGTAATGGTACAGAAATTGATCTTATAAACGACTATCATAGCAATATTGTGAAGTCATAAGGTATGCTGCTTTTTACCAACTAAAATGAAAAAATAAATAAATAAAAATAACCATCAATTGCACAGTGATTCTGGTTCAATTCCTCAGTTAATGTATTGATTATAACGCAACGCGGAATTGGGTTCCAGTTTAAAGTAAATATCTTTTGTTGTAGCAGCCTCTGAGAAAGTGTGTATCTGCCTAAATTTGCATGTAACCAAACTTGACAAGAAATTATTAAAAATGAATTTACATTTACATTTAGAACTTTAAATAAATATTTCAAAAAGCCATCCCGGTTTATTTGTGAGAGTACGTTTAATAACGAAGACACTTGAATTTCATGTTGGAATGGTTCTGAAAAATATATAACCCCTTTCAATAGCTAGTTATCCAAGAATTACCTAAGAGAATGGAAGTGCTATCTTTTAATCTATGGTAAATAGTTACTTACTGTGTATGTGCAGTATTCCTTTGTCAAGTCTTTCTAGAATAATATCTTTAGAAATATATGAGTGCTATATTTAGCTAATTTTCATTAATAAAGCATGAACCAAGTAGAAATTTTACCACACAAAAAAAACCTTTTTTTTCTGTTTTGCATGTCTTCTGGAAGAATATAATCATTCTTAATTTAATATTTCAGAATCTACTCAGGGCATGTGATGATAATATTAAAACAGCAGATAATTTATTGCTAATTACCTTTACTAGTTTGCATCTTTGCTGAGTTTCTGAGTACTTAAATCTGTCTCTCCAATTCTTTAATATATTGTGATAAATTTAGAATTTAGCATTAGGGGGATTCTGTGTTCAGTGTAACACATGTGTTCAGTTTCTGCTACTTCCTTTGTCTTGCAAATGATTTATGCAAATGAACAAATATCTGCTTTCTCATTCAGTACTTTTCAGAATTTCTCCCTTGTCTAGTCAGAAGATGGGTGTTTTTACCACCTCTTCTGTAATTTACTAGCTAAGTGACAACTTTTTTGGGACACAGTTTTTAATTCTGTATACTGGGACTGATAATGGCTGCCTAACCTAAAGCATTTTTTAAGGACCTTACAATCAATGCAGGTCAAACTACTTGGAAAAACTGTTAGATAAAGTGCAATAGAGCTTTTGATTTACAATGCAATTGTTATCATTAATGTATTGGCCAACTAGTGAAGTTAGCAGATCACTTTCATATAGAGCATCTTATTTTTTTAAGCCATACTAAATCCAGCAGGAGCCATGTAGATCTTCATTTCTGCCCCAGACATTTCACAGGGACCTCGGGAGGGTTACATGAGGAAAGACTGTGCTGTAAACATAATGCATTATCAGTGTCCTGCTCCATAATATATTTTGTGACCTGTTTGCAGCTTCAATGAAGATATTTTATTCCTTTTTCTTTTAACAAAATTGGTACAAAAATCTACTTATGGAAAATGTCAGAAATTATTCCTTCACTCTTCTGAGAACAGTGATCATCAAACATAAACCTATATCAGTCTCTTCCCTCCTTTCTTTTTCTGCCAGGTGCCAACTGTAGAGTGATTTACACATTGTCCTTTCTTGACTAAGCCAAGGTCATGGATCAGTCCATTTCTTGTGAAGAGGTGGATTTTATAGGTTAATCCTTGGGCTCAAAGCAGTATAATTCTGAAACCAAAACTCACAAGAATAATATTGAAAAAGAGAAACAGCATGTAGGATTTCATTGTTTTAACTTTTCAAGACCCTGTGTCTTTGTCAAGAATATAGTATTTTTACATTTTAAAAAATATATGTAAATGGTATTGTGCCATAGATATCATGATTTCAGATGTTTTTACTCAATGCCATGTTTCCAAGATCTACCCAGGTAGCTGTAAGGAAATCTAGTTCATTGTTTCTACTACTGCAGAGTATTCCATAGTACATATTCACATTTGTTCATCCATTCTCTCAGTGATGAACATCTCGGTTGCCTCCAGCTTCTAGTACCACAAACAACTCCGTGATGAAATATCCTTGTACATATCCTCTCACGGCCGTGTGATGTGAGTTTCTTCAGAGTAATGTTCCAGGAGTGGAGTTGTCTGTATTACATGGTATGTATCTTCTTACTTTCACTAAGGATGGCCAAGTCGATCTCCAGAATGGCTGTACTGGATGGATTACACTCTCATATACATGAGGTTGCATGTTACCCATCAACATTTGGTATCAGATTTTCACATTTTTGATGATAGTATGGAAGACAAGTGTTAGTTCATTGTTTAATTTGCATTTCTTTGATTATTACTGTTATATATTCAGTCTTCCATTTCTGTGAATTGATTTCATATTTTTGTCCATTTTTGCTATCAATAACTCTGATTTTGCTTTTGCTGTTACTTTGAGTATTTCATGGTCTAGATATTATTTCTTATCACATTAGTGAACATTTCATCTCCCAATCTGTCACCTATTTGCTAACTTTGTGTATCTTTTGCTGAATAGAAATTGTTTTGAGCCATTTTATCAAACAATGCGTCATTAAGAAATATTCAAAACACACTATAAAAGCCTGTGGAAATTAGATTGGCATTATGTTGAAACTACCTATCAGCTTGGCAAATGTGTTATTGTTCTATTTTTTGATAATGAGTTTCATTATGTACAAAACATACTATCCATTTCATTTACTTAACTCTTCTTTTGTGTATGTTTAATAATGTTTTACTATTTTTCCCATGAATGTCTTGCACATATATAATTAGTGTAAAAAACCTATATATAAGGCTTGTTAGCCACTTCCCTTACCCCCGCGTCTGCTCTGTTGTCACTGGACTGTTCTCCTTTCTGCCCCTCAAGCACATCAAGCACACTTGTATCTCAGGACACTTGCCTTTGCTTTCCCCTATTCCTGGAATGTCCTCCCTCCAGACAGCTGTGTAGATCACACCCTGCCCTATCTCAGCATTCTGATCTAACGTTACTGAATTAGTGTAGCCTTTCCTGACCACCCAATTTAAAATAGTCCCATCCCAGCATCTGCTCTTGCTCTTTTTCTTCTTTTAATTTTATTTTCATGGTACTCATTTACTCATCTATGTCTATTTACAATTTGTTTTTCTCCCAAACTTGCTTGTGAAATAGATATAAAAATCTCTAGAAATTATCTGAGATGATTTGCGGGATAAAACCATTCCTAGCAGTAAGTGAAGACAGAGGAGTGAATACATAGTCAACAAATCAGGTGGCTTCCAAATCACTACTCTCTCCAAAAGTGAATGTAACAAGTTCTTCCTTCTTCTCTTTCCAGCTTGGAGAATAAAGCAGGTGCTTAGAGAACAGGTAATCTGAAAATGCAAATTGGATGTGCTTTATGACTGATCCAGATTCATAAGTAAACATTTATCTTTGGCCATGACTTTCATCATTAGGCTTAGAGTGCTAGATCATCTAGTAAAGGACAAGTTAATATTAATTGAAGATGTTACTACATTGTTATTCAAATATCTATTTAAGGGTTGTTTGGAAATTTTGCCCTTGAATATAGTGTTTTGTTCACATATAAATTCACTGATGTGATACCTATTTGTAATATCGATCACTGAGATGTGTAAAAATTCCTTATTATAAGTGGCAGTCTAAGAAGAAAGCATCCAACACGGAGAAATCCACACCAAATGTAGACAGCGAATTCTGCGGTATCTGCTGATAAATATTCAAATCCACACCAAATATAAAAAGTGAATTCTGCGGTATCTGCTGATAGATATTCATATCAAAACAGATCCTTCTGAGCAGATTCATCTTAGGTTGTACTGAGCAGTAATTGTTATGAAAACATCTTAGGCAAAAGTGCCAAAAGTGCCAAGGGTTTGAATTTTGCCATTTAGAGCCGGAAGCATTATTACAAAATGAGGGTAATAGACATCGATATTGATAATATCGCTACTTTTTCACTGAGTGACTACTATATGCCAAGTATGGTGCTAGAAATTTAGAAGCATTACGTTACACAATTGTCCAATAAGTCTTGGGTGTAGGTACCATCTTTATTACCATATTAATAAGTAACTTAAAGCTCAGAAAGCTAAAGTGACAGACATGCCTACTATCACAATCACATGACAGAAAGAGGAGTAGCTGGGATTTCAACCCAAGGGCCTGAATCCCAAATCGAGGCACTTCATTTACATCATGTTGTAGGCTATACATTGAGGACTGGGGAAGCTGAGATCGCTTGTAAATATAAAAAAATTATGGAATCACAGTTTCACATTTAGAACACCACATGCTTCCTTGTAGGGATTACCATTCAATAAGTTCACTAAGGAGCATATGGAAATGGGCTAGGGAAGATAAATGATTTTTCATTTGTATCGATCTTTATAGTTTATGAAGAATTTTTTCCCATGTTATTCCTTCCATTGGATTCTTATTATAATAGCAGGTGTAAGTTCCATTTTCCAGTTGGATGGAGTGCAGCTCGGAGAGATTCAATTATTTATCTGGAGTCATTTAGAAGCCAGGACTCAAACCCAAATCTAGCTGTAAAAGATTTATATGTTCCTACTATCTACTGCTCACTTGTTCTTTGGCTTCTAATATACACTTGGTAACATCTATATATATAAGATTTTTACCCTTATTCTGAGTTATTTAAATGATTAAATCATTTAAATATTAAATTAATTTGTGTATACATAAAACAAATTGCCATCTGCCTTTTTCAATTAAAACTGGATGTGTGCGTGAGTGTATATATATATGTGTGTGCGTGTGTATATATGTATATATATATATACACGCACACACATGTATATCTGTACGTATATATGTGTATTTATCTATTTTGCAAAAAATTCTTTAATTAAAGGAATAATGTGTAGTTTCCTAGTTTAACTTTGTTAAATTACACTTGTAGGGGTAGGATAATGCATTAGAGGAAATTATAATATGCCATCTCTTTTGCCATTCTGAAACATCTCATTTTTTTAAATGTAGTTATGAAGAGCATAGCTTTAAATCCACAATGTATGACACACATTGGGGATAATACATGTCTGATGGTTAAAATGGTGCATTTTATTTTTCCACTGTGATTTCTATATTATTATGTATTATTTGTAGTTAACAAAATGTTATCATTTTATCTCTAGGCAATTGTTCTTTGATTTAAGGAGATGAGGTAGCTTTTTGCCATATTCATACATCTTCAGAATAGCTATTTTATATTCATTCAATCTTGACATTCCAGATCACAGTATGTATAATGTAGTGTAATATTATTAGAAGCTCTAGAAATAAATGGTTTCTAAGAATCCGAAAATATAAAACAAATAAAAGATAAACAGGCAAGAGACTGTACTAGTGTCAGATTTCCATGACATATTACTTTTATCATACTTTTCCCCATATTTCCTGTTATAAAAAGATGCATTACAATTTCTCAAATTCTTATTTTTCACTGCAATATGCATAGCAAACAATATGTTTAATCACTGTTAATGTTTAATTTTAGATTAGATTATTTTCTACCTAGTTCATCATCTTATCTTGTCCGTTACTGCTTTCTGTTCACGTCAGACTACAGATGGAGAAAGTGTAAATATTAATAGCCAAACAAATTCTTCTGAGAAGATTTACCTTAGGTTATTTTGAACTGTATTCATTATTAAAAACCATCTTGTTAACATGATAATAATGACAAATTCTTCGATTGTGTTAGATTATAACTAATTAAAACCAAAATCATAACTCTGACCTCAGCATGATTTAATGTTCTATTTCCTTGGATTTATGATTATTTCCCCTAATGTAATTTTCTGTTGGAAACAAATCATTTTTGTTTCTTGTGGGTACATATGTTCCAAGATAGAAAGATTGAGTTTACATTTTCAGAAAGAATGGAAAGAAAATGTATAAGCAAAGTTAAATATAAGTATACAGCCAAGCCAAATGCTTTTCTTCAGCAAAAGGATATCCATTCTCAGTGGCCATGATAGTTTTTCAGAGATATCATCAAATGTGTGTGTTTGTGTATGAGAAAGAGAGACGGAGAGAGACAAAGGGAGAGACAGAGAGACAGAGACAGAGAGACAGGGAGAGGGAAAGAGAATGGTTAAGGATTAAAGACTCGAGTTCAGTTCTGATTCTGCTACTAGTTAGTGATATGGCCGTGGGCAAGTAATCTCATTGTTCTAAGCCTCCTTTTTGTCATCTGCAGTATAAGATGTTTCACTTTCCTAATCATTAATGTTGTTTACATTTGTGCATTTTCTTTGATAGCTTAATCTCAGTTTCCATTGGTGAACTTGAACAGAAAAACAAATAAGACACAGCTTTGATAAACGATAGGTTCCAAAAAGATTTGGTGAGTGAAATAGAAATACATATTAAAAATGGAATGCTCAGCCTAAGTACTCTGCTGAGAACAGATTGGCCAACGGAGGCTTCCAGGTAGAGCAGATAAGAGTAGTGTTAACTTACTACTGATGACCAAGTCTTCGTTGATTATTTACCTTTTGACTAGGCTTGACCAAAAACTTTAGTCAGGCTTCTGTCCTCCCCACAGGCCTCTGAAATCTGCCTCACCCAAAGCTTAAACAAGCACCAAGGTGTAGAATCTTCCCCTCTTAACAGCTCATTCTGAAAATCAAGAATAGGTTCACTACATAGAAAAAAAATTCCTGTTGAAGCGCCCTGATTTTACCAAACTAACCACTCCCATCACCTGTCCCTCTCCCCGATGAAGTTCCTGTTAGCCCAGCTTACTCCTCCTTATATAAATAAGAAAAGCCTTTCTCTGATTTTGAATCTCTTACAGATTTGAGTTTGGAGCTTTTTTCTTGTAAAAGTTATTTTGAATACATTTCTCCTTACTTAAGTTAGATTTGTTTTAATTTGACACTGCACAGGAGGACTGATCTTCACTTACACTTTACTCGATTCATACAATTGACTATAAGAATAAATCTATGTAGATCCTCTTCTTCTAGTATTTGAATTTCTCTGTTGCGGCTTCATCCTCTGATTTCACTGAAACTCTGCTTGGAATATTTTGTCTTCCTTGTGGTCAAATGCAAAATTGTCTACACCATATTTTCTCTTCAGTATCTCAAAAATGTTTTGAAAATTTGGGACACTTCTGAAACATTCTTCTCATATGATCCTTTAACTTATTTTTCTGCAGATCTGTTTGCTCATTCTTTCCCATTCATCTGGTTCTTGCAATTTGAACTATATGTATCTACGGGCTTTGTCTTAAACTTTACTTCTTTAACCATTTTTTTTTAGTTACCCCCGTGGCTTAAGGATGCTTGCAATGATCTATTTCCCCTTCCCAAGCCGTATATTTATTTTTATTTTCCCATCTGTCTGGACTTTTTTTTTCTGTCAAAAGCTTTTTATTCAGTCTGGACTTTTTAACTGGATGTATAGGGAAAGGGTTTAAGTGGACACATAGGGAATGGAAGGGTTGGGCCTCTTCGTGACTTATTTGGGGCCTGTTGGATTGTAAGAGCCCTCAGTGAGATTAGTCGATCTTGTTCATCTTGTCAGGAAACAATGTGCTTAAAGTGAAATTGGTTGAGAACTTTGAATTGAAATTCCTTTAGCCCCTTGTTTCTTCCAGAAACTTCTGTAACGGAGTGGTATGAGTGGAGTTGCCAGGCCAACTCCATTGTAAAACATACTTATTGTCCCTGGGTGGGCTTGTCTTCACCTTCATTTCATCTGAGCTTGCACAGCCTTGGTTTCACCGTTCACCTGCATTGACCGCTAACCAGTAATTTAATTTACTAGCAGGCATCTGAACACTAGAGTAAACCTTTTCTTACTTAACTCTGTTAGATCTGACAGTTACAGTTGCCCCCTGAACAATGAGGAGGGTTAAGGGCAATGACCCTGACCCTATGCAGTTGAGAATCCGAATATAATTTAATAGGCCCTCCACGTGTGTGTATTCCCAATCACAGATTGAAAACACATATTTTAAAGAATGAGAGGAAGAATTACTACAGAGGAAGTGTGAAAGTGTATGAGAGAGAAATGTGACATAATATGGCAGAGAATGAGAGTATGGGAACATAATGAAAGGAATGAGAAAATAGAAAAAAATATAGAATAAAGTATAATTTGTGATGCTGTAAAAATAAAAGAGTAAAAACAATGAGACCGTGAGAAAATAGAAACATGTAAATATGAGAAAGGGGAAAAGAGAATATGTGAAAATAAAAGAATATTAGAGTTTAATACGAAGGAATGAGATAGTAAAATGGAATTGAGAATGAAAGATTTGGCAGATACAGATAAATGTAGAGAATATGCTGAAAATATGAGGTTAAACACAAGAATAATGTAAAATATAGTATAAGAACATTTATGGAGACTAAACGACGAAATAAGGAGACAACATAAGCTACGGGGCTTTGGAAATGAGAAAATAATAGTGTGAGATAAAAGAATGGGAGCAAGAATGAACCTAGAACGGGCGAGATATGGGACAAAAATAAAAGAATGAGACACTTGAGATATTGAGAGATGAAAAACAATAACAAGAAAAAATAGACACGGGAACATCATTTTAGAACGTTCCATGTGGGAGAATGGAAGGAAGGGACGGCAGTCCAGGTGGGTTTGGGAAACAGCGCAGGCGCGGACAGGTGGGCGGAGCATGAGTGTCTACTGGTGGCTGCTGCGCACCTGGAGTGTGACTGAGAATTGAGGTGAAGAGCCGAATCACACCGCTGGGCCCAACATCAAGCCTTGAGGAGTCAGGTGAGAGAGGCGGCGGGGCAGAACTTAACAGAGGCTCTAGAACGTTTAGAATGGAGTAGGCTAGTCAAGGCAGGGTACAGTGAAATTTGCCACCTCCCTGGCATCTGGTGATTTTACCTTTGTGGGATAGGGGAGTGTATGTATACCTGATGCAGGACAGGGCAAATGTACCGGAGTGGGAGACCAAGCCTTGCACCAAGAGAAGAGGGTCCTTTGGCGGAGAGTGTAGAAATAATTCAACACACAAAGTTAGAGTCAAAAGGAAAGTTTATTAGAAAAGGGGTGATGCTCCACAGTGTGGTCTCCTCAGAGGCAGAGAGTGAGAGGGACTCCGAGTGTTCAGGGAATTCAGTTTATGCACCATTCTTTAGTTCTCATTTGTTTTTTAAAAAAATATGGATCTACAATGAGGAAGGGTAAGGGTAGAGTATGTAATCTGAAACGCTTGTTGGCAGTTCTCAGACTTTCTGTTGGTTCCCCGTGGTTATAGCCGTAGGGAATGAATGATTTTGTTTTGTGTAGGGCGTGTAGGGCGCCACTTAAAGACTCTGTTTTTCCTGTTTTTCCTTCAGGGTGTGAGGAAATGGGTTGTTAGCAACTCCAGCAGAAATCTTCCTTTGTTCTTTCTGTAGGAGTCCTCCTGGCCTGGCTGCAGGGCTGATCAGCATATTGCAATCTCTGAATGCAGTTCGCTTGAACGCTTTAGTTCTCTTGCCTCTTCCCTACACTGTAACCATACTTTTTCTTTATCCTGAAGTTTGAGTTTGTTATAATTTGACTGACCTCTAGAGTCTCACGATTTGAGCTTTCAAAGTCCATTATTGTTTCTTTACTTTTACCTTTAGGTTGGATTGTTTGCTGTATTTTAGCTAATCTGTTAGAAAAGAAGCTTTTACTTTGTAAGTACCTACGTGGCCGCATCATTGGCTGTATTGACGTAGGAAGCACTATATAACATAAGGTTACTTTGGACACCCCGAGATTCCTGTCACTATGGGAGAGCCCTTCCCATTAGCACAAAAAGGCTCCAGAAACTCACAATTCGTTGTCTGTTGCCCACCCTGTGTTTTACACTATTTTAGTGTTTAGTATTTATTTGTCATCGTTTTTAAAGTTTTCATTTTGTTTCTTTTACAGATTTTCATCAGGCTTAGTGTTGAAAATCGCCTATAACCCCACTATCAAATGCCTTAGTGGTCATTTATTTAAAATCTATTTTAATGGTAAGCAATACTGATTTTTAGGGGAGGGAGCAGAGCTGGTTTGTCCTTGATGCACTAAATTAAACAGGTGATTTTGGATCTTGTGCCAAGGATGAATCTCCTCCTAGGAAATGTCAGGAATCTTGTGATCTTTGAATTGTGAAACAGTTTATTATAATTTCATATGAGCTACTTTTCAAAGAATATACATATGCTGTTTTTAGAAGCTTTGTATGATTGAAGGAAAGTGAATCAATACGTTTTAGGAATTAGATGTGCACTCGAACAGGTGAACAAAAGAGAAAATTTTTTGTGCTCTTGAACAGGTGAACAAAAGAAAATTTTTTTCCCTAAGAGAATGTGTATTCATTGTACCATCTAAACTAGGGATTTACAGGTGGAAAAAATGTCTCAGAATGATTCAGTAAATCCTTTTATCATGGAGATTTTTCTCCATGGAAATTTCACAGTTTCTTTAGAGGGGGGAAACGTTACCTTGAAGGAGAATATATATTTTTTTCCTTGAAAGAATAGAAAATTCAATGTGTAGTAATGAGATCTTTCAGTAACTGTTCCTTCTAGCCAGTGGGCTGGTACTTAGCTTAGATACTTAGATCTAAGAGTTTACTTAGCAAGTTAAATTCATTTTTTCACCACTAAGTTGCCAGCTTCTCCTATATAGACCATTCTTTCTTTTCTTTTTTTTTTTCCTATTAAGCATTTTAAAAAGTCATTGTCAGTACATGGTGTGTTTTAAAAACAAGTCACTTGCCTCACCCTACTCTTTGGAATTGTTCTGTTAAAAGATTTTAATATGTTTCACATGAAAATCTTATAAAATCTTTGCTGTAAGAATGTGTATATATATGAAATTCGAGAAAATGCTATACTCTGAATATCTTATGAATAATCATTTTAATGTAATAATTCCCAAATAGGTTACATTTCAAAATTATTGTTTTTAACAAGCTATTTTTATTTCTACATTTTATCTCATAATTTAACTTCTAGATCTATGTTTGTTAGTTCCTGTTTGTTTCATTTTTCTCCTCAGACTTTTGGCTTATGAGAAAACATGTTTGAATTAATATTTCTGTAAATTATAATAGTAGGGGTTTTATAAACTACAGAATGCAAAGTGAGCAAAATATCCTTCACATTGGACGATTCAAAGATTTTTTAAAAGATGTGTCCTTCATAAAAGGAGCCAAATAATGTGGCAATTAAAATTGAACCATATAAATGTGTACTCCAATTGTGAACCCTAGAAAGGTGACAGTGTAATGAGATTTGACAGCATGTAGAAAGGTGAAAACTCATTAACAAGCCAGAATCTGCATTAAAAAAATTGATTAGCATTTTTGTATTATGTAAGAAGATTGCTTAGTATTTCAGGAGGAGAGCAGCAGTTCTGTGGCATTTAAATCTATTCTGAATTAAAAATGATCAGTTTAAAAAAATTACAGAAAATTCTTATGCAAATGAAATATAATCAAGCCACGCTTCAGAGTCATTATGCATGATTGATATACACTGTAACTTGCTTACTAATTCAAGGAGCAGAGGAATTCCAATTATCGTATTGTTTATGCAGTGCTATGCCACACTGCTGGAAGTGATATTAAATTGATTACGATAAACGGTGTAAACCAACAAGATGAGTTCTTATCCAACTTGACATTTATTTTATATGAAACCATGAGAATTTCTTACTATCCTGAAAACCTCAGCTTCCTAAAGAATGTTGACAACTTTGACGTTCTTAAAGATGCCAAAATCAAGGTGAGAGAGCATGCAGATAAGAGCGAATGCTGCTGTATAATACCTTTAATAGAAAACATTTACTTGTTGACCTAAAGGTTTGTTTGTTGATTTGTCATCAGTAATTAGAGATTTCCCTAATGTATTTCTTTAGCGAGAGTTCATATCTAGTTGTGAGAATGGTTGGTAATGAAATTGCAAATTGGGCTCACCTTTGAAAACTATGACGTTAACTTGCCCAAATTTTTCACAGCTTCCAGAGTTATAACGATTCTTAAATATATCACAACTTAAAAAATCGATACTGGTCTGTTTCAGCAGTTCTTGGTCTAACTTTAGGATTTTGACATGCTGATTAGTTCAGGATAAAAGCTAACGTTGAGATATCAAAAGCGTTTCTTTTTTTAAGTTTTAAGAAGACAGATTTTAAGATGCTCTTTTTGATACTGCTTGCAAATTGAGCTAACCTTGGAAATCTATGATGTCAACATGCTCAAATTTCTCACAGCTTTCAGAGTTTTAAAAATAATTTTTAATTACTGTTTTTAGGCTTTTCTAAGTTAAAAAAAACAATGGTTGATTCAGTATAAAAGCCAATGTTGGCATATCAAAAGTGTTTCTTTTTTATTTTGAAAGTTTTATGTGACAAATTTTAAAATGTCTTTTTCATACTGTGGGGGAAGAAGAAATTTTCCTCTAATCCTTCAGGGTTCTTTTGGCTGGTCTAATAGTTAAATATATGTGTTATTAAACTTCTATTTGTTTTTCTCCTATTAATCTATATTTTATAACAAGGGGGTGGGGGAATGACCTCAGCCAAGTACCTTGAAGGGTAGAGGGAAAATTATTCTTCCTCTCCTATAATATATAATACTATAGTTCAGAGTTTATCATGGTTAATATTTTGTTACACTTTCTTCTAGTCTTTTCACTATGAGGGTTCTCCAGTGTTCATTAAAATCCAATAGAAACATATTAATGTCTGAATATTTGTGACCTCAATGTTTAAACCAATGGGATCTTATTTAAAATTGTATTTTGGTTACAATTGACATACAATATTATATTAGTTTCAGGTGTTTAAGATATGATTAGACATTTATATACTTATGAAGTGATCACCCTGATAAATCTAGTACCCATCCAATACCATACATATTCATTACAATATTATTCACTACATTCCCTATGCTGTACTTTATATTCCTGTGACTATTTTTATAACTGACGATTTGTAGTTCTTAATACATTCCCCTAACCCCCTCCCATCTGACAACTATCAGTTTATTCTCTGTATCTATAAGTTTATTTGTTTTTTGTTGTTGTGGTTCATTTTAGTTTTGTAGATTCTGCATGTAGGTGAAACCATATGATATTTGTCTTTCTTTAACTTATTTCACTTAGCATAATACCCTCTAGGTCCATTTATGATGTCTCAAATGGTAAGATTTCATTCTTTTTATGGCCGAGTAATATTCCATTGTACATATGTATTACCTCTTTATTCATTCACCTCTTGTTGGACATTTAGGTTACCTTCGTATCTGGGCTATTGTAAATAATGCTGCAATGAACATAGGGGTACATATATCTTTTCATATTAGTGTTTTGTATTTCTTTGGATAAATATCCAGAAGTGGATTTTAAAGGTTATAAGGTAGTTCTATTTTTGATATATTGAGGAACCTCATGCTGTTTTATCTCCATAGTGGCCGCACCAGTTTTCAGTCCCACCAAAAGTGCATGACGGTTCACCTTTCTCCACATCTTTGCCAAAACTTGATTTTTGATTTATTAATGATACCCTTTTGACAGGTGTGAGGTGGTATCTCATTATGATTCTGACTTGCATTTCTCTAATAATTAGCGACTTTGAGCATCTTTTCACATGTCTATTGGCTGTCTGTATTTCTTCTTTAGAGAAATGTCTATTCAGGCCCTCAGGGGCTTCTTATTTTTTCATTTGAAATGTATCGTAATGTCCATACTAAAACTTCTTTGCTTCTATATTCTGTTGTTAGTCGAGAAAGAAAGAAAGTTGTTCCCTTTTTTTCTTTTGGAGATTGGTGGAACTTTATGGAGTCAGAGAAGTTTAATATGAGGTAGTAATCCCTAGAGCAGGGATGCTCAAACTCAGCATTGTGCTCCAGATTATTCTCTGTTGTGGGGGACTATCCTCATGCATTGTAGGATATTGTTGGATGTTTAGTAGCAATCTTAGTCTTGGTGGAACAGATGTCAGCAGCATTAGTGTGGCTAGTTGTGATAACCAAAACTGTCTCTACTCAGTGAAATGTTTTCTGAAGCATGAGAGGCAAAATCACCTAGATTGAGAACCATTGGGTTAGAGGAAGAATACTGGTAGGACGGAGGAAGGGGGACTGCAAAATGGACCATGCGCACAGGAGGGGGGGTATAGGGAGAAGGAAACAGAGTGAGCGCAAGACTAATGGAGAATGTAGGAGGGAGGAAAGAAGGGAATGTGCAGGAGAGAGAGAGAACAAGAGGAAGGGGATTGCCAGAAGGAAGGAGATTGCAGGGGAGAGTCTACAAGGATCAGACCACCGAGCTGAAAGAGCGAGCGGGCCTGCTGTCAACCTTGACGTAGGAAGTGTGGGCGCTTGTGAGTAAACATGTCTTCTACTGAAGGGGCCACCGGTCTGCTGTTTCACCCAATTATTCCTGTGTGGAAAGACAGGCTCGGGATACTGAATCTCCACTTTTTTTTCTAGGGAGAGCAAAGATTTCTTTTGATTGAAAAATACAAATATTTTAAGTTACCTTTACAAACACTTATTAGTGGCCCCCTAAGTGCTAAACACTATTGTAGGCAACGTGGGTAACAGGTAGTGTTCCTTCTGTCATAGAACCTCAGTTGAAGTGAAGTGAGACAGACAGGTAAATGTCAGGTTATGATAAGTTGTTGAATACAAATAAAGCCAGGTAGGAGGGGTTTAGTCAGTATGAGATGGTAAAGGAGACATCTCTGATATGAAGTAATCTTTGAGATGGCACTTAAAAAGAGGGAGAGGATGAGCTATGTGAGATGGGAGCATCGGAGCATTCCAGGCAGTAGAAACAGTGAGTGCAAAGGTCCTGTGGCAGGAGAGCTTAGGAAGAGCAAACAGTTCAAAATGGCTGAGGGTAGTAAGCAAGAAAAAGCAGGATATGGCAGAAGATGGGATCAGCTGGGTAATGAACAGCCTTATGGGCCATGATGCCTCCTTTGGCCTTTAGAGAGTAACAGAGATAGCCAGTTGGAAGGTTTCTGAATAGAGGAATGGTATCATGATATTCCTTGTACTTCTGCCGTTTTCCCGTGTCAGCAGCGTGAGAATCCCCTGAGTGTTGCCAAAATGCAGATTGCTCAGTCCCACCCTAGACTTACGAAAGCAGTTGCTCTGGGATGGGGCCTGGGAATCTGCATTCTCTAATAAGGTTTGTCAGGTGTCTCTGATGTGGATGGGTAAGGAGCACACTTTGAGAAACACTGCTTTCGAGGGATGTGCATGACTAGTGTAGAGAACACAGGGGCACAGGCAGAAGCAGCAAGAGTTGCTGAAAAGCTATCACACTATCCTGAGCCAGAAATCTTGGCGGCCTGGATCACAGTGGTTGAGGATATTCATTACCTTAACATTATACCTGTTTTTGCTGAGCTTGTCTTTGCATCTCTAAAATGTGCACTATAAGATCTTGGCAGGCTTTAAAGATTAGGGATGTGTATAAAATATTTGAAAATATATTTTCAGAATATGATTAAGTCCAGTAAATACGTGATCTATAGATCGACTCCTGACCTCCTCCAGTCTGATGTTGGCTTCCGATTTAGGGAGAGTGTACCCCCATATCCCATTCGCAAACACAAGTTACAACTGATGTAGCCACTTTTGGAGTCACTCATTAAGAAAGCACCATCTTGGAAGGATAGGATTGTTTCAAATATGAAATATTTTTCTACTTTTGTATGTACATAGGCCACTTCTATTATTATTATTATTATTTTTTATTTTTAGATGAGACAACCCTTGGTTGACCTCACAGATTGTAAGGACCTTGTCAGTTTACAATCCCTTATTGTTTTATTTTTTATACCTACAGCACCTGGTCTTCCTAGGTGGTCTCCCATCCAAGTATTAACTAGGCCCGACCCTGCTTAGCTTTTGAGATCAGATGAGATCGGGCTCATTCAGGGTGGCATGGCTGTAGACAATAGGCAACTTCTAATTTGATTTCAGGCAGGTGAGCAGTCCATGCAGTGACTGATAGGCAAAAAGGGCCACCTTTATCACATTGGCATCCGCTGCCCTTACTGCTACGTCATAACACCTTAGTTTTGATGTAGTGGGTTTTTTTATTTTATAGAGTGCTTTTGTCTGTATATTAATAATTTCACAGTGGCCCTGTCTAGGTATTAAAAACTCCATGTTCAGGCAAGTCAGCTGGACCTCAGCAAAGTTAAGTGACTTGTATAAGAGCACTCCTCTGAAGATGTGATGGAGCCCGAAACAGGATTCCAATTTTCCTCATCCTATTACACTATGTGGCGATTGTGTGTGCTTGTGTGTGTTTGCGTGAGTGTGTATAGGTGTGCTTGTGTGAAAGTGTGTGATTGTGTTCCGTTCTGTAGCTGAACAGCAGATATCTATTTTCCTTTTTATTTTTATTCTCAAATACCCATACACGTTTAGAATAGAGCATTCTTTATTTTTTAAAATGATATTATCTATTAAGAATATCAAATTGATGAAAGGAATGATTACCTGTGTATACATCACCCAGCTAAGAAATAAAACATAACTATACAGTTGAAACCTTTTATGTGGCTTCCCTGATCCTGTAATCTTCTTTGCCTTGACAGTCTATACTACATTTTTAGGGCCCATTTATTTTTAAATGAGTACTCTTTTCAAATGTTAACAGTTTAATTTGTGTCCAAGAATAATTGCATACATATCGATGTGTGTTTATATATATGTATGTATACACTTGTATATATATATATACATAAATGTATACTTAATGTTTCAGAAGTTGATTTACTGTCATCTTAAGATCAACGATAACATATTTCTATAGCAATTTTACATTTATGAAATACTTTGAAATATTTCGTCACATTTTACCTTATGAATTGACACATGTGCAGGTCCTCTGGACCTACAAAGTCTCTGAAGGTCAAATAGATACAGATGTGTGAGCCTGGTTGGTGCAAAGTATTTGCTTTTGATAGTCCCCTATCCCAACCATTGTATGTCTGCTAGAGAATCATGCTTCAGAATTCTCTTTTATTTTAATAGGCATGAATGTGAAGCAATAGGGTATTCTTCCGCTTCTGCATTGTAGTCAAATACACCATCTATCTGCATAAATACATTTTAATTTATTTCAGATTATTAGATGTAAAAACTTGACATGCATTTGACTAAGAGCAACACCTGTATGTTTCTTGGAACTTCTTGATATTCTTTTTTAACAGTTTTCATAAGTCAGATTTTCTCCGATGGTTCCTTTCTTATTTCTGGTTAGATAGAGCTGTATGAGTTCTCTTCATTTCATTCCTCAGCTTCTCCAGAGCCACATTTTGCTCTGGAAAGGGAAAGAAAATCAACTGATTTTCTTCCTCAGACTCAGAATTGGTGCAATAATTTTCTATAATATATTTTAGGTCATTTTTCTCATGTTCCTAAGTAATTTATGATCTTTAACCATGTTTTTCCCCCCTATGACTAAATCATCATTAAAAAAAATAGGGATAATACACCTGCTGGGGGAATGTTGAAGGACTGAGGAAAAGTTGAATTGGAAGAAAAGTAAAGTTTACCCTTGACCAGCTATGCTAAGTGATATAAGAAAATGAGTGGCAAAGGGTAGTAGCCCCAAACTCACACAGGGAGGGAGGTGATCCAACCATATTTATTAGCAAAACTCTGTGGATGTCAATAGAGAATTCACTTTTTAGAATGTAGTGGTTAATGACATCCTGAACGAAGGTGTGCAAGTAATCTGTTTTTGTTGCCTGGATTTCTTGCATTACCAAATGCAGTACGTATGGTAATTATTATATTTTAAAGAACTGATTATATCTATGAACCTCAAATAGATGGATCTGTTAGTGAACTATCAAACTGATAAAAGGAATAATAACAGTGATTACCTGTGTACACATCACTCAGCTGAAGAAATAAAATGTTACTTAGAGTTCAAGGCTTTAACTCACCATTTCTGCCATTTGGAAATCTGAAAATATTTCATCTAGATTAAACGAACTCTCGGGCAGTTGTGGCTATGAAAAAGATGATTTGTTCCACAGTAAGCATGTCGCTTCTACAGTCAGTAGGAGGCTAAGAGGAGAGTTGGGGGGCAGTGCTTTAAACTCAGGCTGCGATCTATGGCTTAAATACTTCCGAACTTGTGCTCTATGAGCTTTCTAGCAAATCATCAAATTTCAAATTGAGCTTTTCACTTTACATTGAATATTGGGCTTAAAGCTGGCTGACATATTAACTCAGAAGATATTTCATTAATAGCTGCTCAAAGAGGGTAAAGGATAACTTTACCATAATTATAGGATAAGTAAAGCATATTAAGGAAAGATTATAAATGAGACTAGATGTCACATCTCGATATAAAAATGTAGTTCCCCCACCCCCAGTGATAGAGCCTGCTACCATGGAGTCATTTGGGCATCATAGCACAACGAAATACTTGACAGTGTTGCCATGTGAATATTCTGCATGAAACCAGGCTTGGCTGGGTCAGTCGAGACTGACAGTGTGGTGGCTGTTATAAATTGTAGTTCAGCTAACTACTTAGCATTGAAAGCAAAATAAACATGTAATCCCTGAAAACAAGGGTTGGTTCATGAAATAAACATTTTCTGCTTTAGAAAAAACTTTATACAGTTCAAGAGAGTTTTGTTTTTAAAACATTACTTACTAATTGCATTGAAGCATAAAAATAACTCTTAAGGTTTCTCTCAGTCTGTTTCATACTATTGCATATACAATATTTAATTAGATGTTTCATTAAATTTATGAATGTTTTCAACTCATGTTGAATATAACTTATTAAATTTTAATTTTAAATGACAGTGTAACAACCTCTTTTGGAGTCACCCTGCTTAGGCTGGCTGTGACTACATACATTTATATATTTTGCCTATGCAACCAGAGGTGCATGCACACAGGGAACAACTGAACAGCTTGTCTTCCTTTCTGCTCTCTACCTGCCTTCAGCCCAGATATTACTTGTCAACTTATCTTTTCTTTGGCACTCTGCCCAGTGATCTGTATATAGGAGGTATTTAATAAATGCTAAGCGATAAACACATTTCTGTTTGAGCAGCCAGTGGAGTCAAAGGGAATAATTACAAAATATTATAAAGTCAGGTGTTCAAGCTCTGTCTGTAAGAATATGTGCAATCTTGGGCCATCCCTCCCTTTTTTTTTAACTTTTTACCCCATCCCTTCACTCCCCTCCCCTTCGGCAACCATCAGCTTGTTCTCTGTATCTCTGGGTCTGTTTCTGTTTTGTTTTGTTTGTTTATTTGTTTTGTGTTTTTAGATTTCGCATATAAGTGAAGTGATACAGTATTTGTCTTTCTTTGTCTGACTTTATTCACTTAACATAATACCCTTGAGGTCCAACAATATTGTTGCAAATGGCAAATTTTCATTATTTTTCATTGCTGAGTAATTGGGACTCTCTGGGCCTTAGTTTTCTTACTTGTCATCTGAATGTCTTAGACCCAGTGGTTTCTGAAAACCAGTCTAGAATTAACCTATAGTTTGATGATCCCCTCCCCTCTTATACTACCTAATATCTCGGTTCCATCTTTACCTCCAGTGAAGATGCTCCTGTGTGATTACCTTAATGTCATTTGGCTAAGTGTTTGTTATGCTTTTAATTTTTCACGTTCATATAACTTCTGCATTGACATTAGGAGAAAAACAAAAATAGTCTTTTCCTGTTCAAAGGGTAAGAGAATATTTAATTTACATCAAACTAACAACATATTTGATCTGAATCATCACACTAAACACACTTCTGGTTAGGAATGGCCTTTGCCTACCTGCCCTCAAATTTTCCCCATAAACATTTCCTGGCTTCTTCCATTTAGAGCTTTGGATGGGAAGTCTGGGGGACTAGCTACCAGATCTTCAGCTGCTCCAAAATCCCCATGACACCAAAGGCCAGTCACTTCCCAGATTGCACTTCAGTTTCCCCAATTGTCAAATCACGGAGCTTTATTTGATGACATCTAGAATCTGTTATAATCTGATTCTGTGTGAATCTGTTTGACCATACCAATCATTTAAAGACAAAGAAAGGCACAAAAACTTTTAATGAGCACCTACTATGCACCAAAATTACAGGTATACTTTAGAGGTAAGGAGACTGAGGACCAGAGAGGTTAGAAAGCATGGCTAATCATTAATAAACTAACAAAGCTACAAATGGCAGAGTCAAGACTTGGTTCTGTGTCTTTCTGATTCCATAAGCCACACTGGCTGGACAGGCAAATTAGATCCATTTTACTTTATTTTATTCAGTAGGTGATGGGGAACAAGTTTTGATCAAGGGTTAGTGTGACAAAGGCATAATTTAAAATGGTCAGCATGATCATATTCTTGGAGGATAGCAGCCATATTCAATTCATCTCTTTACTTTCAACCTCTAACGGTATTTAGCAAATTGCAGGCACACAATTGATGATTATTGAATGGGTAGGTGGATGGATAAATGAATTATGGTGATGAATAAGTCATTAAATCAGAGAAAGGAGATACACTAGTGATAATGCTACTGTGATCATCTGGACATGAGGCAATAAAAGTTTGAACTGGAGTGGTGGTAGCGGGAAAAGAAAAGACACATATAAAGAGGAAAAATTCACTGGACTTGGAAAGCAATTAGATATGGGCATGAGAGAAGCCACAATTATGACCCCAAAGTTCTGAAGCCTTGTCGGTTGCCACGATGATTTGATATCATTCTCTGAATTCTTGTGATTGGTTTGTAAGCCGGCATCTATTACCGAGCGCAGTGGAGGTCTGCAAGCAACAGAAAACAAATGGAACACAATAACATCTGAATGAGTTGTAAAACTGAATCCATTTATATTTGAGTTTGACCCACATAAGGACCAAAAAAATACAGTGAAAGGGAGGTGGTGGGGAAAATAGAGCATATAGGTCTCATGTAGAGGTTAATTACAAGTGGCTATTGTTGACACTGCTTTCTTTTAAACTATTTTCTGCCTCATTTTCTCTCTTTTCTTTGTCTAATCAAGATGTTTGCTAATTGATGTTAAACTGGGTACCACATGTTCATGTGTAGGAGTCTTCCAGCATGGAAAAGTAGAGATCGTTGCCAATTACCGAGGCAACTGTACCAGTCCAAGTTATGTAGATTTCACAAAGTGGACATCTCATCAATGAGGTTGCTAAGAACCAAGAGGTTGTAGAATATAAAGGGAATACTATTTTTTCCCCAGAGGAGATGTCTTCCATAGTTCTAAGCAAGATGAAAGAGTTTGCTGAAGCCTATTTAGGGAGAACAAAAGTAGAAAATGCAGTAATTATTGTCCCAGCCTGCTTAAATGGTTCACAGTGTGGGGCTACCAAGGACGCAGGGACCATCACTGATCTTAATATCCTGAGAATCATAAATGGGAACCTATTGCAGCAGCCCTTGTCTATGGCCTGGATTAAAAAAAAAAGAAACTTTAAAACAGAGGAATATTTGCTGATCTTTTTGACTTAGGTAGAGGCACCTTTGATGTATCTATCTAAAACATCCAGGATGACATCTTTGAAGTAAAAGCCACAGTTGGTAATGCTCATCTGGGTGGGGGGAACTTTGATTACCATATGGTGAATCATCTGATTAGAGTTCAAATATAAACACAAGAAGGATACAGCCTCCAACAAACAGGCAGTATTCTGCCTCCAGACTCCCTGTGAGAAGGCAAAATGTGTCTAATTTCTTTGCTCATGCCAGGATTGAAATTGATTCATTCTAAAAGGATGTAGATTTCTACACTGCCATTCCCCGAGCCCACTTTTAGCAGCTCAGTGCTTTTCTGTGCTACCTCAAAGCTGGTAGAGAAATATCTGAAGGATGACAAACTTGATAAAAGCCAGATTAATGAAATTGTGCTGGTGGTTGGTTCCACTTGTATCCCAAAGTTCTAAAAATTGCTGAAAGATTTTTTAAAATGGAAAGTTGCTGTAGAAGACCATCAACCCTGAGGAGGCAGTGACGTATGGTGCAGCTGTACAAGCAGCTATTCTCCTGGGTGACAAATCTGAATGTGCACGAGCTCCTGTTCCTTGATGTTACTCCTTTCTCTCTGGGCATTGAATTGGCATGTAGGATGTGACATCCCTTATCAAGAAAAACACCACTAGTCCTACAAAGCAAACCCCAGTGTTCACAACTTACTTTGATGACCAGACCACTGTCTTAGTAAAAGTTTATGAGGGAGAAAGGTCTTTAACTAAAAGAAAAGGAAAACTGCTTGGCAAGTTCATACTGCTGGGATCCTTTAGCTTACTAATGTGGCATTCCTAAAATCCATGTGACCTTTGACATAGACACCAATCATCATCAATATAAGTGCTGCAGACAGAAGTCCTGGCGGGAAGAACAAAATCAACATTACTAATAATAAAAACTTCCAGTAAAGATGATATTGACCAGAGTATAAGAGAAGCAGAAAAATATAAATTAGAAGACTAAGTCAATAGATAAGGTAGCAGCCAGAAACACCATGGAATCCCACATGTTCAATGGCATGCAAATGGTTTAAAATAATACCTTCAGATTTAAGTTCGGTAAAGAAGATGTAAGAGGAAGTTTCTTGAAAAGTGCCGGGAAGTGTTCAGCTACCTCAAGTGTAGCCAGGTTGCTGAAAGAGATGAGTGTGAGTATATGCAGAAAGAGTTTGAAGGAGTCTTAAGTCTGAGTGTCATCCGGCTTTACTACCATCAGATCTGATTGCTGAGTCTCCCACAGCTCAGAGGAGCCTAGGTCTAGTATTGATGAAGTAGTCTAAACAATCATTCTTTAGGACTTTCCTGTTCTTTACAGCCATTTATGCAGTCTCTATTTCAGTATTTCATGCTTAGTTTTGCAGGATCAGTATATATGAAAAAGGAGAGTCAAAACCTAGTTTCCTGATAAGAATTTGTAAGTTCATTCAACATTTTTAACATTAATGCTTCTACATCTTGTGTGTTTATGAACTTCAACACATTGTTTTTAACATCTGACGTTTATATATGGTGACTTATTTGGGAATTAGCCCTTATAAAATATTTAAACACTTTAATAGTACCATCCCACAGTCTTGCCACTTTAATAAGAATGACTACTTGTGAGCAAATATTGTGGCTGAAAACTTGTATGAACATTTTGTTCTATTCATCTATATTGCACTATAGAGTTTATCCCTTTTAGTCATATTTCTGTGTATTTCTTCAAAAAGTATTCATAACGCACTGATGTGTGTGTCTCTCAATTTACAAAGAAATTATAATCCTTCCCAGGTCAAAGTTACTTTTTATGATTGTAAGTCTTCTCACTGTATGTTGTTTAACAAGGGCTGGAATGTTTTTTTCTTACTACTAATTGTTCATACATTGACTTCTCAGCTATGTATGTATAAACATCTATTGATTTAAGGAAGAAAAGATCTGTTCCTTGATCTTCAACTCAACACAATTGAAATGAAAATATGTTGATAATGACAACCAGTCAATGAATTCTATGACATTTTTGAGTTATAGAAAAGAAATATTTCATTATGCATCAGAAACATGGCACCATAGTTTTACTGTCATTCTTAGGGGCAAGAGTATATTTAATTTACTTAAAACAGAGAAAGCTTATTAAAGGAGGGATCCTGATATTAGGAACAATTACAACAGAATTGAAAGAAAATAGTAAAGGAATGTATTGATTTTGGTTAGGTGAGATATCTGATTTTCTGAAATTACCCAGGGATTCCTTTCTCACATGGGTTTAGGATTTTGAAAGAAAAAAAAACTGATCATAGGTTGGAGCCTAAGACTAGAGACCTGAGAATTTGGCTTCTTGGGTCAGTGGATGGTAATGAACATGTACATCAATCAAGGGCAGAAGTGTTCTATTTAAGATAAACTCAATTTTCTGATCTTAATTGTACATATTAATTTAGAGTATTGAATTAAAAAAAATCCCTGAATGAGATCAGTTCCCTTCAGCTCAGTCATCAAACCTTTATTGAACATTCTATATTCAAACACCTGAATTCTGTGTTGACCCACAGAGGCCCACATTCCAGTGAAGCAGTAATGGCAAAATCAGAGAGCTGGACATGTGAAGGTTATAAGACGATCCAGAGTGCCTGAGGGCATCATACTGGCTTCAGAGGAGGAGCAGATAAGGGGAGCATGGTAGACCAGGCAGAATGCCTGGCAGTAGGAGTTGTGCTCTACTAATAGGTTTTACCTTTCTCCTCCTCAAGAATGGGAATGAGTCTGGATGCACAGGGCCTTAAAACTGGTTATTTTGAGAACAGGAAGTTGTGAAAAGTGGTGGGTCAAGGGCCAAATAAACAATGATATTGGTGATGATGTGGGGATGGTTAAATACCACAAGGCAAATTTAAGGTGGAATTAAGTCATGCAAACAGCAACTAATGAATTTCTATGAGAAGAGAGGCAAGGCAAGGTTTACGTTAGCCGACCAGGCCAAAATTTGGAGGAAGCCCATCGAAACTGAGGGAACAGGAAGTGCTATATGAGTTTGCCAGGACTGCCATAGTAAAGTACCACAGACTAGATGGCTTTAACAACAGGATTGTATTTGCTCACAGTTCTGGATCTGGATTTGCTCACAAGTCGGAGTTCAAGGTGTCAGCAGAGTTTTCTTCTGAGGGCCATGAGGGAAGGACCTGTTCCAGGCCTCTCTCCCTGGCTAATAGATGGCCATCTTCTCTCTATGCCTTCATGCGGTCTTCCTTCTGAATGTGTCAGTGTCATGATCTTCTCTTCTTAAAAGGACACTAGCCATATTGTCTCAGCCCCCACCCTATTTTAACTTAACTAATGACCTCATTTTAATTTAATTACTTTTGTAAAGATCCTGTCTCCAAAAATGGTCACATTCCGAGGGTTAAGACTTCAACATATGGATTTTGGGGGAAGACAAAATTCAGCTTATAACAATTACCTTGGTTTTAATAAGCATCATGTCCGTCTCTAAGTACTGGCTTCTGAGCCAGATAAAACAGTGGATATTCATTCTCCCTTGGCATCTGAATAAGGGTTCACAGGACTCGGTGATTTGAATGAGCCTAGAAAACTAAATGAGAAGGGTTTGGAGAGAGTGTGCTGAGACATGTCAAGCAGAAGGAAAATGAGATGGGTGAAGGAGGATGCAAAATTTTCTTTGTAGGTGCAGAATTTAGACAACATCATTGGTAGAACCGTATAAGCCTAAGAAGGATTAATATGGAGATGTCTCAAATATAACTATATATTTGCATCATTTTCAATGAAAATGAGCCTTTGTTTGACTCGTTGTTGCTAAACATTAGACATACTGCCTTGATGACAGCTTTCTGGAGACATGAAATATAAACCAAACTGACGGGATACTAGTGTTTATCCATCTGCCCGATGTGAATTTAGTGGTATTTAAAACTCAATGATTTTTCAGAATCTCACAATAGGAATACAGTTTCATTAAATCTTATTTGAGAGGCAGGAATGAATAACTGCTATAGTGTTCCACAGAACAAGGTCTGAGCCAATATTTTGAAGCTATTGGCAGTTCTTTCTGTATTGAGAAAAAAAAATACTACGCTGGACATAGCGATTGCTCAATAAAGTAGATCTTTTATGGACTAATAAATTATTGGGTTTTATAGCCTTTTTTAAAATAAAAAATATATCCTACCAGTGGGTTTCTGATATCAATGGAAACCTAAAGGCCAGTGCTAATAAAAGAACATTAGGCTTAATCAATCAAATCTAAGTTATGTTTTCTAATATAAATTATATCTGCATATTTAACACGTATTTACTCTTTCATGCAGCAATACGATGGCAATTTATGACACATAAAATTGGTGTGTCAAATAAGGGCATCATAAAATTGTTTTTACTGTTTTATCCATTACTAACATCTTGTAACAAAAGATTGAACAAACACAATAGATGTTAAAAAGTTTTCACCTGGCTCGATGATACCTCGGGCCTCTGCGGTATATAACAGCAAATCCTTAGATAGCACTGTGTGCCAACTAACACTTTTATGAATACACGTATATACATGTATACAAACACATACACTAATTTAATCCTCACTAAAGCTCTTATGAGATAAATACTTTTATTTTTCATTTTACAGATGAAGAAACTAAGGCACAGAGAGGTTATGTAACTTGCCCAAAGTTATATGACTAGCAAGTATTAGAGCTGGGATTTGAATCCAGGCAGTGTCTCCTAGAAAATATTTTGTTCACTCAGTACTTGCACACACACCCTATATAAACACTTAGGAGAACACAGAGCTGGAGACCTGGTCTGAATTCCAGCCCAGCCCTGACCTTCATGTTCAATTAATGCAGGTAGATGGGGGCTCTCCGTTAGTGTGTGTGCTTCTCGTTGACTTTTGCTTTTGGTTTCTAAAAATTGTGCCCCACGTATCTCCTAGAAAACCCCGCTTACCTCTTCATTTACTGCCTTGTTGCTAAGCTCCTGTTGCTAAGTCTCCTTCCCTGTGGATGTTACACTTTCGCTAAGTAAATGCTTCTCATCCCCCACCATTATCTTCTGGATCAAATTAATGGTGCCCTGCTGACCTATACAAATCCAGCTTCTTTCTCATCCCTTTCGGTTGGCACCATACCGCAATAGTTATCTTTATTGTTCTTGGACTGACACGGCATATGTAAGGTATGTGTTGACTTGTTTTGTGCAAAGTGTAACACGAAGTGGAGGGAATAATACAGGTGACAGCATCCACAAAGACTGGCAGATGGGAAGATTGGATATTGTAAAGTGACTCACTTGGAATAGTATTTCCTTATCAAAGATTGAACTCCTTTCCCATTTCTTAAGCACTACTTCATTTTCATCCATTAAGTAAAGTAGTAATAAAATAATAAAATGTAACACTTCTATTTCACTATCCTTAGCAATGGCTTTTAAATTTTATGGTTGATTATATTCTAGTGCCTCCCCTTAAATTCTGGGAATGCAGCCTGTCATAGGCCATACATATTCCAGTGGTTAAGTCCTATCTTACTTATGGATATCAGTTATAAAATTGGCCTTACTAAAATATTTGACTACTCTATGTCCCCAATCTTTCTGTGTATCTTGTGATATTTCTAAATTAGCCACGGCACATCAGAATGACTAATATGACACATTTTTAAGACAAAGAAGGAACACCAATGTGTATTTTCTTCTTTCAATAGTTCATTGAGAGCAGTGGCTCCTATGAGGCAGCATGTCGAAGGGAAGAACAGTGCACAAAGGACCGAGTCCAGCCATGAGGCCTCAGCATCCTGCAGCCATAGATGACTCACCGATAGAAGGTGGGTTTGGGGATAGTTTTCTCAAATAATTACTTGCATCACCTAAACTAGTAAAACTAAAATCCAATGGTGACAAAGTTGTACAGAAACAGGTAATAACTGATAGTGTTAAAATTAACCCCCTTAGAGCAGTTTGGCCCCTTTTGGTTTAGATATTAGATTCTTCACATTTAAATTTCTGTTAAGAAAACTGATCCAGACTGAGAAAGACTGTCTCTCACTAAGATAATATTTATAATTGCACTTTATTTATTTTAACACCCATCCACAGAAAGAAAAAAAATGAAATGCTCAGCAGTAGAGTAATAGTCAAGTAAATTAATGTCTGTACTAAATAGAATATTATATGATTATTAAAAATTGTGAACATGGAGACCGTTTTATGACAGGAGTTAGCAAATTATGACTAAGTTGGACTAAATCGATCTCACTGCCTATTTTTGTAAGTAAACTTTTATTGGAAGACACTGGTACCATTCCCTTCTGTATCTTGAATGGCTGTTTTTCTGCTACAATGGCAGAGGTGAGTAGCTGTGACAGAGACTGTATGGTTGAAAACCCTAAATGTTTACCATATGTACCTTTACAGAAAGACTTTTCAAACCCCTGACTTAAGAGATAATTATAATGAAAGGAAAGTAAAACCCTAGATTGTAGATTCGGTGGATTATGAGTAAAACTTATTCTATACACATGCCAAATACTTATGTACAAAGGACTTGCAGATAAATTGGATATTGATATGACTGAATTATAGAGGCAAAATAAGGTGATTTATTTTTCCAAGTGCTTCTGATGTTCCTGCTTTATTTTTATTTATTATTTTTAATTAGTTTATTTTTAATTCTTTAATGCCACCACATATTTGACCCCTTTTACCCCCTCCTCTCTGGTAACCACTAGGCTATTGTCCATGTCCATGAGTCTCTGGTTTGTTTGTCCTGTTTGTTTGTTGCTTTTAGATTTACATCCCACATGTAAGTGATATAATGCGATTTTCAACTTTTTCTGTCTGGCTTCTTTCGCTTAGCATGCTTATCTCGAGGTCCATCCAGGTTGTCACAAATGGCAGTATTTCATCTCTTCTTATGGCTGAGTAATATTCCATTATATATATGTACCACAGCTTCTTTAGCCAGTCATCTATTGTAGGACACTTCGGTTGCTTCCATGTCCTGGCCACTGTGAATAATGCTGCTATGAACATTGGTGTGCAAGTATCTTTTCAGATATGAGTTTTCAAGTCTTTGATGTTCCTGCTTTAAATTGGTAAACCAACATTTTAAAACTTGAACATGTCCTTCTAGGTCAGGGTGCTATGGCAAAAAAAAAATGTCAATGTGCTGGCCTGTTGTGAGTGCGCAGGGAATAGCCATTGTTGTTTGAGCACTGGCAGCCTAGCACTGTTCGCCTGTGCCAGTGATATTGACATTACATATGAGTGTACTGTACCCTCACATTGGCAGTGTTGCTTATCTGTCAGTGGATAGTTCTTTCCTTGCTGAATCCCTCTAATGTAAGCAATTAAAGGATTGACTTAAAGGACTGATGACAGGAATAGCATGCTATTATTCTGACAGTCTAGCAGTACTGAAATTAGTAAGATAATTTGATACTACATTCTATTGGTGCTTTAAAAAGTGGTACTTACTCTTGGAACCTCTCAAGGCTTGAGCCAATGTACCAACTGGAGAAACCAAACTCATAGGGGGTATGTTAATCTTTAAAGGGGATGGATCAAAAGCAAGTCAACATAGTAGTTACCCCCAGTGATATGATCAAGACACTGCATTTTGGCTGCAGAATAATGTCGTGCTCATTATTGCAAAGAAGAGGATGGTAGAGTTGGAAGATTCCAAAGTGAGGAGAGACCTTTGCCAAATTAGTCAATTCCTAAACCTCACTTTCCCATGTGAAAGATGAGGGCTGCATCAGATGAATGTTTTATAAGTATGGCCAAAGAATTATTTGGTAGTCAGAATTGTGGGTGTGGGGTGAGCCAGAGGGGAGGAGAAGGGAGGAAAGGGGGCACTTTGTAATCATATATTCTTTCAAATCCATCTGGATGATTCTGATTTGCATCCTGGGTGAATGATTGGGCTAAATGATCTCTAAATTTCTTTGCAATTGTGTTTTAGAATCTATCTATCTATCTATCTATCTATCTATCTATCTATCTATCTCTATATATACACGCATGTGTTTTATTTTGTCATCAAATGGTAATCTCAAGGTGTGAAAACATGGGAGGTACCCAGGAAAACTGAGTAACTCTTTAAATAGCCCAAGCCACCACCTTAAATACCATCTCCTAAAGATAAACGAAGATGTTGAGGGTAGGCAAGTCCCTTATGGGAGGTTTTCAGGCAAAGCTCAGTAAAGAAGGGTACCATTGTTATGCAGATTTAAGTCCTTGCCTTCTCCATTAATGATTTTCTAGAGATTTAGAGTTATCCTCTTCTTCCTGGTACTGAGAGGAAGACACCCTTACAGTTGGAGATTGCCCTCAAAAATGTAAATGTCTCTTACAGAAGAATAATTTCTACTCAGTTTTCAGAGATTTTCCTATGTTTACTGTTTCTTAAAAATCATTTGCCTAAAATAATCCTTAAGTCAAAGAGACATATGTTGGAGTGGCAAATTCTGTACCCTTTTAACCTACAGGTTATTTAGACAAAATATTGGTACATGTCTATTGTTTTTAGCTGTTAAAAGTTTTCATTTGTATCAATCAGAATTTTGTAGAAAAATGATCAGAACACACACATAGACATATAGGTGTACGTTTATTTATTTCAAGGAATTGACTTGCGCAATTGAAATTGTGGGGGCTGGCCAATCTGAAACTTAGGAGTCTTGAGGCAGAATTTCTTCTTTTTAAGGAGAACTTCAATTTTACCTTTAATCCATTTCCCGTTTGCTCCAAGACTATTCGCTGGCTGTGCGTTTACTCCGAGATAACTCACAGATTACAGTCCTAACCTTACCCCCAAAGTTTGCCACAAAACATCTTGCTTTTATTATTACTTTCGCATAGCTCTAGAATCTCAATAGTCTTTGAAAACAAATGACATCATTCTATTTATAGCATTCTGTTTTTAGTAGTGGTATTTCCATTAACAAAATATAGTAATTTTCAATTGCCGAAAATGTCAAATCCTAGAAAATGTAGCATTCCTACGCGTGATGTTAACATCATTCTCGAACAGTCGTTAGCCAGAGATTCATTTGGTGAATCCGATTTATGTATACACTTCTGTTACATCGGAATTCGAGACAAGTTCTATTTAGAAATAACTCCCAAAAACAGTTTTTATATTTTCACATTGAAAACCAGTCAGATTTGTTTCAGCTTCAAAGAGTATTTTTATGTAAAAATAAATTATAGCTAGCAGCGAGCTGCACTTTTTTTTTTTCTAAGTGGGAAATGGATTAATCTCGCCATGTATTTGTGGTTCTTCCTGCTCTCTTTTTACAGTCGATCTCCAGTTTCAAAGCATTATGATCAGAGAATATGCTTGATATGATTTTAATCTTCTTAAATTTGTCAAAGCTAGTATTGCTTTCCAACATATGGTCTATCCTTGAGAACGTTCCATGTGCACTAGAGAAGAATGTATAAGCAGCTGTTTGGGGATGAAAGGCTCTGTAAATGCCAATTATGTCCAGTTGGTCTAATGTGTCATTTAAGATTGTTATTTTCTTATCTGTTTTCTGCATGGATAATCTATCTATAGCTGGCAGTGGGGTATTTAGGTCCCCTACTATTATTGTGTTTTCATCAGTTTCTCTCTTTAGTTCTGTTAGTAGTTACTTTATATAGTTTGATGCTTCCTGATTAGGAGCATATATATTGATGTGTTTTGACATTTTATCATTATGAAGTGTCTATCATTGTCTCCTTTACCTTTTTTATCTTTTGCTCTATTTCATCAGATGTAAATATGGCTACACCCGCTTTTCTCTGGATGCTGTTTGCTTGGAATGTCATTTTCCACCCTTTCACTTTGAGTCTGTATTTGTCCTTATAGCTGAGATGTGTCTCTTGAAGGGAACATATGATTGGGTTTTGTTTTTTGATCTAATCTGCTACTCCGTGCCTTTTTATCGGTGAGTTCAGTCCATTTACATTTAGGGTGATTATTGAAATATGAGATTTTCTTTATAACCATTTTATCTTTCGTTTTATGGTAGCTCAGTGTCTCCATTTTTTCTTTACCTTGCATTTCTGTCTGTTATTTTAACTTGGTGGTATTTTATGGTTTTCCCCTCCATTTCCTCTTGTTTTGTTCTGTGTCTCAGTTTTGGATTTTTTGTGTCTGGTTATCATTAAGTTTCTGTAAAGGAAAGTTGTATGTACAAACACACAGTATTTTTTTTCCTGTCTGCATGCACCTTATCTCCATTCCCCTTTGCTGATTCAGAGCCTTACCCCCTTCTCTTTCCTGGTTTTGTTCTCTCACATTATCCTCTTTTTGCTCTAGGTTGCAGTAGCTGTTGTCTTCTTCTCTTTTTAAAGTGTTCTTTTTTTTACCTTTAACTATTATGTAATATTTAAGCTTATAATACCCTGTTCTTAATAAGGGTCAATTTCCTGTTTCTGTCTGTCTGTTGATCATCTCACTCCTAGTTATGTATTTGTCTTTTTGTTCCAGGTAGAATGCCCCCCTTCAGTATTTCCTGTAATGCAGGCCTTGTGGTAGAAAATTCCTTCAGCTTTTGTATGTCTGAAAACATGTTTATTTCTCCTTCATATTTAAAGGAGAACCTTGCTGGATATATTATTCTTGGCTAGTAATTCCCCTTTTTCAATAATTTGAAGATTTGGTTCCACCTCCTCTTAGCTTGTAAAGTTTCTGCTAAAATATCCGATAATAATCTAATGGATTTTCCTTTTTAAGTTATTGTCTTCTTTTCCCTGGCTGCCTTGAGAATTCTTTGTCATTAATTTTTGACAATTTTAATATAATGTGTCTTGGAGAAGGTCTTTTTGCGTTGAGATAATTAAGTGTTCTGTTTGCTTCAGGGATTTAAGGATCCAGTTCTTCCCTTAAGTTTGGGAAATTCTCGTTGACTATTTGTTTTGAATAGGCTCTCTGTTCTCATTTCCCTCTCTTCTCCTTCTGGTATACCCATTATTCTTATATTGCTTTTTCTGACGTGTCAGATAGTAGAGTTCTTTCACTTTTTTTACTCTCAAGTCTCTCTTCTTCTGAGTCATTTCAAGATTTCTGTCTTTGATATCACTAATTCATTTCTCCATCTAGTCAGCTCTATTCCCTAAGCTTGCTATTTTATCCTTAATCTCTTTTAATGAGTTCTTTGTCTCCAGAAGGTCTAGTTGGTTCTTTTTTAGAGTTCCTTGGTAATGTATACTTGTTGTTCCTTGATTTTATTTATAAGTTCTTAAACTGTTGATCAGAATTTTTTTTTGCATCTCGTTAGGCTTTTTCACAAGTGCAATTTCAAATTTTCTGTCATTTAAATCACATATTTCTATATTTTAAAGCTTATTTTCTGGAGATTTTTTAAATAGATTTTTTTGTATTTTTAGGCGAGGCAACCCTCAGTTGACCTCACAGATTGCAAGGACCTTGTCATCTTACAATCCCTTATTTTTTTTTATTTTTTACACCTACAGCACCTGGTCTTCCTAGGTGGTCTCCCATCCAAGTACTAACCAGGCCCAACCCTGCTTAGCTTCTTAGATCAGACGGGATTGGGCTTGTTCAAGGTAGCATGGCCATACACTGGAGATTTTTTAATTTTCTTTCCAAGCCGCCTTATGTTCATGGTGTTTAATGGACTATTTCTCTGCCTAGACATTAATGGGAATATACTCTGCTTTTTTTTAAAAAAAAGAAAATTTATTGTATAGTAATCTCTCTTTAGTAGGTTGATGAGGTTTTTCTTTTGATTTCTAGTAGGTGGTGCCCAAGGCTCCTGCACTGCTCAAGCCCTCTGGATCTCTGCTTTGAGGTTAAAAATACCCTTTATTCTCTGGGGAGATAGATATGTATCTCCTCTGTGACCAGGTCACCTTGGGCCCAGGACTCCAGTACCATGGGAAAATGTGAAGGTTGATGGGGGTCTGAGCCTCTGAAAAGGCCCTGAAGTCCTGGTACTGCCCCAGTATTCAGATGCAATGCTTCACTTCCTTCCAAATCAGCCAGACTGGGCGGAGGTGGGGTGCGTTGCAAGAGGACAGTGTTGTGTATGGCTGTTTCCCTTCTGGTAATGCTGGCCCTTAAGGTTCAGCTGCCTTGCTTCTATATCTCCACCCCTGTCACTGGGACTGGCTACAGTGTATAATCATTTCAGTTCTGGTTGCTGCAGATTACCTTGGGGCTCATTGCTAGCATTGGGAGGGTACGGGGGCAGGGGGAGGGTACACTCTGGATTGGTAGGGGAAGGTGGCCAGGCTCCATGACTCAACTTTCTGCCTAGCAATGGCGATTGCTAAGACATAGCTGTTGCCCTTCTGCACTTGGTCTCTGTCCTGATAACTGGGCTTTGCTGCATAGCATATGCTGATCACTCAGGTAGGACTGTTCAAGGCTTCAAAGAACCAAAAAACTGCCTTGTAGTTCCCTCCTTCCCCTCTTCCTGCAGAGAACTCTGGGCTCCATTCTGCAGCACCTGTCTTTGATCTTCTCTCCCTTTCCACCTTCCTGTCTCCTGCGATTGGCCCACCTTCAGATGCTCTGATGTGCAGAGCTCTCAGACGAGCTTGTGTTCAGGTTGAATGTTATTTGCTGAATTTTAGGTGTTCAACATGTAATTTCAATTGGAGATCACTCGCACCTCCATGCTTCTGATGTCACTCCTTTTTTTTCATGTTTCACAACTTTAATGCAATATTCCTAAATATTCTGTACAAATTGAAAATAACATATTTCATTACAGAGATATTATAAGTAAGGGCAATGAGCACTCTCTGGACCTGGCAATAGTGTGGACCCAGCATCCTTGGCCTGCCAGGGACTGTGGTCACACACTCGGAAACCCCACATATCAGCCATAGATAGGTCACTCTGAACCCAAGGCTTTTAAAACAAGATGGATGTGGAGCTGAGAAATGGGAGCTGCTGAGAGGGTGAGGCACAACATTTACACACTGAGAGAGAGCCTCCATCTCAAGACCCTCACCACAGAAGATGGGCAAATCCTGGCTCTGCTTACAACCGCCATCCTCAAAGCTGAGCATGGTCTGCATGTCACAGAAACAAGCCCCTGAGATCATAGCAGGACGGGTTGCAGTTTCTCCCACACAGGACTCTCTCCTGGAGGAGAGGGTACCATCTCTGTCTTGTCAAATTTCCAGGTCTCCAGTCAAAAACATACTCCGAAGACAATTGACAGCATGTGACCCAAGTCCTTACAGTATGAAAGAATAAATAAATACAATGATGAAGCACACAAGCTCATGCTTCAGCAAGGGTGTACGCCACAACCCTCACCCCCACGCCAAGGAAAATAAAACCAAAGAAAAAGCGCTCTGAGAATAAACAAGACCCCACTCTACAGCTCTCCTGAGATGATCAGATACAGAAGACCAAGAAGACCATGTGGATTTCTTCAAATGAAAGAAGAATCGATCCAATGGTGGGAGTGGTGCAGTTGGTTCTAGATGCCCTGGAACCATGTTCCCGGACATCTGCCCTGGGTCTCCAGTGGCCTTCCTCCCCTCACCCCCATGCTGATGAGGTCTATAGGGCCCTCCCGAAGGCAGGGCCTGGGAAAGTCTACTGAGCCACACCCAAGACCGTGTAAATTGCTTGAATTAAATCTACTATTTGTGAAAGACTTTTAAGTTGCCACTGTACAGGTTAAGCAAAATAATGACAAAGTGAAAGTTAAAAATGAAAATCACACACTTGAAAACAAGTGAGATGTAAGCACTCTCACTACAACGGTGCTGCAGCCATTATGAGACCTGGAAGTCACCTCTAAGTGGCAGTCACATTGGCAGAGGCTCACTTGCTGTTTGCAGTCAGGTCAGTTAATTTTGGCATCGTCCTCATCTTCTCCATCCTTATCTTCTCCCTCCTCATTGTCTTCTAATTCTTTCTCTTCTTCCTTATCTTCAAAATTGTCATCCCGTATGGTCTCTCCCTTGAAGTACAGCACAGCCAGTGGGACTGTCCACTCCTGAAACAAGTGTCCAATCCATATGTCGGAAGCTAATGTGAATTCAGAGTCTTCATCCAGTGATTCTCCATCCCCAGGTGTTTTCAACAGATTGAAGAAGTTGAAAAATGAATTGTAGGGAACTTGTTTGGTAATTGTTCTGACAGTGCTTTAACCTTGATGTTTCTGCTTTTTCTTGATCATTTTGACCGTGGCATTTTTTCCCCTTTCTTCCAGTCAATAGTGCACCCAGCACAGTCGTGTATTTCAGGAACTTCAAAGGAAAAGGGGTCGGCCTTATCTCACTCCGACTTCACCTTGTACTATTTTTGTCAGGACTGAATTGGTAAAGTAGTCATTGGGTTCAAAGTGGAACCATAATACAAAAGGCAGAGGCTGTCTAGGGTTGGAAATTTTTACTTTTAATACCATGCAGGTGTTTCAAGATCGGTTCATCATATTCCTGGACTAACTCACTTAGCATATGTACATTTCTGAAGGTGGTGAACCAGAAGTCCGGAATTCCTCTGGGGCTTGGCTCTTTGGCTTTGTGGCTTCTTTTTCTGCTATGACTATGTTTCACGGCTCCAGCCAATTTATTCTCCTCTTCATTCTCACTGTGCCATTCTGATTCAGCTCAACATCATCAGTGACAAATTCCCTTCTATTGTCAAAGAGAGCTGATACAGTGCCACGTACTTCCTCTTCAGGTCATGGACCTCGTCATAGAACTTGGCTTCTTTGTGACCACACTTCCCCTGAAGTTGTTTCAATGCATCGATTCTTCTCTTTAATGCTTTAGGTAAAGTCTTGATGTAGCTTGAAGGAGCGTAGGAGACTGTCAAGTCGTTTCTGAAAGGCTGCCAAAACCTGAGGCTGCATCACGTGATCTGTGAGCTTTTCTGAAGTATTTGATTTTTAGCAGCTTCCAAGGAATCTGAAGGAACCCCATCTGAAGAAAACTAATCTATCTGAATGTTTTTTATCTCCTCACGACCTCCTGTGGCAATGGCGGCTTCACTTGCAGTCTTAATAAAAACCACAAGGGCCAGTGTAGTCACAATGTTGGTTATTGATAGGCTGAGACCAGTACAAAACAAGTGTATGTAGATTTCACTTTTTATTGTTGATTTCTCATCTGATTGTATTTTCAGATATTTTCACCTGTGACATCAGTTCTTTGAAATTTGGTAAAGCTTCCTTTATGTATCAGTTCTGTTTCAGCGGCACTCAAGGTCTAAGAAATAGAAGGCACACTCCACTGGGATTATGACAAAAAAGTATTTACAAATATGTTGAGGGAGGTCACAGCACCTGTGAACTATCAACAGTGAAAAGGGGCTATTACAGTCATCAAGCTTTAAGGGACAAAGGGAGGAAACGATATTACTGGAGCCCAGTGAGATATAGAGTGGTGGAAACAGGATGCTTTATACAGAGATGCAGAAGCTGAAGTTATAGAAAGGCACAGCTACTGCCAGAATCATGGCAACTGCATAAGTAGGGAGGAAATGGGAAAATTACCCTAAACTCTCTTCATGTTTTCTTATCTTCTGCCAGTACCTTCCAGTAGGAAGCTAGAGTGTAAGCAGTCCAGGTAATGCAGCTTACAGGGACTACCACTTAGAGCATAGGACAAAGGGGAGAAAGACAGAGACTGGATGCTGGAGGGGAGCAAATAGAAAATAATCAGTGAATTTTGAGATGTGTGTGATACTACGTAACCGAATGTGTCTTATTTTTGCTCAAAAAGGAGTATGAATTTTTGTATTAGCCTTAATCCAACTAGTAAAACAGAAATCACTCGAAGTGTTTTACAAAGAGCAAATTTAACACAAAGAATTGCTTACCAGGTGACGTTAATGCATGGAAACTAAATGAGAAGGTGAAACAGTCATGAAATTAGCATTCCCAGTAGCTGCATCTCCTCTCAGTCTGGAGGGTCACAGAGAATAGATGATGGTATGAGAAACCAGAAACCAAGCCATCTTTATGAAACTGCTGTTAAAAATTCTTGATTTTAATAATTTGGGGGGAATTGTTCTTTTTCTTTTATTATTGTTATTATCTCTTTTTCTGTGAGTGTTCTTTTTCTTTTATTATTGTTATTATCTCTTTTTCTGTGAGTGTTCTTTATGTAAATTATCTGTATTTATATTTTCACAGCTTTTTATGTTAGTATTTCCCTTTAATATTTTTGTTTTATCTTCAAACTTTGTGTTGTTTTATTTATAGCATGGCTCTTTAAGTAGCCTATAACTGTACACTGTGTTATTTTAATCTGTTGCGATAGTCTATCTTTCGATGGATGAATCCAATCTGATTACATTTATTTTGATTGATATTATTTTCCATTTTTTTTCCTTGCTTCAAACTTGACATCGTCACGTGCAATGATCAAAGGCTTTGCATTTTTATCTGCCCGAGAGAGTATTTAGTGATGACTTTACCATGCATGTGAGAAGCTATAATTTGCTTTGTGGCAAACCTGACTTCATTTAGCATTAAAATAAAGAAAGGAAAGATCTGTAAAAATTTAATCTTACATCCCTGTTATGCTTTGATCTGTTGAGTAGAATGGCTCATGGCGAGTTTGGATTTTATTCTAAGTATAGTGGGCATTTAGTTAAAATAGTTGAGAATATGGAAATGACATGTTTAGGTTTGAGAGAGAAAAGGATCAGTCTGTCTAAAGCATCAATAAACTGTAGGACTAGAGTGAAAGCAAGGAAACCAGTGTTAAAGAGAAAACCACAGGCCCAGAATGGAGTCACTTGTGCTAAAACCCATGATACTGAAACTAGACTTAATTCTAGAACTAACTGCAGTTTTAACCTTCTCCAGTACTGTAATCTTAATCAATAATCTGGAATTTTCTGGTCAGTCCATTGAGATAATCTGTCACATGTGCTTTCCCCATCTCCCAAAGGAAGCCGAGGCAATCTGCCTAAGACCTCTGCTTAAGAAAAGGTAAACCTTGCTTGGAACGATCATTTCTTTTGGTAATAACTTTCTTGTCCTGTTCAGTTTCTATCTATAAAAGCTTTCCATATCCTATAGCTTCTCAAGGCCTCCCTCTACTTACCTGATGGGATGCTGCGCATTCATAATAGCTCAGTAAAGCCAATTAGATCTTCTCATTTACTCAGTTGAATTTTTGTTCTTTAACACCAGTCACCCATGTAAGAGATGATGGTGAATTGGGCTAGGGTGGTAGTACTGGAAGTGGTGACAAGTGGTCAAATTCTAGATGTATTATGAAAATAAACCCCATGTATTTGCTGATGGAGGGAAAGAGATGAATTAAGTCAGGTTCTTAAGATTTTAAGTTTGAGCAGTTGGATTAAAAGTGGTACTATTTATTGAGATGTGGGTCTGGAAGAAGATCCCCATAAGTTTTGGTTTAGACAGATGAAGTTTGATTGATATAGTTAGCCAAAGAATATTTATTTAGTAGCTATTATGTGTCAAGTGCTATTTTCAAATGCTTGCTGGACAGTATAGGTGAAACTACCCCCCCACACACACACACACACAGAAAAAAAAAGCACCCTTGCCCTCCTAACTCTTTCAGTATAATTGTAAGATATCATCAATAAGTAGTAAACATAACAAGCGCACTGGAATAGAGTCAGGATGGTGGTGAGTGCCAGTGAAGGGTCGTTCGTGGTTGAGGAGCATATGTGCATGGTAGACCTCATTGAAAAGGTGAATTTGAGCAAAGATTTGGTGGAGGTGACAGAATTAGCCATGTCCTTATCTGGGAGAAGAGATTTCAAGGGAAAGCAACAGCAAATGCAAAGCCTCTAAGGCGGGAATGTGAATAGCAATTTTGAGACAAAAAAAATGCTATTGTGCTTCAAAGGCAAGAGCATTAGGAAATGAGGTCAGAGATGTAACTGGACTGTGTCATTTATTGCTATGGAAGAATCTGACTTTTACTCTGAGTCTTAAGTTGGGAGGCGATTGAGAATTTTTTTTTAATAAGGGGGATAACATAATCTGATTTTAATATAGGGAAGAGGCGTGAGAACTACACGTTAAGCTATATTCAGAGCCAGCAATGTGCTGCTGCTAGACCACAGGAAACCTACAGAACAAAGGAAAAGTCCTGCTGGGATTACCAAGAGACCATTTACCAGTACTCTACCAGGAAAAAAGTCTTTAAGTCATACCCTACAAGAAGTAAACCCAACCAGTCATTCTCTATGGGGAACCTATAGAAAAAAGGCCAAGATTGCTAGTATACCTTTCACACTTCATACCCATGTCTTTCATGCAACACACCCTTATCTCTCATGCTACGTACCATACCATCAAAGGAAAACAGGGTGAACAAAGTCTTTAAACTGTAATTCATAGAAGCCAAGAATGATGTAATCTGAAGTCCCGGAACACTTGGGGTCTTTTCTCTTAGTCTCTCTCTCTCTCTCTCTCTCTCTCTCTCTCTCTCTCTCTCTCTCTCTCTCTCTCTCTCTCTTCTTTCTGCCTCTCTGTGCCTTCTGACTCTCTGTGCCTTACTGCCTCTCAGCTCTCTCATTCTCTGTCTTTGAGAGGAGACCACATCTCTGTGGAGCGTTATTCCTTCTCTAATAAACTTTCCTTTCATCTCTAACTCTGGTGCGTGCTTGAATTCTTTCTGTGCTCAATCAAGAACCCTCTCTCTGGGTGCAGGACTTGAGCCCCGCCCCTCCCCACACTCGAGGGGATTTGCCCTGGCCTGCATCAATTTATGTAATAACAGGATCATTCTGTTTGCTCTTCTGAGATCAGTCTGTTGGGGGAAAAGGTAGAAACAAGGAGAACAGCTAGGAGGCTTTTGTAGTGAGCAGACAAAAGATTATGGCAGCTTTGAAAAACAGTCTGAAATGCTGAAGAATTAGATACGGAGTGGGCGGGGAGGTTGAGGAGGGAGAAGGAGAGGGAGAGGGAGAAGAAGAGAGAAATATCAAGGATGACTTCAAACTGTTTAGCCTGAGACATGAGAAGGATGGAGTTTCTGTCCACTGTATGGGGAAGATTGAAGATGGAGTAAGTTTTGGTAGAACATCAGAAATTAATCTGTGAACAGGCTCACTTTGGGATGCCAATTAGGCTACCAATGGAAAAGTTGAATAGGAAGTAAAATCTGCTAGCATGGAGTTAAGGACAGATATGTGGACTGGTGATAGAAATTTGGGAATTATCAGCATACAGATGGCATTTAAAGCCAAGGAGAGAGTGCACATACAAAAGAGACTGGCCTAAAGCCTGAGCCCTGGAGCACAACAGTTGTGAAAAGTACAAGGAGGAGAAAGTAACCAGCATAACCCTCAAAGGCGGCTTTGAAGGTACAGACAGGAGAAAAACCCAGAGTGTCTACTTGCTGGAAGCTAAGTGAAGAAATTTAATAGGAAAGGAGGGGGGGTTGTCTGTTATATTCAGTGCTGCCTGCAGGTCAGGTAAAATGAGAATTGAAAGTTGACCTTGAGATTTATAAGGTAAAGGTTGTTTTAGAGCAGGACAAGATCAAGTTTAGTGGAGTGGGGGTGAAAGCTGATCATATATAGTATGTCTAAGAGGAGAAATCAGGAGATGAATTAGAGGCAGGATGTGTAGAGAGCTGTTTCCAAGGGTTTTGCTGCAAATGGGAGTGTAGAAATGAGATAGCTGGCAGAGGAATTAAGGTCAGAAGACATTTGTGGTGTCTGTTTTGTAAATCAAGAGATACAAAAGTATGGTTTGTTTATGTGCCGATGGGGATAGTTGAGTAGAAAGCGAAAAATGCAAGAATAAAATTATGAAATTGCTGGAGTGATGTCCTTTAGTATGTAAGAAGGGATGAGATTTACGGCACAAGTGGAGGTATTGGCCTTATTTGGGGGCAAGAATATTTCATCTGTAGCAACAAGTTCTTTTAGATATCTAATGGATATGTAACTAAATTCGTAAGTTAATTATAACATTCAAAGTTCTCAAATGTTTTACCATATGTCTGTTCTGAACTTCCTTGTGCCTACAATTGACTAGGGAGAGTGTAGATTTTGGAGAAGGTAGCTGGAGGCCTAATGAGCTCCTAAGAATATACTGGGTACGTTATGAGATTGCTTATTGAAGTGGGCTGTAATGGAGGCTGACCCCCAAAACACTTTGCTTTCACTTCTAGAATTTCAACTCTTCCTGAATTTTCCTTCTACTCTAGGCAAGAGCGACAGTGCGGTCATTTTACAGCATGAATCACTTTGATTAAATGGATTTAATGTTACATTTAAGAAAATCATTTTAAAACTCGTGCTTGCATTTTCAGACTAAAGCCAGCAAAGTATTTTGTGATTTTTATAGCAAAGCTATATTCCTTATTTGTAGTGAATGAATGAAATTGCAGACACATTTTATGTTCATCTGTTTTTATATTTTCTGTCACAGTATTAGCTCATTTAATTATTCACAAATATAACAATATAGCTATTTTAAACCTTGTAAATTAAACATATAAATGGCCTAAGAGTTGTGATCTGACATAGCAATTCTTCTTAGTATAATTTATAATTTGACAGTAATGAAATTCATAAATAGGAATAGCAGTGCTAAAACAGGCAGGAAAAAACCTAACTTATAATGACCAGTTACAATAAGAAAATAGCTTTTTGAATTGTTAAAGTTGATAACAGCTTAATTACAAGCTATTAAATCTGAGAAATAATCTTTCAATCTTCTTAACTTTCAAATTAAATTTTTCTAATAGCAATTCTTGCCTGCCTGCAGTAGTTTTATAAGAATTCCAATTATTTTATCATAATAATCCATCTCTATAATAATTGTTTCGAATAACCATTGTTCAAACTTTTGGAGGAAACCAGAAATTCTACTCTTAGGTATATAACTAAGAGAAATGGGATCGGATGTCCACATAGAAACTTGTGCAAGAATTTTTGAGGAAGCACAATTCATAAAAGCTAAAAAGTAGAAACAACCCATATTTTCGTCAGCTGATGAATGGATAAGCAAATATGGTTTGTCCGCAGTGGACTATTATGATGATAAAAAGAAATGAAGTACTGATACATATTGCCATATTAGTGAACTTTGAAAACATTATGCTAAGCCAAAGAAGCCAGACACAAAAGGCCACAGATTATGTGATTATATTTATTTGAAACATCCAAAATATTAACGGACAGAAATCTATACGGACAGAAAAAGATTAGTGGTTGCCTGTGGTGGAAGGAGGCGAGGCAATTGAGAGTGGGCAGTGACGTTTCTTTTTCGTATGATTAAAATGTTCTAATGTTAGATACTGGTGTTGGTTGCACAATCGTGTGAATATATTAAAAACCACTGAATTGTTCACTTTAAAAGAGTTAATGTTATGGTATGTGAATTTTATCTTAAAGTTGTTAAAATAATAGCTTAAAAAAGACAGCATGGAAGTTACTTTAGATAGTCACTTAAAACCACCTTCCAAGTAAGTTCATAAGTTTTTTTTTCATTCTCCTCTTTAAAAAATACAGCCAATCTGTGATACACTGAAAAAAAATAATGAGGTAAAAGAATAGGCATTTTCTATCATTTTTCTGTTACAGCAAGTGACTGTTGAAAGGTTGATTAAAGGTCAAAGGGACACTGTATTTCTAGAAATATTTTTTAAATTGCTTGAAATCTCAGACAATAAGTGTTGATTATATAAGCAGACCAGCACAGATGGGTATGAAGAAGTGCCATCGCAATGCCAACTCAATATTTGGAAATTTCTCTTTAAAATAGAGTGCTTTCTCTCTTTTTCTTTTGTTTAGTCTTTTTCCCAACTAGAAACAACTGTGAGATCCATACAGTAAGTTCTTTTGTGGGTGAGCCCATGAGGGCCAGAGGGGAATGGAAGACACTGGTGTAATGACATAGAGGTTTATCCAACTGCTGGTATCCAGACTAGTGTCTGACCAGACAATTCAACGGAGGCATTAAAAAATGTCATATTTACTTTTCTCCCTAGGAGAACTTGTATTTCTTCAGCCCTTCTGAAGAATTCTGGTATCAAAAGGATAAAGAATTCTACAGCCATGCCACCCTGAACGTGCCCGATCCCATCCGATCTCGGAAGCTAAGCAGGGTTGGGTCTGGTTAGTACTTGGATGGGAGACCACCTAGGAAGACCAGGTGCTGTAGGCATAAAAAATAAAAAGGATAAAGAAGTTGACTGAGTACAGCAGCAGAAATGCCAACCGCTCAAAAAGCCTGCTTTTACTTTCTAGTTTACATAGGCATTACCTTATTTGAGCCTCTAGACAAACCTTGATTTAAGGAGAATGTGCACACTTATCTCTACTCTGCAGATGAGGCAATAATCTCAGGGGTTGGAACTCACTTAGCACCCCATGTCTAATAGGTGTCTTGGCCAGAAATCGAACCTTTACTGAGTCCTGCTCAGGGTCCCTTTCATTGTACACAGCTGCACCATCAACCAGGTGCCTTATGAATGAGCTCTCCAGAACCTCTTTGGTGAGGAAGTTGGTTCTGGTCTTCTATGAACACTTCATCACAGGTCCTGATAGAGCACTTATGCCGTCAGACTCAAATGACCCCAATTTCAACTTTGATCTCCTTGCACAGTACATCAGTTCTTCAAATTATTGTATTTCGCATGTTCACTTCTATTAGTACCTCGTATCTACTCAGTACTTAATATCTTCTTTCATCTTTCTTTCTGTAGGAGACATGAAAGCAGAGTAGTCAAAAGCATTAACTTTGGAGTAAGATTGGGTTTTATAACCCAGTGTTGTCACTTAACTGACTTTGCGAACTTGTACAAATTACTTAACCTACTTGGGGCTCAGTTTTTTTTTTTTATATGTAACATAGAGATTAAGAACAAAATCCCCTTGAAATTTGTAATAGGGTATCAATATAATTCATCATCCATCCAAATAATCACAGAGAGCCACAGGTACAAGTGGGATTGCTGTGAGCAGCCGGGTCATACGACACCTCACCTAAATGAAACAATGCATGGAATGGGACTAGCATACTCCCTGGCTCATTTCAAAGCCTTCACACACGCTGTTCTCTTTGACTGAAACACTCCTCCACTCCACTCTTCCCTGGCTGGCTCTTTTTCATTCTTTAGGTCCTAGTTTAAATGCCACCTCTTCAGAGAAGCTGTGCCCGACCACCATATCCAGGTCTGTCTTTTCTTTCTTAGAACTTATTGCAGTTTGAACTTAATACATGTATTGTACACTTGGCAATTGCTGCTTTTTTTAAGCTTTTTATTTTATCGCTAGTTTCATGTATATTGGTTAGGCATTTATGTAGTTTATGAAACGATCCCCCCGATTACTCCATCACCCCTCCGGCTCTACACACAGCCATTATATTACTGCTGACTGCATTCCCTGTGCTGTGCTCTCCATCCCCGTGGCCATCTATCAAGGCGATCACTTCTTTTCCCTGTTCTACTGGAAGGAAGCTCCATTAGGACAGAGACCACATCTTTTTCATTCATTGTGTTCCCAGAGACTAGCTTAATGCTTGATAGGCGTGCAGATAATTTATAGAATGGGTGAATGGTTGCATGAATATTAATTTATTTTCCCTGTACCAGTGGTTCTCACTTAGGATAATTTACCCCCCAGGGAACATTTGGAAATGTCCAGAGACATTTTTGAATGTCACATCTGGTTTGGGGATGCTACTGGCATCTAAACATCCTACAAAGCACAAGGCAGTTTCCCACAACAAAGAATTACAGAACCAAAAACATCAACAGTGCTGAGGTGAGGACCCCTGCCCTACACCTAGTAATGTAAAGGATTTTATTACCTTGAGTGCATGCCAAACTAATGGCAATACTGGAGAAATTATTTGCATTTTAATCTCAAGGATGCATACCATTAAAATGGTGAAAGATTTTTAGTTAGGCTCATTTTGTATCTCAAGAATTAAGTAGTAGATAGTAGTAGAAGATGCCTTAATTTACTCTTAAATGTCTTTGTAGGGAAGTCTTTATGATTCACAGCTTATCATAGTTAATTTCACCACCTTTCTACACATATGCATTTTTCTACTAAACTAGATGCATGAAAATCATATAGCAATGTTTCTGCCATTCAGCTCCATAGACATTCACCCAATGCCTAATGTGCAAGGTAGTCTACTGTGTATGAAGATAAATGGGTCACTCGCAGGTTTTATTCTCAATGAGCTTACACTCCTTGACTAGTCCCATTTAATAAGGATCTCATTCTGGTGGCCTCAGACCATCACTTGGAGTAGTTTGTCATTTCTCGGAATTTTCTAGATCCTAGGTAGGTATGTCACTCTAGGATTCATGGCATTGATATACATGAATGAAGAGAGAGTCCTGTTTGGCTTCCAAAAGCATTCCCAAGACTTATCAGACGTCTGGAGTTATTATTTCCACATGAAAAATTACCCCACATTCTTCCCATGTTTTTGTAAACAGTGGATCTGTGCTTCAGTCCAGTTAAAGCACAAAGAATTACAGAAAACATGTCAAATGTTATGGATGACTTTTGCTGTAAGAATCTAGCAGACCTTTTCTTCAACTTCCATTTGTGAGGCACTACTTGTATCTTGGACACTGTACTAATCACTGGGAATAAGGTGAATAAAACACAGTTCTTGCACAGGAGGGTGATGCGCTCAGGATGTTCCCAGTCTCAGCAGATGGTGTCGTCACCCATATCATTGTCCAGGCCACAAAACTTGGAATCATTCTCGTCTCTTATTTTTTTTCTCTAACTCCCTTATATAATCCATCAACAAACTGTGTTGACTCTAACTCAGATGCGTCCGCTTCTTACACAACCTAATCCAACCATTGTTATCTCTGTCCTGGACTTACCGTAATAGTCTTGTAATTGGTCTCCTTTCTTCCACTCTCTTAATATTAATTTTTCCACTTAGCAAGAGCGGCCCTTGTAAAATAGAAGTCAGAGTTGCCATCCCTCTAATATCTTCCCACTGCAGTTAGAATAAAATGTTAACTTACATGATCGAACTTGCACCCAACTCTGACCACCTCTCCTACACTTTTCCTCATTGTTCCCTCTGCTGCAGCCACAATGGCCTCCATCTCATTTCTTGCACAAATCAAGTACACTCTCAACTCAGGTCTTTGCACTTGCAGCTTCCTCTATGTAGGATGCTCTTCCCCACTTTTGCTCAAATTTTGTACGGCTTCCTGATTAAATGTCACCCTCAGAAAGGGCTTCTTTGATTAGCAACTCCTGTCTGTCTCTCTGCTCTTTGCTTTATTTTTCTTCAGAGCTTTCAGATGAATGGTGCATTTCAGAGTGATAAGTAATTTTAAAGCATTTTCATATCTTCTTATTTTTTCAGAAAAATAAGAGCAAGAGTATGCCTAATATTTCTAGTATGAATTTGCTCATTGGTTCATTGCCAGACCACTATAAAGAAAATGCCATGAAGGCAGGGAACTTCTCTGTCTTGTTTACAATTATATACTCATACCAAAAGTTTCTGGAACAGGGTAGGTACTTAATAGATGTTGAATGAATGAATTTTTCAGGATTTCATTTAACATGTAGAAATCCATGCTGAAAATTATTAAATTTTAATTGGGGTATTTCACTAGCAATTTGTTGTTTTATTGGATACGGTTTTTGTTTTCTGAAGAAATTATAATTATTAAAGCAAGAAGTTTTTGCTGAATTGTCGGCAGCACTTAAAGGATTTGAATTCCTTGTCTGGCCTCTGCAAGATGTATGACCTTGAGCAAGTCACTCAACTTTTCTAAAGATTTTTCCTCATCTGAAAAATATGTGAATAATTCTCAACTTTGTCTAGCTCATGGAGATTTAATGCTCAAATCATATAATTCTTGTAGATTTCACCTGATCATATGTTTAAATAAAGTTTTCAGTATGTATTCTATTTGGGGAAAACATAAGGTCTTCAAAATCAGTCGATTTTTATATTTTATAATATAAAAAACCCAACCAAAAACTGTAGTATGGTTGTATTATGGCACACCTTTGTTTTTTGAAATCTCTCGTGGTGATTTAGTGATACAGTGAAACAACTTAGAAACAAAGAGGAACGATACTATCAACCCAACAAAATATAACGTGTTTGTTCTACAATTGTATTAGTAGCTCACGTCTAATTTTAAGATAATACACTTCTCATTTTCTACCGAGTGAGGCACCTCAACAACTGCCTCGTAAAAATGAAAAGTTTTTGGCTTATTTGAGTTTTGCAAAGTCTTCAAATTGTGTTTTTTTTTAAAAAGCAACTGATCATTTAAGTATTTGCCCGTGTCTTAACATACCACATTATTAGATTGTAGACTAATACATTTCTACACATCATTTAAAATCTCCCTGAAGATTTTCCTCATTGAAGAGTTAGACTCTTCAGCTACTGTGTATATTGTATAGCACACATAATGTCTAAATTGATCTTCACAGTGCATATTTTTAGCCTCCTTTTTTGATAAGAACATTATTTAAGATTAACTGATTTGACATAGTACAAATAAATGACATGCAACTGGCAATCCAGTACTGTCTTCATGAGCCCACACTACTGCCCCCTTTACTATACCCCTAATATGACAGTTTTGTACCAACTAGCATCATCAACTTATATTAATTTAGCATAGTCAGGGAATAATTTAATCCAACACTAGCTCCGCCCTCCGCATCTGTCGGGGAGACAAATCAGATACATATAGCAGTGAGGAGAACTGAGTCAATAAATAGTTTCTCATGATGTGGATAAGATTTTTTGGAGGAAAAAGTTGAGCTCTCTCTTAGAAAGTATAAAAGGGGCTACTACAAAGTGAATTTGAGGTTAGAAGGATAAATTAATTTGAATATGAACAGAAGCAAAATGAAGGATCACAAATGAAGGATCACAGTGGTCCCTAGGGCTGTGACCTAGAGAAGTATCGTGCAGGCAAATGCAAGGGTTGCAAAGAGATATAGACATTTATCAGCTTGTGGATGGCTATTTCTTTCCAGCAAAATAAAGGAGGATTATCTCAAATCTGTCTACTGTGTACCTTATGTCAGGCACTATTCTAGTTTCTTTATGCACATTATCTCACTTGATTCTTGCAACAGTGATATGGTATTGGTGATAAAATCCTTTTTGAAAACACAGGAAACTGAAGCACAAAGAGGTTATATTACATGCCAAAAATTATACAGTAAATAAGTGGCAGAGCTGATATTTGAGTCTAGGTCTCTGTGCTTTCAAAATCCATTCCCCCCCCCAACTAACACACCCTACTTCCCTATTATGTTGTTAAACCGTTAAATAATATAATCGCTCCCAAGCAATATCACTAGTCATGTGGTGAAATCTTACAGATGACTAGGTAAATGGAAACTACTTTCTGAAAACTTTGAATATGTGTTTGCACCAAGTTAGGTTTACTCAAAGGTGTTTGTTTTGCCTTGCTCTTTGGAAAATCATTTCCTACCAAATATATCAAATAAATACATTTGATCTGCTAAGACCGATCCAAATGAATTGTTCATTTTCTTAAACATAAATTTTGTTTAGAAAACACTTGCAAGTGTAGATACAGCTTCAGTATGAATTATTGTGCTTGGAGTGTTCAAGTAAGATTGATAGTGGCTGGACTTGGGATTAATGTCATATTTTTCTGCAAAAGAGTTTTAGTAAGTTTAGTTATGGCACCATTTGAAGTCGGCTTAATCAGTTGGGAATTTTAATTAAGTTCTGGGCAGCCACTGAGTATACCATGATCCGAGGCCAAGTCTTTCCAAGTAGCCATAGAAAATTGGGCATGTGTACATTAGCACCATTCATGGACATAAATCATAGCCAATGGGAAGGTTCAGAGGTAGAAAATTGGCTCAGAGTGATGTTTGCAGAAAGTTCCAGCCAACTTAACCACCAGAGGTGCATGTTGGTTGGTTTCTACTTCTTTTAAAACAATATTCAAAATTTCTATTTTGGTTCTGAACGCCTACCTTATAATGATATCTTGTCCATGAATTCATTTACCGGAGCATCAAATGAATGTTCTGTATGCCCAGAATTCATGAAAATTGCCTAACTTTCTCTTTGGGGTACAATTATGTACTTTAACTTTGGTTTTCTTTAAGTATATTTCTCTCCACATTAAATCTTTCCTCTTTAAATATGTTTATCGATCTCTGGTCTGGGTATGGTGGACTAAGATGTAGTTGCTGATGAAGCCATACAAAGAACGGGTGGGTTGAGGCTGCTGCCTTTAATTTAGTTCTGTGTTTGTTATTTACAGTTCTGTTTATCCTTATGACATTATCGATGAAAGTGCTTTTTTGGAAAATTGCTGTTCCTCAGGTTGAAACTTCAAAATTGTCTATTGTGAACAAGATTTAAAACTGTATTTCCTGAGAACTGCATAAAAAAAAAACAGCTTTAAGTTTGAGGGGAAGGTTGTGACAATTAAGGAAAATCTGAGCTGCATATTCAAGATGATGTAGCAACTAGAGGCTGTGCATGTCTCCTTTAGCGACCACACCAAAATTATAACAAAACTACAGAGCAGCCAATATGCATCAAGAGCAACAACATTTTCATCATCGGGGTATCAGAAGAAGAGAGAGAGCAAGGAATTAAAAACCTATTTGTAGAAATAACGATGGAAAACTTCCTTAACCTGGTAAAAGAAATAGACATACCATGCCAGGAAGTCAAAGAGTCCCAAACAAGAGGAACCCAAAGAACCCCACACCAAGACACATCATAATCAAAATGCCAAAGGTTAACTTTAGACCTTAAAAGCATCAAAAGAAAAGCATCAAGAGAAAAGCAATTAGTTACATATAAAGGAATGCCCATAAGACTGTCTGTCAGCTGGCTTCCTAACAGAAACTTTACAGTTCAGAAGGGCTTAACACAAAATATGCAAAGTGAGAAAACCCAAGACCTACAACCAAGGTTACTTTACATGCCAAAGTTATCATTTATGACAGATAAAGAGCTTCCCAGGCAAGAAAAAGCTAAAAGTCCACCACCACCAAGCCAGTATTACAGGAAATGTTGGAGGGCCTTCTTTAAGAAGAAGAAGGAAAAATATCTCTCAAAAGTCTAAATAAAGAGTGGCAATAACTACATATCTATCAACAAGTACTTAAAATGTAAAAGAATTAAAGCTCCAATCAAAATATAGGGTGAATGAACAGTTAAGAAAACAAGATCCTTAACATATGCTGCCTACAAGAGACTCACTTCAGATTAAGACATACATAGATGTAAAGTAATGGGATGGATAAAAGTATTTCATGACAGACCTAGAGAATATTGTGCTGAGTGGAGTAAGTCAGATAGACGAAGACAAATGCCATATGACTGCACATATATGTGGAATCTAAAGAAGAAAATTAACAAACAAAAAAGAAACTCATATGGGAGGGGTTTGGGAGGGTTGATGAAAAAGGGGGAAGGGATTAAAAAGTACAAATTGGTAATTACAAAATAGTCACGGAGATAGAAAGTATAGCATAAGGAGTATAGCCAATAATATTGTAATAATTATGCATGGTGTCAGAGGGGCCCTAGATTAGGGAGATCACTTTGTCCATTATATCGATGTCTAAACACTATGTCGTACACCTGAAACTAATATAGTTTTATGTGCCAACTATAACTGAAATATATATATATATATTTTAACTGACATATATATATATATATATATATTTTTTTTTTTAAGAAGGAAAATACTGGGTTGAGCCTGGTTAGTACTTGGATGGGAGACCACCTAGGAATACCAGGTGCTGTAGGCTTAAAAAAAAGAAGAAGAAGAAAAATCTATGTTTTTAATTCTTCTCCTCTTCTCTTAGAATCTTGACTCTGGGTGCTCACAGTACCAGCTTACAATCACTTGAAAGCTCAAGTCACCGTTTGATTTGTCTCTTTCTCAAAACCTTAAAAGTTGCCAAGTACTGCTTCTAAAATATTTTTCAATGGCTCTTTTCTTTCTTTTGCCACTGTTATCAGTGTATTCCATCCAAAAATTAGGGTGACATCCTACACTCGTACTTCTCCCATCCCCAAAAATACTATAGCTTTTTTTTTCACTTAAGCATCTCTCTGACCATCATTATTTGTTGTTTAAGCAATTAGAAGAGTCTTCTAGTTGATCCGCTTGACTCTATTCTTACCTCCGTTGCAATGATGTATTTCCATGTCTGTCTCACTTTTCTAGACCATTAGCTACTTGACAACAATACTGTCTTATTCAATGCTATCTCTTCAGTACCTATTATGATACCTGCCATACAGTTGTAGATCACTAACATTTATTCAACAAGTGTTACTCGAACACCTACTCTGTGCTAAGCACTAGCACTATAGAAGTGAATAAAACAGACCTGGTGCTATCCTCATGCCACCTAAGGTCTAGTGGGGACAGATGGACCAAGAACAAGAAGCAAACAAAAATTAAGTCATATTAAATAGAATGATTCAAAAAAAGTAAGGGGATGATGAGAGAATAACAAAAGTGTTCCTACTTTAGGTGGCGTTCACAAAAGCCCGATAGAAGAAAGGTAGCAAGCCACACAGTGAACGGGCGAAGAGTCCAGCAGACAAAGGGAGTGCAAAGGTTCTGAGGTACAAAGAGCTTGATCTATTTGAGGAACTAAAAGGAGACCTGGTGTGGCTGAAGCCTAGTTTCATGAAGTGTGGTGGGATACCTAGCCCGGGACTAGACATATCAAGGTCACATGAAATTTTCATGGAAGGGCAAAAGGCTTTAAGGATGAGGATTAGGGCATCAAATGAGTATTTGAAAAGGATCGGTCTTGCTGCTGTGTTGAGGAGGCCAAAGAGGGGGCAGAAAGACCAGTAGGTGCTGTTGTAGGGATCCAGGTAGGGATTGTTCTTGCATTAATAAATCACCTCTTGTCTAGATTTCTGTAATTGCCTTATATCTCTATCTCATCCTAATTCAATTTCCACGCCAGATTTATTTTTCTAGTGAAGTTTTAATCACACTTCTTTATTTCAGTTAAAACTCCTGGGTATGGAATTTAAGACTTCCTATGACACTCTTCCCTTCAGGCTTATTTTCCCTTTCTTTCTTCGATACAGCCTGTGCTCAAGCCAAACTCTATTACTCATCACTCCCAAAGGTGCCTCTCACTTTCCTACCTCTTATATATTTAATCAGGTGATTCTGCCTGGAATGCTTTCTTCCTCATTTCTTTCTGAGAAGTGTTTGTACTTCCTTTTGGGACTGATTTAGGTACTGGTGTTTACACGAAACTTTTTCTGATATCAGTAACCAGAAACAGTATGTCCCTCATTTGAATCTACTTACAGAACATTTTTCTCTTTTTCCTACTTTGTCCTGTATTATCTTAGATTCCTCTGTCCTTCCTTTTTGAATCTAGTAGCGTCTTGAACATAGAATGAGCTAAGTTAAGGTTTTATTGAAATCAATGCAGTGTATTGTAGTATCTAACAGAATAGTGTGTGTGTGTGTGTGTGCACGCGCGTGTGCGCGTGTGCATTTAGTGCCCCATAGCTTAGTAGTTACGGCTTAATTTTAAGATTATTTTTCAAAAACAAGTTTGCTTTAGAGCCTTAAATTCTTGTATACGTAGTCAGTTTAAATCTTTGAACATCTGGTTCTCAGATATAACAGTCTCATGTGCACGTGTTTGCTCCAGAAAAAAATTTCCTTTATTCATAAGAATAGTGAGAGCTTGGCACTTACTTCTATATCATAATTTTTAATTAAATATCGAGATTTCAGATGTTAATGTGTACGAGGGGATAGCAAGAATATAATAGCTGTAATAAAGAAACAGCGCAAGGGAGGAAATTATGTTGGGGTTGGCATTTGCTCAACCAGATATGCCAGGAAAAAGCTGAGGCAGGATTAAAATCCCAAATGTCAAAAAGAAATGAAGCCCATTAATAGTGTGAGGTAGGTCATCCTCTAAGAGAAGCAGATGTTTATTAGTCAGATGGTCGAATGACTCAAGAGAAACGTGCTAATGTGCTTAATTTAAGGATCTACAACGTGACTAGTGCTGTGAATGAAGTATAGGCCTTGGCTTTGGATGGACTTGGATTCTACCTTGTGCCTCTCTGATATGGCATAATTTTCTAGAAATGCAGAATTGTTTTCAGTGAGATTATAGTATAGTCAGGTATGAAGTCTCTAGATCCAGACAGAACTGGGTTCAAATTGTGGTATTTCCATTTTTTAGGTTGATGGCTATGAGTAAATTTGTTTATCTCTGTGACAAGAATCGCTATAGGTATAAAACAAAGGTATCTTCTCCAGCACAGAGAAGTGGAGGGAGAATCAGGAAGTAGAAACGATGTCCTATCATTTCCTAATATGTAACATTGGTATTTCTGTTGGGCAGCCATCAATTTACTAATTAAAAGTTTTATAATTATAGTTTTTAGCAATTATATTATTTTATGTACTTGACAGTTTGGTTTTCTACATAAAATTTTGGTTCATAAAACCTCTATTTTCCTAGAATATATGAAATTTGGAAGAGAGGGGAGCATTTTAAGCCAGACCTAAGACACAAGAAAACAACAACAACAAAATATTCTGACTTTAAAACAAGCAAATAGCAGGTATTAGACGGAGTTTTAATAAAAGTGTTTAAAGAGCAAAGGAAGCAAATGGGAAAGGAACCGCTGAAGAGTTAAGGCAGTATTTCAAGAAGTGAAGAAGTGTGACTCAAAAGATATTTCCCAGCTCAAGAAGTCTTAAAATGCTTCCATGAAAGCCTTGGGGTTTCTGGTTGCTAGAGGTTTTGATGAAGGACAGGGAAAATTGCACCAAGAGAGAGGGTTATTGGCTGAGCGGAAGAAAGAATTCAAGCGCATACCAGAAATAGTCAAAAAGAAAGTTTATTACAGAAGGGGTAATGCTCCATAGAATATGGTCTCCTCTCAGAGGCAGAGAGTGAGAGAGCCTGGGAGAGACTCAGAGGGACACAGGGAGACGGGGACAATGAGAGACAGAGAAAAAGACACTGAGAGAGGGACTCTGAGTGTTCAGAGAATTCATTTTATATATCATTCTTAGTTCCTGTGATTATAGTTTAAAGAATTTGTTTACTTATTTTCCTTTGATGGTACAGGCATACAGCATGAAAGGATAAGAGTATGTAGCATAAAAAGGCAAGAATTTGTAGTGTAAAAGGCCTGCTGGCAATTCCCAGGCTTTGATCAATAGGTTCCCCATGGTTTTAGCCATAGGGAATGAATGATTTTATTTTGTGTAGGGCATAACTTAACGACTTTTCCTATTTTCCCTTTATGGCATAGATAAATGGGTTGCTAGTAATCCCAGCAGAAATCTTCCTTTGTTCTGAAGGTGTCCTCCTGGCCTGGCTGTAGGGCTGATCAGCTTATTGCAGTCTCTGAATATAGCTTAATTCAACTTTCAGTTCTCTTTCCTCCTCCCTACATTAGTTTCACTAGTGATCGGTTCGAGCTTTTAGAGGTGAACCTTTTTCTATTTCATTTTCAATGGCCAAGGCTGGAAATAAGAAACTGGAGAAGAAGTTACCAAGACAAAGCATATGTCATAAGGGCAAGTCAGCAAGAGCGACCCAGAACAATGCGGGAGTGAAGGATAGGCCACAGGGAACATTTGACATGCCCTTTGGGAAAAAGGAAGACAGAGAGCTGGGGAATGACAATTAGAGTTATCAGAAAATAAGAGCAGAAAAATGTCATCTGGCAGAGGTTAAGACTTACCTAATAGTTTTTGGTGCCAGAGTCCCTTTTTAGGACACATCCCCATCTCTGTAGCCTGGGAATAGTTTTGCTGCTGAGGCTGGAATGTGGAGCAGGATCAGTGTCACTTGACACAAGTGAATCTTGTCTCAAATATTCCCTCCGCCGCTCTCTACCCACTTTGTCGTGCTTTATTCTCCTGCGTAGCACACATCGCCACCTGGTGTATTGCGTTTATTTGTTTATCTTATATATCCCCTCACTAGAATAAGCTCCATTAGAGCAGAGATGTTTCCTGATTGAGTCAGTGCTGTGTCCCTGGCATCAAGACCAGTACCTAGCATATGGTACCACTCAGGAAATATTATGAGTAAATGAGTGAATAAATGCTGTTTGAAACTGAAGATGGCAGAGGTCAGTAACTAATCGTTGGAGGTGGCTAGGGGATGGCAGCTTCCAATCTCATCTGCCCATGGGGAAAGCTTCGCTGGAAGGGAGAGAGCTTTTCAAGAAGAAATGGAAATGAGCATCTCAATAGAATATATCTAAGGAAGTTGGCAGTATAGGGCAGGTAGATTAAATACCTAACAAAGGAAAATTTGGAAAATAGTTTAACCCAAATACTCCTGGCCATGGTTATAAAATAAGGTCTGTTAGAAATAGTGATGAGATTTGAGAATAACTGAGTGGTATAAGTCAAGAATCCAGGAATGTTTTAATCCACCTTAGCCCAGAACTCCTCCTTGAGAGATTCCTGGGGGACACAGGTACATAAAGGGAAATGGTAAAGAGATAAACAAAGTGCCACTTAGTGATATGTGAATAACGCTGGAGAAATACTCTAATTAGGGACTCGTCGGATAAACTGTGCTATGGTACATGGTATATGCACATGATCTAAGGCACAGCCTCTGTGAGAGCCCAGCTAGAACTGATTCTGGTTCCTTAGGAGTGCCAGCAAGGGAGAGCATCACAGAGGTTGTTTAAGGCAGCTCAGCTAACATGCCCTGTTGCCTCACTGAGTTACTGATAAAGCATAAATAAAACCTTTACACTTGTAAAGGGATAACCATTACCATTTTTTTTCAGAATTGTATTAGTTGTGTCATCCATTAAAATATAAGCTTCATGAAGGTAAAAATCCTGTGTTGCTTTGTTTAAAGTTCTCTCCTTATTGCCTGAAACAGTGTCTAGCACATAGCAGGTGCTCAATGAATAAGATGCCAAATGCATGAACTAATTTGCATTTTCAAGCTCCCAAGGAGAGAAGAGAGCTTTTGGATTCTCTTAGAAAATAAGTGCCAAAAATCTACTCCCTCTGCACCGACCGCTGGCAGGTGCTGTGTGTGAGTCAGGGACGCATGTAGTGGTCCAGCATAACAGGAGCTAGCTCCAAAGAGCTGTACAAGGAAGGAGGAAAGAGGTGACTGGGACAAAGAAATGGCAATGGGATTTTAATGGCAGGCACTGTGAAATGAGCACTTGGAGTCCATCATAGATTTGAGAGAGTCATAGGTAAATATTGAAATTTCTTTTGGGGACGAATTTCTATTAACATTCATTGCTCCAAACAGAATCTACAGAAGTCACAGCTTTTTTTCTGTACATGTCAAGAACAGCATTACATGAGATACTAAAGGGGACTGATATTATCTAGACCACTGAAATTGAGTTACCGGGCTGATAGTTTAAGATGCTGAGATGGGATGGTCAGGTTCACCCAGAAAGAAACTGTGAGAGGAGGCTATAAAATCAACTGTGGGAAACTAAGAACTTTGCAGCCAGGAGTGAAAACACTGTTTTGTTTTGTCCGTTTTGTTTTGACAAGCATTTCACATATCTCAGATGGCTGGCTTGAGACTTAGGCAAACAGATCATTGAGGAAGCCTTACTTCAGAGGGGAAGTGCACAGCTTTATGTGACAGTGTTTTACTGATATTGAACTTGAAAGATTCTTCCAATTGCCAGTCGTCCAGCCATGCACCCTTGGAATAAATGATGTACTTTGTAATTAAGAATGAATGATGTCAGTCTGTGTCACTGTGGACTGAGATAGCTTCTTCCTCCCTCTAAACCCAGCTATCATCACTAGTGGACTGTAGACAGTCACACAATGGAGTCTTTATAGCTTATACTTGAGAGAAAACGAGTGAGATTAAGGTCTCCAGGCTCATCTTACTATTTGAAGACATGACATAGAAGAGAAGAAAAAGAGGATAAGGTGGTCATTTATCCCCTGAGATGCAGGCCAAGCTCAGTTAAATAGTTCTACAGTATAGATGTAGGAGGGTGAAGAAAGAGAATCACATGTACACACATGACTTTGTAGCATAGTGACACAGGTCACTCTGAGACATGGATGGCCTCATCACTGTCTCAGATCTTGACCGAGTCTGATTAGCAACTCAGGTTTGTGTGGAGAAGCTAGGAGAAATTGGAGAGAATTTTTCTGTCCTTGGTCTAGGTTCAGACTCAACTTTCACTTTCTGGTGATGGAGTCTAAGACTGTTCAAGAGTCATATTTTTTAAATCCAAATTTAAATAGCATGAATGTCTACAAAATTGTTTGTCGGGAATTAATTCTCTTAAAATAAAGCTTCCTGTTATTTCGAGGAGTCCCCAAATTATGCTTCACATGTATCTGCAAACCAATATGGCAGCTGCTGTCACCATGCCTTATGCTGGCTGCTTTATTGTTCCTCTCCTGCTCTGGTTCCCACTTTTCCATATCAAAGCCACTTTGGACAGGCATCACCTTAATCATTGTCAGTCATGAGAACACTAATGCTCACACCAAATTCACTGTTTATGGTTGTTCTAAAGCTTCAAGTGTTTAGGGTGCCAGGGCATTGTTAGGTGCAAAGACTTCTGAGGGCTGTAATTCTGGGCCTCCTTTTGGAATTTGGATGGTGAAATGGCTCAGCTTCTGAACTGTATCACTAAGTATCTCTGAAGAGTTCCGTCAGCTTTTGTGCAGAATTTCAACCCTTGCTCAGAATCTGATAAATTAGCTCATGGAATTCCTATCAGTATGACCTTAGCACAACCAACCACAGAAGCATGAATAAGGACATAACTGATTGGGCAAAAATTTGCCACACCTTTGTTCCACAAGGGTTTTTGAATAGTGGTGTGGCAGTTAGAATATACTTCAAGAGCATTACTCTTCCAGGACGTTCAAGCCTGCACAGACTTCGGTTATGTGAAACTTTCAGTAATCCAAGCAGGTGGTCTTTGGGCCCTGCTCCAGAGGCAGGGGAGGTGTAGAAGAGATAGATTTAAGAAAAAACGTAGACGAGAACTCAAGTGACCTCAAACAGATTATACATGGTGAGCCGGGCATGAAGGGTGCCGAAGAAGGCTGGCTCAGTTTTGTTCAAGAATTATGGGAATTGATGGCCCCAAGAACAGTCTTCACCTGACATCTCTTTTTCAATCTTCTGTCTTGTACATCACATTTTTTCACATATACATAGCATATCTCAGTCAAATTAAACTTTTTTCTGCTTCTTATGTGCTCCCTCATTTTCCCTTTTATATGTCTTTGCTACTATATTAAAACTTCCACTTGAATCTCTTTTTACCAACCTTATTGTCCAGATCCTGCCATTAAGGCCGAACTCATTATTTATTATATTTACAGAAGCAGGATTGTAGAATTATTAAAAGCTCAAACTTGGAAGAAAGACTGCCTCAATTCAACTCTTGACTCTGATACTTAAGAGCCGTGTGACTTTGAAGACATCACACAACCTATCTGTGGTTCATTTTCCTGATCTCTAAAATGGAGATAAGAAGGGTACCGATGTCACTGTGCTGCAGAGAAGATTGAATGGGAATTCTTATATAAAACACCTGGACCAACACTATTATTATCCAATTCAATATTTCCTGAGCAACTGTGATGCATCGGACATTGTGCTGGGGGTTAGGGATCCAGCAGTCACTGAGGTGCGGTCTTTGCTCTCATGGGGTACAAGAAATTATATGGAGGTACCCATGTCAATAAGTACTTTGAGTATACATAACAGTGTGAAAGACATGCATAAGGTAAATGGTAGAAGACGTGGGCAGGGTCTGCAAGGGGAGAAAAGATGCACTCTAGGAAGAAGTAATGGAATAGCATATGCAAAGGGAAATATTTTCTGGTGCTTCCACCTCAATAAAATGTTCCTAATTCCTCTTAAGTTAAAGGACATTTTCCTTTCCGAACAGCATAAGAAAAATAAGGAGCCTTTACATTTTTCCCTTGTGTTAGAATTGTTTATCTAAATTTCTTACCACCCTAACTGGACTGTAAACTCCTTGAGGGTAGGCACTGTGTTTTATGATATTTTAGCTTTTCCTAAGCAATGAGCAGGAGATACTGCCTAGAGTAGGTGTGCTCATGATAGGGAAGAGGAAGGGGAGGAACTGAGTGTGTGGCGGTCAGAGCTTGTGAAACAGGGACATGGATACTAGATACGCTTCACATTGAGACATGGAGACACTGAGCAGAACACCTATTGGGAGGGCTCTTGGAAACTCAACCACAGAAGGTGCCACCGCAGGGCCACTTTTGTTGATAACCCGGCAACAGGGGTGTGACCTGATTCTAAGTTTCCAGACTAAGAAAAAGTAGTCGATTTTACAAAAACATTTCTTCTCCACAATTCAGAAACCCTCTTGAGACTGAGGAAGTGCTGAGCCCAATTTTATGCACAGATTCTGGCTCCGAAGGCATGCTTTGCACGTCTCTTTTCAAACCCATGAAGTACATGGTGCTGGCTTCTTTTAGGATTTCTCTCACAGGGGCACCAGGATGCTAATTTAAAATCAACAAACAATGAATACTTGTGGTAGACAAGGTTAGTAGACAAGGCTTCTAATATACTTAGATAGAGGAAACAGTGGTTATAGTTAGTTTTGCTTGTGCACGTCTGATACAGACCAGCGATAGATGCATGTGCTTAGCAATTACATACTTGGAGGTTTTGGTATTCATACCAGGCTATTTTTTTTAAAAGAGAAGCATGTCCTTTGTACAAAGAATCTGTTAATGTAAGAAACATCCAAACCTGTAGAGAATTTTTATGAGTTTACTTGAGCCAAACTGATGACAATTGCCATGAAGCAAAATCTCAATGGATTGAGAAAATGTTCTGGAGAATGGCAGTTTTGCAGCTTATTTTATACATTAGAATCAAAGGAGGAGACGTAAGGAGGGTTACATGACATCCATTGATAGTAGATTAAGAGGGCGGGAGAAAGCAATGTAGGGGGTGAGGAATCTCTGGGATTGGATAACAAGCAAAGCAGAGATGCATACTTCTTTTACATTGGTGGGTAATTAACATTGACAGCACATACAGATGGTATCTAGGGAACAAGATAACAATGAGGGATGCTGTGGTCTCTGCTCTGGTGCAGTGGGTATGTCTTGAGTGGTCTGGAAAATAAGATTACTCTGACATAGGAAGGGTATGTTATCTTAGATGCGAAAAGACAATAGTCAGGCTCATTTCAGGTAAAGGTTGACTGTAGTCAAGAAACCTACAGGCCCAGGATGGGACTACCCTCCATGACCCGGTTTTAGTTAGGAATTTTTATGTTCAGACCATCTTGTGTGGTTAATTTAAGTCTCTAAACCTGTAGGGCCTGCCATGCTCTCCTCCTCTGAGCTTGTCAGGTTTTGTGTGTAGCCCCTTTTTTGCTCACAAATCCAATTGGAGTCATGCATTAAATAGGCATTAGGTTACACAGTCTTTGATGTATAAATTTTTTTTAGCTGCAAAGTATTATTATTTTTTCTTTTTTCTTGATAAAGAATATGGTACTGATTTTACTAATTCTTTTTCTTATTGTGTGTGTTAAGGGATTCTGGTGAAAAAAAAATTAAGCTTCCAGAAAAACTTGATTTAAATGTCATTTAAAAGTGGGAAAGCCCCGCTTACTGCATTATTAAATCTTTTCCTGCCTAATACTGGGAACCGACAGAAACAGTATTCTATTTGTTCACATTTTGAGAGGAAAGGGGTAGAAATTCAAATACAGTTTTATATATCCTGAAACTTTACATTTTCTGTATGTTGAATTTCTATTGTGAGGTACATATGCTTCAAAATGAGGAGAGATGCAGTAATAGTAGAGAATCTGTACTCAAATATTATCACTTAATATTTTATTCATTGTTGATTTACGATTTTGAAACCTTCAACTTATTATATAAAAATATTTTTTTTCCTTACATTAATCTCATGTTTGGTTATAAAGGGGAGCAGACTCTGATACCCCAAAATATGTCTTTTGGAACAGATACTTCTTCCAAGAAGACATGCAAGTAGCCAGCAAACATATGAAAAGATGCTCATCATCACTAGCTATTAGGGAAATGCAAATCAAAACCACAATGAGTATCATCTCACACCTGTTAGAATAGCTGTTGTCAACAGGACAAGTAACAACAAATGTTGGAAATGATGTGGAGAAAAAGGAACCCTCATACACTGCTGGTGGGACTGCAACTATGGAAAACAGTATGGAGGTTCCTCAAAAAACTAAGAATTGATCTACCATATGATCCAGCAATCCCTCTACTGGGTATTTACTTGCCAAAGACTTGAAAACCCATATCCAAAAAGATATTTGCACACCGATGTTCATAGCAGCATTATTCGCAGTGGCTAGGACATGAAAGCAACTGAAGTGTCCTACGATAGATGACTGGCTAAAGAAGCTGTGGCACATATATACAATGGAATATTAGTCATAAGAAGAGATGAAATACTGCTATTTGCGACAACATGGATGGTCCTCAAGATAATTGTGCTAAGCGAAATAAGCCAGACAGAAAAAGTTGAAAACCACATGATGTCACTTATATGTGGGATATAAACGAAAAAGCAACAAATGAACAGGACAAACAGAGACTCATGGACATGGACAATATACTAGTGGTTACCAGAGAGTGTGGGGGTGGAGGAAGAAGGTAGATGTGGTAAATGGGGTCAAATATGTTGTGACATTAAAGAATTAAAAAAATAAAAATGCAAAAAAATGAAATTGTTATTAAGTGAAAAAAAAGTCTTTTTGACCTAAGGATTATTTTAGGCTGATTATTTTTAAGAAAACAACGGACATAGGAAAAGCTCTGAAAACAGGGCAATCTCCATTTGTAAGGGTGTCTCCCTCTTTGTAACAGGAAGAGGATGACTCTAACCCTTTTCCCATTTTCCCCAAAATAACTTGAGGATTACAGTCCCAACCTTACTCCCAAAGTTTGCCACGAAATGTCTCACTTTCATTATTATTATTTTTGTAACGCTCTAGTATATCGAGTATATCTAATATAGTCTATGGAAACAAATGACATCATTCTATTTAGCATTCTGTTTTTAGTAGTTTGATTGCTGAAAATGTCAAATCCTAGAAAATATAGCATTCATTCCTAGGCAAGCAGTACTGTTTTTTTTGTTTTGTTTTGTTTTTGGTTTGTTTTGTTTTAATAAATGGAAACAGGGACAACATCTCTAGAAATTTATCAATGCAAAAGGCTAGGACTTAAATCTGCATAATAACAGTACCTTATTTAGGGAGCTTTGCTTTAAAACCTCCCATACCTGCACACCCCCCCCATTCTTTTGTCTTTAGCTGGAGATGTAATTTAAGCTGGTGGCTTGGGCCATTCCTGAGTCTCCTGTGTATACAGGAGGTATCCATGTTATGGAACTGCTTGTTTTTCTCCTGTTAATCTGTCTTTTATTATAGGATTGTTTTAGTCAACAACCTTAGAAAGGTAGAGGGATTATTTTTCTTTCCCCATAATTATTAGGAACCTATAAACAACAGGCCTTAGAAAATTAATGTCATGCTGTTTTGTTGGTTCAATTTTTCTTAAGTTTAAATTACTTCTGTTACCGGAACAAAAGGGGTCTGTTTGCCTGTGCACGAGCCAAACAGAAGATACGGGCAGGTTTGCAGCAAAGAAAGTAAGGATTTATTTTGGGGAGCTGCAAGCCCCAAAGACCAAAGTGAGGTAATGCTCTCAACCTTCCCCCCCCCTCCCAGGGTGTCTCAGGAGTACAGGTCATATAGAGGAAAATTAGTCATCATGGAAACTAAGGGAGTTGGGGGCGTGTGCGCTACTGATTGGACTATTGGACGGAGCTGGGATAATTGATCATTGTGTCCAGTTCTGGAATCAGCCTGGCATTAATGTGAGGAGGCAGGAGAACTAAAACGTTAATCAAGCTGCATTCAGAGACTGCAATATGCTGATCAGACCTGCAGCCAGGCCAGGAGGACACCTGCAGAAAACTTCTGCTGGGATTGCTAACAACCCATTTCCCACATCTGCAATGAGGAAACAGGAAAAATGAATTCTTTAAGTGGCATCCTACACGAAATAAAAGTGTTCATTCCCTGTGGCTAAAATCATGGGGAACCTATGGATTAAAGGCTGGGAACTGCCAGCAGGCCTTTCAGACTACATACTTCCTCACTGTCTGTCCATATCAAAGGAAATGGGGACAACAAAGTCTTTAAACTCACAGAACTAAAGAATGATATATAAACTGGATCTCCCCCACCATGCACACACTTGGAGCTTTGTCTTGGGTTTTTGTCTTTGCTTTCTCTAGTCTTTTCTTTTCCCCGTCCTTAATAAACTTTCTTTTTGACCTTAACTCCAGCATGTGTGTTGAATTCTTTCTACACTCTCTGCCAAAGAACCCTCTTTTTCTCTCGGTGCAGGGCTTGGTCTCCCCCAAATTGGGAGAATTTGCCCTTTCCTGCCTCAGCCCGATCCCATCTGGTTCTGTGGACTGGTCCTGTGGCCGATGGAGTTGTTGTTCTGCCTAGATGGGCCTAGTGCTGAAACATCTAAGGCTAAGATGTTATATCCTTAGTGTAACTGAACATTATTGTCCCCTTGACAATAGACCTGAGACTTGATTGATCTTATGCCCTAAGGCCTAACGATTAAAGGAGCAGGCGTACAGAGAGGGAAGGTGGAAAAAGCAAGTAAGTCATAATGCCACCATCTGGGCAAAACCAGTTTGAATAAGAAAAACTATATTAAAGAACTGAAATGCAGTTTGTGTGCAATATACTTCTTTAGGGGAAACTATATGTTTATCATGAATATGTAAAGATGGTATTATTTATAACTTTTCCCTTAACTATGTAAGTATGGCCACCAAGAAAACTCCAAGTCTTATTTTTGTTTTTCCTCTCTCTTGATCAGATCCATCCTGTACTTTTCAGCATCTTGTCCTCCTCCTAAGGTTCTAGCTTACAAGTATTAAGTCAGGCCACTCGTACCTGTGAGATGATGGTTCTGGAGAGCCTGATATTTCTTATGGCCTGATCAAATTTTGCAAAACTAAAATAAAAAACATGTGAAGGATTAGGACAGGATTTTGTGTCCCGTCGAAACCAAGAGTCCTGATTTAATGTATGGTTTTGATTTAATAGGTAGCCCTAGCACTCTATTATAAAGTTTCTTCATAGTATGCCTGTTAAATTTTAGCCCTTTTCTCTTATTAGCCCCAAGGCAGCCAGAAACAATGGCCATGCCTTGACTAAGGGCCACAAGCTATGGGTTTTTGTTAAGCAAAGGATAACATCATGGCCTAAGTTGTGTTTCAGCTCCTGAGTCCTAAAGTGGATTGATTTCTGGCTACATCCTTGTGAAGGCAGTTGGATATATCACTTATCATCCTGCCCTGAAGGACATAGAAGCTGACCTCAAGACCTGAAATAATGATTTAATGCCCTTACCTCTTTCTTGACCAATCAGCAAGAGTCAGGACCCCAAACCCTGTACTCATGATGACTTGTGGTTTTTGCTCTATAAAACTGCTTTTCTGTAAACCATTGGGTATTTGGGGTTTTTCCAGTACAACCTGCCTATTTTCCATTGTGTAGTACTGTACAATAAATACTACTTTCCTTCACTGTATACTGATATCAATGTAATTGCTATCTGCAGTGCTGGGTGGATGAGCTCTTTCTGTTACTGATGGGCTGATGTGAAATCTGGTGTCGCCCCAATGGCATGCGGGGGAGGGGATGTCCTCAGTTCTTCCCCACTGACGCAGCAAATAATTACAGCTCGGTGAGATTTAGAAGAGGTAAGATTTATTGAAAGTATATTTTAGAAGGAGACAGGCCATGCTAAGTAAGGCTGCAGCCCCATGGAGTTTGGGAAGTGAGGAGACAAGATAGAAAACAGAGTATGCTCCAAGGGAGAAGCAGGTTTTCAGCAAAGAGGGCTGTAACAATGCAGAAGTGGGAAGGTCTGTTTGTATTGTGGCCATGATAGGAGAGTACAGGGGCCATACTAGAAGACCCACATGGGAGGTCACCTTGACTGACACTTGAGTGCCATATAACATTTTGTCTACTGAGCATGTGCTTACCCAGAATTCAGTCAATAATAATTAGATTCATGAACTTCCAGGCATAGACATGATATTATAATGATGGTGTAATGAGATTGAGTTTATGGGAAGATTAGGGTAGTACTTTCTGTGCAAACGTCTGTGGCTGGACTAAACTAGCTGTAGGTTTATGGCCCTCCAGTCCTTTGTCTCTCAAGATGCAGGAATGATTTTTAAGTACAAAACAAGGGTTCATCAGGTGGTCTCTGTAATGTTCCATTCTATATCTTAAAAGGCAGTGCAATGGTTAGGAGCCTGGACTCTGGAAGCAGACAGCAGACAGAGGTTTGAATCTTAGCACTGCAAGTTACTAGCTATGTAAACTTGGATGAGTCATTTAATCTCTCTCTGCCTCAGTTATTTTTTGTGTAAAATGAGGAAGATAATAATTGCACTTAACTCAGAAGGTTGTGAGGAACTAATGTGCATGTAAAGTAATTGGACAGTGTTCAGCATGTAGTGAGTATTAGCTATAATTCATTGTTTTCCTGAAAGTCCTAAGCTGACTCTGGAGTGGGCCATGAGGATAAATGTGGAATAGAGCCAAATCTCCCATGAGGAAACTGGGAACAAAGGCCCCTTGGCTTTGACCTTACTGGGTGGGATCTAAGGAAGAAAAAGGTGGGTAAAGAATAGAAGATAGAGGGAAATCAGGGAGAAAAGAAGACTTCTGATGCCCACTGAAGATATTTTTATTTTTAGTAAAAGGCAACCAGATAGGAAAGAAAGCTTTTGCATGTCCTTTGGACGATGAGTATGTTTATAATCTACTAATAGTTAGATTGTTCTCTCTGTAGCAATAGAACACATCTGAAAATGTTTCCATATGTGGTGGGAACAAACAGAGTGAAAGATCTGTGTCGAACTTTTGACAAGACTTATGCTGGTAGAAGTAGTTTGAATACTGGAATACTGGAATTTTCAGTATATTTTGATAATTTATGGAAACCATGGAGGAAATTTTTGAAATTATGTCACAAAATCTGGGCTATGGTTTTGTCGTATCCTCATAAGGACTGTTCAGCAGACACCTGGCTACATATTTTGTCCCAACACTGTAAGAAGCTCCCTGTGGAGGTGGATAAAATGCCTCTAGTTTTTGCTAAGCTACTCGATATATAGGTACAAAAATGTCACTCTTTTCTCAGCTCCATCATGAGTTTAGGGCAAGTTTTATCATTCAGTATACACCTATGTAGAAGGTTTATTTAAGTTATTTAGCCTAGTGGAATGCTTTGGTGATTTATTAGTGAAGAGTTGTCTTGTCGGAGGAAAGATGGCAGTTTTTTAATATGATGAAACCTGAGAGAATGGCCTAGAAAACAGATTAATTGAAGAGTCTCCAGACTCCTTGATATGTTGCTCATTAATGCATGCTTGTATTTTTTGTTTCCTATCTGACCATGAGTTTTGGAATGCAGTATTGAATAGTCAAACATAAGGTAAACAAGTTTAAAAGTATGTTCATCTTTGTAAATGTCAAAATAGTACATTGAACATTTTGATTAATTAAGAAGTCTATATGTTCCAAATGAATATTAAAAGCTATTCTAAATTGAAAGATAGTTCCTGAGAGCCACAGAAGTATGTGTGACATATAGAGAAGGATAGGAAAAAAATTGCATATTAATCATAGAATTTTAAAGACTTTCCAGCCTAGCCTTCTCAACTTATAGATGATGAAACTGAGGTCTAGACACTTAAAGTGTCTTGTTCACATTCAAAACAACTAATTACTCTTACTAGTCAGGACTAAAACCATATCTTCTAGTTTTCAGGGGACATGTTTTTTTTTTTCTAATTTACATAGCAGTAAGACTGCTAGTTTGGTATGTCTCTGAAAAGCAGTAAGAAGCTAACCTCTCCTGGTACTCTTACAGAGTCACCCTCAGTTAAAATTGCCTCAAGAAATCTAATGCATGATTTTAGGATGAAGATCGGAATAGATGGTTTTCTATAAGTTTCTTTGTGTTATAGTTTCACTCATGAAGTCTATCTTTGCTTGGGGCATTTTTAATCTGTCAGCAGTCATGATAGTGAAGACGGGAGTTCATGGTGACTCAGTTTCTGGCCATGGTCAAGGGGATTTGAGGGATGGCTAAGTTTGGCAACTATGGAAGCAAAAATTGCTGCTTTAAAACAGACTCTAGGAACTTAATCACTGGAGAAATCTCAAGATGTTCTCCACCAAGGATTTTCTTTGGGGACTTTTTCTCAAAGGAATTATACCCTGTACTACATTTCACCTTATAGATTGATACCCCAAGATTTCTCTGGGCTTATTAAAAACATATACAAGAGAGTCAGACATACAATGAATGCTCAGTAAATGTTGCCTGTTAGCTGTCTGATCCTACAATGGCAATATAACACTTTCCTGCTATGATTTCTTCACAAGGCATTAAATACCTTGTTTTCAAAATAATAGGGGATCCTAAGGTATAAACTGAAGTTGAGAATGTAAACTTCATTTTCATGGCCTGATGGCCCCTCTTGCATTCTGCAGCCCAACACCCTCCTTTACAGAAGTGAAAATGGAGGCCAAGGATGGGGAGAGACTGGATCTAGGTCACTCTAGGAGTTAGTTGTACTGGGCCACAAGTCATCTGTAATTGTGGTCATATTTCTCAATACTACCAAGGAAGTGGTAGAATTAAAAATCCAGACTTCATCTGGAAGTAGAAAAATACATTTTGGCAAAGGATAATGAATATTCTTAAATGGTGACTGATGGTTCTGGGAGCAGAAGCAATGCCAGCAGGTCTTGAGATGAGCTCCCTCCACCAGCTGTTAGGATTCTAGAGTCAAGGATGGGGGAGCAAATACAAAAAAAAAACTGAGGTAAGCTTGCAACATAGACTTTCTCCATGGTCTGTGACATGGTTGTATAGCCTTTGGGAATCTTTCAGAAAAATTTTGATGGTTGTGTTAATGAAAAAATGTGGAACTTTTTTAAGGTGATAGAAATCCAATAAAACCTCCAACCTCAAGATGGGTTAACTAGTAAATATTTTCCCCCTTCTTACTAAATAAAATATGCTGAAACAGTAGAATATTTCCCCTTCTGGACTATGATTATTTCAGAAAATGTATTATTGGACAATATTGAGAATCGTGATTAGAGACTGTAGACTGAGTTAATGGTGACTGGTAGGCAGCTGTCTCATCAGTTTCCTCCCTTGAAATTAAAGTCTTTCTGAAAGAGATTTACTCAGGGATAACCAAGTAATCTGAAGGATGATCACACTCACTTCCTAAGGCATAAAAATATAGATGAGATGATATGTCATCTTTCCACTCTACTCCATATTTAATGTCCTCCTATTATCTCTTTTTCCTACAGGCTGGAGTTCAAAATCCTATAAGCATGAGTTTTCAAGATCCTTAGACTGCCTTCTCATCACCTCTCTTCACTTTGTCCCCAAGCCTCTATAATACCCAGCAGTCGTACAAAATTATTTTCCTTTCCTCTAACAAATAGGCTTTTTTTCTTCTTCTATCATACCGTGTTTCATGTAGTTTTCTCTAACTGAAATACTGTTCCCTTTATCCTCTCATATTCCTTTTTCAAGGACTACTTGAACTGTTTTCTTCTGCATGAAGATTTACCTGATATTAATAGTAGCTACTATTTTTTTGTACCTACTCTATTCCAGGTATTTGCTAAGTGTTTTTTCTCATTTAAATCTCATCACTGTCTCCATTGTACTTATGAGAGACTTGAGGCTCAGCAAAGTTCCTTTTCCAATGTCACATAGCTTGTAAGTGGGGAAGTCAGAAGTCAAACCAAGTTCTGTCTGATTCTAAAGCTCATGGTTTCAATCACTATGCCTACTACATAGACATATGGACTACTGTGACCTCCTTCAGCGGAGTGAATGATTTTCTCCTCTTTGTTGACAGTCCTTTAGTCATTCCATTTTTATGAATTTCTTTGTTTGGGTTGTTTACATATCTGCCTCCCCTGCTGATCTGTTGAGTTCCTCAAAAGCAAAGATGCATCATATTCATCTTGTAGCCCTAGGACCTGAAACTACCTGGCACTGAGTAGGTGCTCGGTAAGCATTTGATATTCTGAGGGTTAGAGATGATGCAGTATAGAATAACTCTGCCCAAAGGAATGTATTATCTATTCAGGGAGACTAAGCATATTTGTATGGAAAAAAAATTAAAAATAGAAATCCGTGCTCTGTCACTAAGTGGATGCAAAGCTCTACAGAGTATGTCAGTCTGTTTGTAGGTATTTGTGCTCATTCTCCTGTCTTGGGATCAAACAGGCTAGAGTGACCGGAAGTTCAAGGGATGGGCAGGTGAGTAGAGCCAATTATGAAAGCCAAGTAAGCATATTAATGGCTACAGCTCACGTGAGTGCTTGGAGCTCTGTCCTGAGGAAGGAAATCATCACCACTGAGGTCCTGACAAGTCATCTATGGTTACTTTATAGGAACCTGTACAAGCTGGCCTGCTCTGAATTAGAGTGTGGTAAATGGGAAGAGAGACTCTGAAATCAGCTTACCTCAGTTTAAATCCTAGCTCTGACTCTTACCAGTTTTATGACCTTGTAATTTTCACTGTGTCCTTCAGTTTTCTTACCAGTTAAGTGGGATTAATACTAAAACCTAGTTCATAGACTTGTGGAGGAGGTTAAATAGGTTAAGTAGATGTAAAACACATAAACAGTGTCTGGCACAGGGTACCTACTGAGCTCACATTTGGTTTTGATCACTGAGCTTGATACTATTCTCCTACAGCTACTCTCATGAGCAGTTGCATATATTAGAGGTATATAATGAAGTCAGGTTTGCTGAGGGTCAGTAATACTGCCTTACTCTTTTTTTAAAAAACTCTTAGTTTTCCTTAAATTAGTATTGACTAAAACATGAGCAGGCGACACCCACCACAGTGAAATCCCAACGTGAATAACCGACATGATGTCAATAAACTTTAGAGCTAGAAAGGGCTTAAGAGCTCATTTAATAAAATCTCATCTTCTTTATTGTTGAGGAAAGCAAGGTCCAGAAAAATCAAGTGGTTCGCCCAAAGTCACACAGGAAAGTAATGGTGAATTTAGGACTAGATATAGTCTATCATTTATTCAAAGATAGAGAAAATATATGCGAAATAAATTCATATCCACACAGCGACAATATCTTAGATATATTTACAGTAAGTAGTCAGGGCATCAATATCTGGTCATGAGAATGAAGCAAGGACATGTCATTTTGCCGGAACCACCCTTTTGTAGAAGTGTTCAAGTTTCATGACAATTAAGCAACTTTCTTGGTTGGTGATTTGAAATGAAACTTGTGTCTCAGTAGGGGAAGAATCTAAATCAAACAATGTAATTATTGTGAGTTGTGCTAATATGCTTATTGTGCTATTGTTGCTACAGTGGGTCTCAGGTTTATTTATGCAAACTAGGTTGGGGCAAGTGATATACTTAAATACAGTAATCAAAAAAAGAGACATTTTAGAAAATTCTAGATAGGAGAGTAAGAATGTGCATGTTGTTTGAAAGGTTATTTGCTTGTAAAACAGTCAAGTGCTACTGAAAGGAAGAGCTGGGATTTGATATTACTCACCCCTGAAGATACTATTCAGAAACTTATCATGATAATGCTAAATTCAATATTAAAATAATATTGCAGCTTCCGTTGCCATGGAGATCACGAAACTCCAAGAGGCTAAAGTAGACTGCTCTGTTGCTATCAATATGAGAAATGCACACTTACATATATATCATTTCATGATGTAAATTGGATTTCATAATTATAAAATGATATATGCTTATGGTTTAAAATTTAGAAAACTCATGCAAATTGTAAAGAAAATAAAATCCATCTAGAACCTCACCACCCAAAGGCAACTGTTGTGATATTTTGGATTACTTTTCAACAAATATTCTTTAGCACCTCCCCTGTATCAGGCAGGTACTGTTTTAGGCACTGAGAGTACAGCCATGAACAAAGCAAAGATCCCTGCTTCATGGAGCTTACATTCCGAGTGATAGGAGACAGACAAAAAAGATAGATATTTAAGACAAATTCAGATGATTACAAGTCCTCTGAATTAAATGAAAGAAGACAACAGAATAGAGCAGTGGTTCTCAAAGTGGAGGGTGCATCAGAATCACTTTAAGGGTTTGTTAAAACACAGGATTGCTGGGGCCCGGCCTCAGTCTCTCTCTAATTCAGTAGGTTTGGGGTGATCCTGAAAATTTGCCTTTCTAACAAGTTGCCAGATGACTCTCATGCTACTGATCTGTGGACACATTTTGAGCATCACCAGGATAGGAAAAAGTGGTGGTAGGGTGGCTATTTTAGAAAGGATACTGAAGAGAAATGCTGAGATGTGAAAAGGTGAGAAAGAAGCCAGACAAATAACAAAGGAAGAAGAGGCTTCGATACAGGGATGGAATGTAAAAAGTTGTGAAGACATGAATGGGCTTGTTTGTTCTTGTGGACAAGAAGGAAGGGAGAGCAGTATGACTGAAGCATAGCACATGAATGAATGATGGAATGAATGAGTAGTTTGGTATATTTCAGGGTCATCTATTCTGTTCTCTTTAATCACCCTTTAGATTTTTGTTCAAATACAACAGTGTTATCTCTTTGGGTAAGTCCCTCGTTGTTTTTACAAATACACGAGTAAGAAATGTGTGAGGCCTATAGCAACTGGTATTCATTTTGATAGTTTTTCAATTGATTTTCTAATTATAATCACAAAATCCATAAGTAAGATAATTTCTTATCTTCTTTTCTAATAGTTATACTTATTTTAACCATTTCATGTGTTAATGTCTTAATTATATGTTCAAATCAACACTGCTTGTTCCTGATTTAGTTTTTCACCATTAAATACAATGTTCAAATCCAATGAGAAAGTATTCTTCTATATCTTTTTCTCTAATAACCATGCAAAATGAACATATAAAAAATGTTAAACCTCATGAATAAATAAAGGATGCAAATTAAAACTAATAAATACAGTTTTTCACCTATCACTTAGCAAAGATAAAAAAGATTGATATACCAAATTGTGCCATAGTTGCGGAAGAACACATACTCATATTCTGCTATATTTTAAATATTCTGAAAGTTTAATTTTGGTTTTCTCTTTATCTCAATATTTATTCATTCTGGAGTTTTTTTTTTCCTGCAAACATGTAGATAGGTTCTCTTTTAAATGTCCTATTGTTATTTTTACCACATTATGGTCTAAGAATTTTGCTTGCCCATTTTTCCATTTTTCATATTTACTGATATTTTTTTGGTGAAGCCCAGAAAGTGATTTCTTATCTAATTATATCAGAGATGCTTTTATCAAAAACATATTTATATTCTATAAAATAGGTCAACAGTTTGTGCACTGTTTTTGCTCATACATATTATTTGTACTATTTAGATATTCTGTATTAGAGGTCAGCAGATTATGGCCCAGCAGGTAAATCTGGGTAGCCACCTGTGTTGTAAGTAAAGTTTGATGGGAACTCAGCCACACCCATTCATTTATGCATTATCTTATGACTACCTGTTAGGCTACAACAGCAAAGTTGCATAATGCCTGCAAAATCTAAAATATTTACTACAACCTTTTACAGAAAAAAGATTCTCCACTGTTACTCTGTATCTTTTTTAGTTCTCTTTTGTCTGATTATTTTTCAGGTTAGAAGTGTTTTAAAAAAACAAAGCTCTAGTAATTAATTATATTTATATTAATTATATTTTTGTCAATATCTTCTCATTTTTAAACAGATGCTAGTTTTACATATTTGCCACATAAAAGCCACAGCTAGTCTATAAAATGACCCTCTTTGCCACTTTTAATAATTTTTTTTGTCCTGGAAATTGTTTTTTTACTCCTACATGTGGTTTATGTTGGCTTGGTAAATCTTTGCCAGGCTTCTTATTATTATTGAGTGGCTCAGAGAGCAGCTGCTAAGAACAAGGAAAGCAAGATTTCATGCTCATGGTCTTTAGTTCAGGCTACCAACTCTGATAGCGGATGTGAGGTACAGATAGGTGGTAGCTTTTCTCCCTCCCTGTATGGTCACGTTTCAGGGGGTTAGGCATGAATTGGCTTCTAATTATATTATTTCAGTGGAGACCATCTGTTCTAAGGGTAATTCTTTTTGGAGAGTAACAATTATTTATCAAAATCCTTAGTTTACAGAGCCATTTCAGCTTCACAGCTTTTCATGTGTTATTTTTAATTTAGTATTTTCGGTGGTAGGATGAATGAAGAAGGCAAATTAAGTACAGTAGATGGTTACATCACAACTCACAATCCCATGTAAATTTTGAGAAACACTTAAATGTTAAATAATTTTGATTAAATTATTTCAACACTTATGCTGGCATAACACTTGTGTAGCACTTAATGTGACATTTCATGCATTCTTTAAGTATGTGCTAAGCTGCTACTCTGTACCAGATACCATACTGAGTGCTGGGGATAACACCATGGACAAGATTGGATCACTACTTAGAGAAGCTGAGAGTCTAATATGAGAGACAGACAAGAAATTGACAATTTTAACAGTATGATTTTGGGGTAAGACCATGGTTACGGTGTTCATTTATTTAATCTGGACTTTTTAAGAAATTATATTTATATTAAAATGTTAAATATATAAATTACTATCTATAGAAAAGATAGCCATTTCAACAAATGATACTGTAATAGTCGGACATCTACATAGAAAAAACAGAATCTAGACACTGACATTAACCTTTTCACGAAAAATAATCCAAAATGGATCACAAACCTAAATGTAAAATAAAAAAACTATAAAACTTCTAGATGGTAACATAGGAGAAAAATCTAGGTAGCCTTTGGTTTTGGTTTGGTGATGACTTTTGAGATATGATACCAAAGGCATCATCCATGAAAGAAAAACCGATAAGTTGGACTTCATTATAATTAAAAACCAAAAAATGTCTCCATTCTCGGTTTAGATTTTTATACTTTAGATAAAAAATTAACATTTCAAATCATGGCATCATGGTGTCTTCATCCAGCCAGCAATTTAATTTCTTCCAGGCCATCATTTTTGTCTGCTCTTCAGTGTTTGTACACTTATTCAAAAAAAAATTAAGTTTATACTTATTTTGTTAAAAATTAGAAATGAAAAAAAGGAAGTCATGACAAGTAAAGGAAGCCTAGATCTCACCATTGAATAGAATTGATAAAAGAAAATCATCAGGCCTGTTAAATGCTGTGATTCTTAAGTTTTGGATAGGTGCTCATTGTGTTAATTTGAAATAAAAGGAAATTCATAACAAAAAACATTTTACATAAAAATTAATACAGAATAAGTCATAGACTTAAATGTAAAATGTAAAACCATACAACTTCTAGAATAAAACATGGGAGAAAAATCTAAGTGACCTTGGATTGGATGATGAGTTTTTAGATACAACAAAAGTATGATTCATGAAAGAAAAATTAAATAAATTGAATTTTATTAAAATAAAAGACCTTCTGTGAGAAAAATATTGCTAAGAGAATGAAAAACTATATCACAGACTGGGAGAAAACATTTGTAAAACACATCTGATAATGGACTTGTACTGAAATTTTATAAATATTAAAAGCTCTACAATAAGAAAACAAACAACTCAATTTTATAAAGGACAAAGAACTGCACAGACATCCATGTAAAGAAGATATACAGGTGGCAAATAAGCATATGAAAATATGCTCAATGTCATTTGTCATTAGAGAAATGCAAATGAAAACAATGAGATGTTACTGCACACCTATTAGAATAGCTAAACTTCAAAAAACCTGACAATATCAATGGCTATAGAGTCTATGGAGCAATCAGAACTCTCATTTATTGCTCATGGGAATGCAAAATGGAATAGCCACTTTGGAAGACAGTATGGCAGGTTCTTAAAAAACTATACTTAGTTTTTTAAGAACCTGCCATACTGTTGGCACTCCTAGGTATTTTACCCAAATGAGCTGAAAAAGTGTGTTCACACAAAAACGTGCTCATAGATGTTTATAGCAGCTTTATTCATAATTGCCAAGAATTGGAAGCAATGGAGATGCCCTTCGATAGGTAAATGGATAAACAAACAGTAGTGCATTACATAATGCAATATTATTCACTGATAAAAAGAAATGAGCTATCAAACTAGGCAAGGGCTTGGAGGAAACTTAAATGCATATTACCAAGTGAAAGGAGCCAATCTAAAAAGGCTACACATACTACATTACATTCTGGGCAAAGCAAAACTATAGAGAGGGTATAAAGGTCAGTGATTGACAGAAGTTGGAGCATAGTGGGGGAAGGGATGAAAAAGTGGAGCCCAGGGGATTTTTAAGGTAGTGAAACTATTCTGTGTGATACCCTAATGGTGAATACCTGACATCGTGCCTTTGGCAAAACCCTTAGAACTGTACAACGGAAAGAGTGAACCCTAATGAAAACTATGGGATTTAGGTAATAATAATATATCGATATTGGATCATCTCTTATTGTTATGGAACATGTAACAAATGTACTGTAACAATGCAAGATGCTAATAATAGGGAACATTGTGGGGGATAGAGTAGGTGGAGAGCAAGTAGATGGGAGAACTGTACTTTCTGTTCAATTTTGATATAAACCTAAAACTACTCTATAAAGTTTGTTAATTAAAAAAAATGCTATCTGTTAATCTGTCAATCAATGATCTGTCAATTTACAACTTTCACTTAAAAAAAACTAAATATGGTGGCCATATATTATAGAGAAGACATTGCCTTATGTGCATTAATTATTTCTATTAAGCCTAACTTTCATACCTGATTGACATTGTGTTACAGAGGTGGATAAACTGGACTGGAAAGGGGAAAACCTGGGCTCAAGTTTTGGCTCTGCCATTTGAGTGATCTTTTTCTTGTGTCAGGCCAAGGTATTTAGATATAGAGGGATAGGTCCCACTCTCAACATGTAAGAAAGTCCACCATATATGATACATTCCTCCAACTATATTTAAGTTACTTTTTATTACAGAAATAATATATGTCGATTTCAAAGAATTTCACGAAGACAGAAAATTCCAAAAATGAAAATAACAATGATGTTTCTGTTTTTGTGTAGATAACTACTATATGATTTTCAGTTTAAACTTTTATTTTTTGTTTATCCTTAAATATGCATATATATAGTTAAAAGACAAAATTGGGATCATAATATACATACTCTTTTATATTATACATTTTTACTTATTTTATGAACATTCTCAAATGTAAATATTTTTACAGTAACATTTTTAATGGACTGAAAATCATCCAGTACATAGATACAGTTGATTACCCTTTTATTATGATATATCTAGATTGGGTCCAGTTTTTTGGCTATTTAAAACAATGCTGTGATAAATATTTTTGAGCTTGCATATTGTTTGGAATTTAAAATTATATTTTTCCAGATAATTCCTAGAAGGAGAAATATGGATAGAGTGGCAAAATTTAATTAAAAGGTCAAATACTTTACTTTTTTTATATATGGAACAACATTATTGCTAGGAACACAGAGAGTTTTCTTTGAAGACCCTTGGTTATATTTTCTCCCGAAAAACTAGTTTTTATTCGGTGGTTGCAGAGAATATTGGATGTAATCACATCCTGTCTTCACATTGGCTACCAGGAATCTTAGACACTCCTGGTTTATGGATTTCAGAATATTTTGTGTGTTACTCTTATCCTAAGGTTGGCTTCAGCTTACTTTCCTATACAGTTAAGTTTGTCTCAACTTATTTTTACATATATTTGATATTGCTATACTATGTGTATATTCTTAAATTTCCTTAATTCTCTTGGGAACATAATGAGGAATAAACACATTAAAAACGTATGACAATCTTTATAATTGTAAATCAGTGCAGATTTTGTCAGAAGGAATGAGGATCTAATAAGTAATAGAATTTTCTTTACAGTACTCAGACTGTCTTTTGTTTAGTCTAACTTTTGGTGGCTAATTATCAGTGTTTTTCCAATTTGCCTTATCATCTTTATATGCTTCAAGTTTTCAGGCAGGCTGAGTGATATTAATATCTTCTTCTACTATGATTTATGGAAATAAATGGCATGCAGTTGAGAATGTGCTCCAGAAGTGTAAATAGCCAAGTATGTTCATTTCTCTTTCTTTTAGTTGACTGTAAGTAATAAAATATTGAAAAATGTACAAATTTAAGCAGAGAAAAATGTTAACTGTCCAAGTGTTAGTAGTTACTGATGAAATTGCATGTGTAATGTTGTCTGTCAAGAGAGTGATTCTATAAAGGACAATTAGTCTCATCAAAAAACACTTAAACTGAAATTTATTTGTTGTGAAATGAACCCAAAAGTATCACATGAATTGCATTTGACTATTAATTTTGATTGGAAGCTGCTGATCTGAAGAACAGGCAAATTATAGGTATACACTTAGCAGTATTGATCTGGTACTTTCTGGTAACAAAATTCCCTCTGGATGAGAACCATATTTATCGAATTTAACAAATGGACAGGACAAATGAATTAACTTGAATACCTCATGTACTATCTGCATCAATTGCTAGACTCATCAGTAAATATGTTTCACATTTTGAAAGCATTACTTTTCACTGACTTTCTTCATCAAAGGGCTCAGGATTAAGACTTCTGCCTTGTTTCTCCAACCCTGAGCATCAGATTCCTTGACAATAAAATAGGAATTTAACAGATCAATTTTGCTCATTTCTCCAAGTAGTATGAAGGCAAAAGTTTGAGAATGAGTTCAAGTCATAAATATGAGAAGGCAGCCTGTCATTAGGCACTTGGAAAAACATAAATTTGTAAAACTGAATATGAAACCAATAAGTAAGCGAATAATATCAGGCTTTCTTTGAGTCATGAGAAGATAGTTTAATGGGTAAAGTGTATGGGTTCTGAGTTAACTCCTCGACTCTGCTACTTTTTCTCTGAGACCTTGAAAAATTACCTAACCTTTCTGAGTCTTAAGTTTATTAGCTTTAAAGAGTATAAGAACACTTACCTATAAATAGAGTGTCGGGATTAAGTGACCTGGTGTCAGGCTTCTAGCTGTATGCATAAAGCATAATTGAAAACTTTGAATGTGTGAGATAACATACAACATGAAATGTGTGTGGGTAGATGGGTGGGTATTCTCAGAAAGATCTATCTGTCTGTCTATCTATCTATCTATCTATCTATCTATCTATTTATCTATCATCTACCTACCTACCTACCTATCTATTAGCTATCTGCCAGTTATACCTTTCTTAAGTTAATTCAGTCCTACTCCTCACTGCAGGGTATAGGATCATGCAGAGCCCTCTTGTTGTAATTTATTTTTTTTATTTTTTTCCCTGATTCTCCCACTCATTCCCTTCTTCCTCAGAAGTACTCCTTTATAATCATTTGATATGTCTTTGTTTATATTTTTAAAATTTTAAATAAATAGTGTGGTGGTTAATTTATTCATTAACTTGACAGGGCTCAGGGATGCCTATATAGCTGGTAAAACATTAACAGTATTTTTGGGAGCGTGTATGAGGGTGTCTCCAGAAGAGATTAGCACTTAAATCAGTAGACAGAGTAAGGTCACCTGTTGTCCTGACCAAGGTGAATGAAAATCATCCAATGCCCTAAGGGCTTGGATGGAACAAATTGGCAAAGAAAAGGCAGACTTATTCTCTTTGCTTGAGCTGTGGCATCCATTTTCTGCTCTTGAATATAGGTGCTCCTGGTTCTTGGGCCTTCAGACTCAGACTGAGATTTATACCACTGGCCCCCGAGTCTCAGGCCTTACCATTCAAACTGAATTACACCACTGGCTTTCCTGGTTCTCTGGTTTGCAGGTAGCAGATTGTGGGACTTCCCTGCCTCCACAATGATGAGCCAATTCTTATTTTATATGTGTATGTATATATATATATGCACATACATATATATATGTATATATGTACACACGTATGTGTATATATATATACACACACATACATGCATGCATATACTCACACATACACATATATATACATATAAATACATATACAAAATATGTGTATATATAAATATATATACAGACATACACATAATGAACTTAGATGCACACATAGCATGGATGGATCTCAAACATACAGTGGCGAATGAAAAAATAGAAACCAGACAAAATATATAGCATAGTATCATTTGCATTAGCATCTAAGTTCGTTGCTGCTAAGTGCTGCACAGCAATTTGTTGAATGCATGTTCACACGTCCTTCATCTATCCCCAGGTGATGGAACTGAGGTTCATCAATACCCCAACCGCTACAACCAACACAGTGATATACATGCTCATACATGTCTCATAATGAGCAGATGTGAAAGGCATGAGAAGGTCTTTAGGACATATATCCAGAACGGGATCGCTGAGGCATTTGGCATATGCCGATTTAATGTCACTAAACCCTACCTGTTTGCTCTCCGGCATGGCTGCTCAGGCTTATGTTCTCACAGCAATGCATGACAGTTTCCGTTTTCTCACATCAAAGACATGATTTTATCCCATTTTTCATTTTCGCTATTCTGATAGTTGTCAGTCAAGTGGTATCTCTTCGTTTAGATGGTTTTCTCGGGTTAAGTGCTTCTCTGTGTATCTGTTGTTTTCATTTGTGAATTGTCCCACATATTTCTTGCCCATTTTTCTATCAGATAGATCTTTTTCATGTTAATTTTCACAAGTTCCCTCTGTACTTTAAATATTAACCTTTTGTCAGTTTTATATGCTAGAAACATCTTATTTCATCTGTCACCCATCTGGTAAATTTGTCTTTGGTTCCCTTCATTGACCACAGATTCTCCATTTTATTTGTAAACATTATGGTTAGTATTTTTGGGGTCTTGTTTAAGAAGACTTTCTCTAATATTAAGGTCAAAAAGAAAACCTCTTTCATTTGTTCACTTCTATTAACTTCCCTTTCAAGTTTGTCATTAATTCATGTTATGGGTCAGTTTTCTCAATACCGAATGATAAATATCTTTTTCCCATTGATTTGAGGTGTTACCTTTATCATAAATCTGTTCTTTCTCTTTTCTCTTTCCTTCATCTATTATTTTGTGTATCTGTACCAGGACTATACCATTTGTTAGTGTGCCCCAGTGGTAGTTACAGTAGTTGATAGTAATAATAGTAATAATGGTGGATGATATGTGCCAGGCAACATTCCAAGTACTTTACCTGTATAAACTCCTTTAATTCTCACAACAGTCTATGAGATATGTACTGTTATTATCCCAATAAAATGGGATGAAAAACAGGCACATAGAGGTTAAGTAGCTTGCACAGGGTCACTCAGCTAGATACTGGTAATACAGAGATTTGAACCCAGGTAGTCTGGTTCAAGAGACACTGCTCTTAACCATGAATGGCATCTTTACAGTACATCCCATTTCTCTAGTACATCCTAATACCTAGTGGGTATTAGTATAGTATAATATTAGTATTGTATAGTAAATAAGTACAATATTGTGATATTGATATATATAATTTTGGTTGTCTGAATGATGACCAAATATATATATATATATACATATATATGTATATATATATATCATATATATTTGCTCTTTGTACACAGTTTCTGGCTCATGGCTCCCTAAACTCTTGGAATTTATTGAACTACAAAAGGAATAGAAACATCTTTTGCTATAATATTTGGTTCTTTTCACCACCATTGGGTTTATGATAAAGAGATGACTTTTGAAGAGCACCTGAGGATGGGGGAACCAATCTTGAATAGAAGGTGGAACTTTCTGTCCTACCCCCTAATCTATGGGTTGGGGAGATGGACTGAAGGGTCAATCGACCACTAATGACCAATGAGTTAATCATTCATGCCTGTGTAATAAAGCCTCCATAAAAACCCAAGAGGTGGGGGATTTGAAGAGCTTCCATGTGTCACCGTGCCAGGCCCCAAACTCCATGAGGACAGAAGCTCCTTTGTACAAGGCCTCTCCCTATGTATCTGTTTGTTTGGCTGTTGATTGGTATCCTATAATATCCTTCATAATCAACCTGTAATCTAGGAGGTAAACAGGTTTCCTCAGTTCTGTGAGCCTCTCTAGCAAATTAATCAAACCTGAAGAATAGTGGGAACCTTTGATTTAAAGCCTGTCAGAAGCACAGGTGATAACCTGGGCTTGCATTTGGCATCTGAAGCAGAGGGCAGTATTGAAGGATTGAGCCCTTTATCTGTGGAATTTAATGCTATCTTGGGGTAAATAGTGTCAGGATTGAGTTAAATTTTCAGACATACTTATTGGTGTCTGAAAATTGCTTGTCGGTATGGCCACACACACACACACCTTAGAATTGGGTCCAGGGGTGTGTTTAATAAGATTAAGAAAATGTGGGATTAGTAAAGAGGAATGAGTTTGTTGTTTCCTCTGTAAATTTTGCTGAAATTCTTATTAGAACTGTATTGAATTCATAGATTTTTTGAGAGGAGAATTGTAGTTACAATGTTAGGTCATCAAATCCATGAACATTGTGTATGTCTCCATTTGTTCATATGTTTAAGGTATTTTTAGAATTTTACAACTGTCTGAAAACATGTCTTATGAAGTTGTTGGGTTTATTCTTAGATACATTATAACTTATTACTATGAATGGCATCTTAATTTCTCATTGCAATTTGTTTATTAATGCTACTGTAAAGGGAAAAGGTTCATTTAAGTTAATATCGTATCTGGTAACCTTGCTGAATTCTCTGTTAGTTTTAATAAATCAAGAACTTATTGAGTGGTGTTTCTATGTGGATCATCCTACCCTGACAAATTATGACAGTTGTGTTGCTTTATTTAAAATTCATAAATATCTCATCTCTTTTATTTATCATACTGTGATATCTAGGAACACTGACAATGAGCTTTTTTTTCTTGTTTTAGATCCTAAAATTAATGGCTGGTAGTTTCTCTATTACATAACATGTCTGCAGAACAAAGATGGCAATACTGACCAAGAATTGTCGACTGGATGTTGATACCACTATGCCGTGGCTTGACACGTTAATTCATTAGCTGAAATATGAAAATCTGAACTAAGAGTAGAGACATTGTTTGGTGATTTCATTTCGTAATGTCAGAAGTAGGGCTTTTCAATGTTGAGAAAATAGTCATGCTCATCATTCTCCTGGCCCCAATGGTAAAATATGGGAAAGGGCCTTCTCTGGGCTTTCTCGGAACCCAGAGTGGCATGAGGGAAAGAACTAAAACTATCATGGGTCACTTTGAAGTTGACCACATCCTTGAGCAAACTGAAAATCTGTAAATTTATGTAAGACCTAGAATACATGATGTAATAAGAAGCAGTTTTAACAAATTATTAGAAGCATGGTTTTAATATAAAATATCTTGTTCAAAAATGAATCTCAAAACATTGCTAACTGGGTTTTAAAAGCCATTTCCGGATATCCTGTGATTCATATCTTTTTATATTTTTAGTCGGCAATTCAGAATACCTTGAAGTAGGGGTTTGATTGTATTGCATTTGACGATTATGTGACTGTATGTGGATTGATTTATGATTCTTGCTACCCTTTTCATTCAATGAATGTTTCTCGTACCCACTTTTGTCATTGTTTTAATGCTTTCGCATTATGGTTCTATAAAGTTATGCTCTCTAAGAATCTTCCTGTATATAAACTGCTGTGACTCAGGTGCAGTGATTTATGGTTTCGGTTGTAAAAGTTTGTGCAATTATTCTAATAATTTTCATTCAATCATAAGTTTGTGCTTCCAATACTGTTTCTTTAAGCATTCACTTGAACCTGAGGTTAAATATGATTTCTATAACTATACAGACTAATTGCCTTTTACCTTGGAAACCCTTTGTGATCCAATAAATGAGCTCAAATTAGAATGAGTGCAGAGAAGTTAGACTTCTCCCACCACAGTTATTATATAATTTGCCTATTCATCACAGTTAAATTGTCTTATTCTTCTCGTATTTTAATTATATATTTTTTCTCAACATGTTCCATGAAAGTCACTGCAAAAGTGAGAAAATAATGATGTTAAAATTTTTTTGATTTTATATGAGATCTTATTACCTAAATTATAGAAGCTTTTTTTTTTACTAATAAAAGGATTATCATTTTACAATGTATTATTACAATGAATCAAATCTGGTAGTGAAACAGCTGTCAAACTTAATTGAAATCCTATAAAAAATTTCAGCTCTAAATTTCCTTTTATTTAAGCATTTTTCAACATTCGAAGATATTATATGATTTCACTTTATTTTGAGTTTTATTGGAGTCTACTGTCATTTATTAAAAATTTTACTAAATCCATCCCTGTGGTATAACTTTTTCCTCAGATAATATTAAGAACACATTTAGATTAGGAGAAACTGAAAAAAAATAGGACATTTAGGTTGTAGAAAACTTTGCTTGGAAAACTTTGCTAATTCTTATAATTTGATAAAAATCTCTAAATTTTTCTAAATGTTCAACTTGCTTTCATTGACTTAATATATCAGTGATCAAAATATATTGATAATGAGCCTAGAAGTCACGTGACCAAGAGTATAGTCATGTTTTGTAACTTTTGAAGTCCAAAGCCTTAGGCAAATCATTTCCCTTCTCTGAGCTATCTTCTTCTAATAGAAAAAATGAATATGATTTATGAGGTGCTTTCTAATGTTCTGTTCAGGTTTTAAATTCTGCTTGAATTTATTTCCATCATAAGGGAAAGTTTTATTTTTCACAGAATTGTTTTATATATTTTAAATAATAAAAACTGATTCCCTAAATATTCTTAAAACACAGTTTAAATAACTATATTATCGAAAAGGTCCCCAATTATTATAGTAAATAGTCTTGGTTGGGAGCCATTAGTAGATCCTGGACCTTAGACATGGGTAGCTGGCCTCCATCCATGCATATTACCAACACTGTTCAGACTCTGTATGTCTTGTCTTTAACCTATTTCCCATTTAGAAAAAAAAAGTGCCGCTCACTGTCAGTGATAATTTAATTTTATATAAACATGCTCTTTGAGGCTGAAGCAAATCTGACTGGTTTTCAATATGAAAATAAAATATCATATAAAAACTGTTTTTGGACTTATTTCTAAACAGAACTTGTCTCTAATCCTAATGTAACAGAAATATATACATAATCGGATTCATGAAATGAATCTTCGGCTAACAACTGTTCAGGAATGATGTTAACATCATGCGTGGGAATGCTATGTTTTCTAGGATTTGACATTTTCAGTGACGAGACTTACTATATTTTGTAAATGGAAATACCACTACAAAAACTGAATGCTATACATAGAATGATGTCATTTGTTTCCAATGATTATCAATATACTAGATCAATGTGAAAATAATAATAGAAGCAAGATGTTTCTTGGAAAACTTTGGGGGTAAAGTTAGGACTGTAAACTGTGAGTTATCTTGGAGTAAATGCTGCAGCTGTAAATTCTACCAGTGAGTATTCTCATGGCAAATGGAAAATGGGTTAAAACAAAGAGTGACTTTGTTTCAATGCTAGAAAAATTTCTCCTTATGCCACTGACAACATTGGAGACCGACCCTGCTTCATAATGCTGGAAGAATTTGAGTTGTGAAAGTAATGTAGATGAAAAAAAGGCAAATTAATTAACTTCTTAAAATTCTTCCTCTCAAGTAACATAATTGCAAAAATTCTTTCATGGTGAAGTATCATTTTTCAGCGGAGGCAAACATTCATTCTATTTCTTCTGCTTGCATCCCAAGGTGTTACTCACAGAATAGAATGGTGTTTGCAACACTTGCATATGGCAACTGAGAAACATTTTTTCAATATGCAAAAATTCTTTTTTCTTAAATTTGTTTTTATGTATGTCTAGATATAAAGTGTGTAAAACATTATATTGATTTTTTATGTTGGCAACAAGATCATATGGACCGACTGCTAAAATTTTTATTTCTTAAGACTCTTTAATAAGACATAAATTTATTTAAAAATATGTATCAGTATTGTGTAAATAATTTAAGATATTGTCGAGGGCGAGCCTCTGTGAATTGCGAGAAGGAAAATATTGTGTAAGCCAGATTTTTGGTCAAAATCTAGGAGCATTATTTGGGCCATGTACAAATCATGTTTTAATCTTCGTCTTTGGAAAGATGGCCTTAATAGTGTTGGTAGTGATGACGTTCTTTAAAACTACATGTCATATTTATGGATCTGACCCAAAATGGAATATCTTGATGACGTACATATCAGATTTGTCCTTAAAATTCTTCAAACACACAGTAGGAATGATGTCATCAAAGCAATTAAATTTAATTTAGGCATGGTACATGGTACATTAGAACAGGGATCCCCAACCCTTGGGTTGTGGACCCATACTGGTCTGCGGCTTGTTAGGAACCAGGCCGCACAGCAGGAGGTGAGTTGCAGGCAGGGCAGCAAAGCTTCATCTGGATTTGCAACCACTCCCCAGCACTAGTATCATCACCTCAGCTCCACCTCAGATCATCGGGCATTAGATTCTCATAGGAGCACCGAGCTCTGGTGCCAAAAAGATTGGAGACTGCAGCATTATAACACAGAACAGTGCTCAAGGAACAAATTATATTTTTGGTAGAAAATGATTATGTTGAATGTGCTAAATAGTTATTTGGTATGAACAGTTGCTTATTATTGTTGTAAAAAGCTTACAAACATTTTTGAAGGATTGAAAATATACAAACTTTAGAAAAACAATAATTGAAGGAAACTGCATGGGAAACATACCATAAAAGTGGCATTCTACTATAGTACAAGGAATTTATAACAAGGAAATGAAAACGTTTACAATTCTATGAAGAAGCACAAATAAAAATCCCGACTAATTTCTAACAACATTTTCTGTTCATTAGAGATAGAAGAATAATTTCACCTTGTGAGAGAAGTGAATCAATTAAAAAACTCAGTGTTGTTTTTTTGTTTTCTTTAATATATACCAGCATTGTAGAATTTCAAAGAAGTTCAGAAATAGTAATTGAATACAGATATTGCTTAAAGAGTTGTCAAAATCACATTATATATAATAGCAACTTATATTATGAAATTAAAATATTTTTAAGGTTTTCTGTGATAGCAATTATTATGTGCAACACTGTTAAAATATTTAGACAGCATAGGTAAAAATCATGGTTCACTCTCAAACCTAACTAGTGCTTCCGTATTATCATTGATCATTTCATATGCTATCACCTTAGTTTGCATTTTCTCCAAAGTGAAATTAGTGAAGACTGATGTAAGAACCAAAATTACTAAAGAAGGTTGTTCAACCCGACAGTACAAATTATGTGTTAAATATATTGCAAGATAATACATAATTTGACTTTTTTTTTTCTGAAATAAAGGCAAGGAGAATATATCTCATGAAATAAAAGTATCAAAACATCAACAGAATACATAGATTAGTACAATAATAAATCAGTTGTCTTTGCTATTTGGCTGACTTTCAATCATAGCTTTACACATATATTTTAATTTTGATTTTGTTAACATATGTATGCCAGGATAGGAGGATAGAACATATTCTGACATTGTTAATTTATACATTTTAAATATTTAGATGTAGCTCCCATTTTTGCCCTTGGCCAGGCCACACTAATACTAGGGATGAGCCTAAATAAACCAGCACAGGAAGTTGAAGCCAGAAAGAAAAATGCATTTACTCAAGGTCACATAGCAGGTTATGAGCAAGTGAAAAATATCCCTAGTAGTTATATGTTTTCCATTGCTGCCATAACAAATTACCATAAATTTAGCGATTGAAAACTGCTAAACCATCTATTCATTATCACAGTTTCGTAGGTCAGATGTTTGACTTGGGTCTCATTAAGTTAACATTGAGGTGTCAGAAGCTCTGTGTTCCTTACCTAGGGGCTATGGGGAAAAATCTTTCAAGCTCATTGAGGCTGTTGGCAAATCCAGTTCCTTGCATTGTACTTGTAGAACTGAGGTCCGCAATTCAAGTCTGGCTGTTGGCCCAGGGTCATTCTCACCTTCTAAAGGCCCACCACATTCCTTTTTTTGTGGTTCTCCTTCTAGCATCTTCAGAGCGGATCAAGCCCTCATATTTAGAGTCTCTTTGACTTTCTTCTGCTCCATCTCTTCTGCCACTAGTGCGAGAAAGTTCTCTGCTTTTAAGTGTTTATATAATTAAATTGAGTCCATGTGGATAATCTAGGATAAACCCCTAATTTGATGATCCATAACCTTAATTATGTCTGCACACACTTTTTTGCCCTGGAAGGCACAATATTTGCAAGTTGCAAGGATTAGAGCATGGACATCTTTGAGGAGCCATTCTGTCTACACTACAGGAGAGATTGCTGGAAATAGAGTTGCATAGCTAAAGAGCATGAACAGTTTTAGGCTTCTTGATAACCGTTAGGAAAAGAGTTGTAGTCATGCATATTCCTCCTAGAAATGTATGGGAGAAAGTGTTTCAGCACATGCTCACCACCATCCACTATCCTCATTTTTTAATCAGTACTGATTTGATTGTGGAAAAATCCTGAGTCTTTAATTTGCTTATTCAACTCCTGGAGTAGGGACGATACTTTCGCATATATTTGATACATACTTACATACCATCGTTTGTGAATTCTCTATTCACTTTGTCCATTTATGGATTAGGTTATGAGTACTTTTTATAGATACATATAAACTTATGAACCTGTCTTCACCTTTAATAGTGTATTGCTTATGCAAAAAGATGCGATCATAGAAATTTGATAAATACAAAGGAATATTAAAAAATTAAAATATCGTTTATGATTCTATTGCCTAGGGATATTTGGTATATGTACATGAAGACTATATATGTACATTTTCACATGGTTGATATCACACTCTATATGTAAATTAGCATTCTGCAATTGAAATTATAATATTTTCCTACCAGAAAAATTTTCTATGCAAAATTTTATTCATGAATATATCAGTGGCATAATACTCTAACATGTTGTATGGTATAAATTGAAATATTAACCATTTGCCATATATGAGGGAAATTTTTCACAACTTTTCGGTTTTGCCTTTGGATTTTGGCTAGTCTTTCTTTTTACATTCAGATGTTTTATATTCGTCCATTTTCAAAGTTTCTATTTTACCGCCTTGCAGTTTCTTGCATTGCATCTAAGCATAGAAAGTTCCCCCAAATGTAAGAAAAATATTCGCCATTTTTCCTAAATATATATGACTTAAAATGTTTCACACTTAAATTCTTCTGTAATTTATATTTGCATATATTGTGAGTTGGAATTTTAAATGTGTTCCTGTTCTCTCAATTCCATTTCAATAACTAAAGTCTCATTACCATTTGAAAATAGTTTTTTTTTCTTTTTATGTTAACTTATGATACTTTTCTCATGCAGCAAACTGACATATATATATTAGAGTGTATTTTGTGGCTGTATGTTCTATTCCATAAAACTATTGTTATTGCACCGTTCTATACTACTTTATTGAGCTTTTATAGTATCTTTTAATATCTGAAAATACATAAAACTACATATTTTCGACCTGTGGTTGGGAATCGGCATATGCAGATAGCCTACTTACACTATACAGGGATTTTCAACTGCACGGGTGGTAGGCACCCCATCCCTTGTATTGTTCGAGTGTCAACTGTATAAAAGATATTAGCAATTTCTGTCCAATTACCTTTTTAGTTTATCTTCATAATTTTTAAAAAATTTATCTAAATAAATTATGTAGCCATTTTGATTGAGTATATATTAAATATATAAATCTATTTGGGAGGAATTGATTTGATATTTATGTTCTTTCCCAAATTCAATATACAGCTTTATTTATGCAGATTTTAAAAACTTTGCTCATTAAAGGTTATATTTTCTTTATGTAGATCCTGCACTTGTTTAGATAATTCTTAGGTGCTTTATTTTTTAATTGGTAAGATGAATGGGATATCACCCCCCTGTTATTTATAACTTGGAATATTTCCCTCTGTTATTTATAACTTATTGCTATACATCAGGGAAGTATTAATTTTTGAGCTTTTGCCCTATTTCAAAATATACTACAAAGCAACAGTAATCAAAACAGCATGGTATTGGCAGAAAAAAAAAGATACATAGACCAATGGAACAGAATTGAGAACTCAGAAGTAAACCCACATACATATGGGCAAATAATTTTTGGTAAAGGAGCCAAAAACATCCAATGGAGAAAAGGAAGGCTCTTCAATAAATGATGCTGGGAAAATTTGAAAGTCACATGCAAAAGAATGAAACTAGACTATTTGTCACCATACACCAAAATCAACTTGAAATAGATCAAAGACCTAAATATAAGACCTGAAACAATAAATTTCATAGAAGAAATTATAGGTACTAAACTCATGGACCTTGGACTTAGAATTTTATGAATTTGACCTCAAAGGCAAAGGAAATCAAAGCAAAAATATATGAACCGGACTATATCAAACTAAAAAGCTTCTTACAACAAAAGAAAAACCATCAAGAAAAGATAGAGGCAGCCAACAGAATGGGAGAATATATTTGAAAACAACACTTCCAATTAGTGGTTAATATCCAAAGTATATAAAAAACTCATATAATTCAACAACAACAACAACAACAACAAAACCCAAACAATCCAATTAAAAAAAATGGGCAGAGGACCTGAACAGACACTTCTCCCAAGAAAACATACAAAGAGCCAACAGACATGAAAAGATTCTCAACTTCACTGGCTATGAAGGAAATGCAAATAAAAATGACAATGAGATACCACCTCACACCTGTTAGAGTGACTATCAACAGGACCAGTAATAAGTGTTGGAGAGGTTGTGGGGGAAAGGGACCCTCACACACTGCTGGCGGGAATGTAAATTGGTACAGCCACTATGGAAAACAGTACGAAGTTTCCTCAAAAATTAAAAATAGAATTACCATATGACCCAGCAATCCCACTTCTGGGTATCTACCCCCAAAATTTGAAAACATTTATCCATAAAGATATACATACCCTGATGTTTGTAGCAGCATTATTCATGGTGGCCAGGACATGGAAACAACCTAAGTGCCCTTTGATAGATGATGGGATGAATCAAATGTGGTACATATATACAATGGAATATCATACTCACCTATAGAAGATTTAAAATACTGCCATTTGCGACAACATGGATGGATATTGGGAAAATCATACTAAACAAAATAAGTCAGAAAAAGTTGAAAACCACATATTATCACTCATATATGGGATATAAATCTAAAAGCACCAAAGATGACAAACAGAGACTCACGGACATGGAGAGTGGACTACTGGTCACCAGAGAGAAGAGGAGGAGGGAGAAGATATGTAGGGGTAGAAGGGGTCAAATATGTGATGACAGAAGGAAATTTAACTTTGGATAGTGAACACACAATGCAATATGACATATTATCGAGTTGTACACTTGAAACCTATATAATTTTATTAACCGATGTCACCCCAATAAATTTAGTACAATTTTTTTAAGCTTGTAGTTTAATGTCCAATTGAACACTTCTCTTATTTCTGGTAGATTTTCAGTCAATTTAAAATATTTCTTTATAACCACATAATTTGCAACGATACAAGTTTTCTTCTTTCTACTGGTACTTTTTATTTCTGTTGTAATAGATTGGCTAGAACTTCCAAAGTAATGTTAATGCTAAATAGTAGTGGAGATAGTATTTTTGCCTTCTTATTGATATTAAGCGGCAGAACTGTACTATTTCAGTATTACTTTACTTTTCATGTTACATTTTTGTCTGAATTAACTCCTTTAATTTTCATTACCTTTATGAAATGTGAAATTTATTGCATTCGTTTTCTTCCTTCTTTTAACGTGTTTGCAAACACAACATGGGGTTGTGGAATCCATTTTTAAAATTTATTTTATTATTTATTTTTACAATATCACCTTTTTATTTCTAATTAAATATAAAATTTATTTAGTAATTATACTAAAATTGGTTATTAGAGTATATATTTACAGTTATTTAGAGTACATATTTACACCTCAACTGGTTATTTCAGGTTTTTCCAAAATCCCCTTGATTTTTAATGTTTAGCTCTTGACATTTTCTGTCTCTCTTTTTTTCTAGCATATATAGTAGTTAAATTCAGAAGGATCTTCAAATATTTTATGTATGAGGAGTACCAGTTTGGCATAATTCCTGAGTGATAGCATGCTTACAAATGTATTCACACATGAACAACAATTCTTGAGAAACTGACACAGGTTTTATTCCCATATCCTTCAGGGGTTGTTTACTGTTGCAGGAGAGCATGGAGTCAACCTAAGTCTGAGTTTTGTGTAGGCTAGCTTTTCTTTTTCTTCTTACTTACTCTTTTGTATTATTTTAATGTGTAGCCATGGGATTATTTCTTTATAATTGAAATCTAGAAATTCTACCAAGAAAAAAATAATACACTAAGATTAAGTGTAGGTGTGGAATTAATTTTACTCGTTTTCCTTAATACATTTTGAGCACTTTCAGTTTTCAGGAAAAATGTCTCTATCTATAGATGGTAAACTTTCTATCATATCTTTGCTTATTAAACTCTATTCTGTTTTTTTTTTTTTTGCAAGATCACCATTTATCTGGAGGTTGCATCTCTGGAATATCTCATGTACTGATTATGAATTTATCATAGGGTTTTTATGTTTTTATATCTTTCCTTTGTGACTTGGAGGAATTTGATTAAGTTTCTCCTACTTTTTCAGTTAGTACATATTAACTCTGTTTGGTGTTCTATATGCCCTAACTCATTTAATTCCCACCAACCCTGCAAGTGAAGTTCATCTATCATTTCTATTTTTACAAATGAGACAACTGATGCTATGAGAATTTAAGTAATTTGCACAAGTTTATACAGATGGAAGGTTTTAGCTCCAGAATCCATGTTCCTAAGCACTGCATACGATTGACTCACTCTCCAGAGTGAGTTAGGTCCAAGCATCCTTTCTCTCCATTGTAGTTTTGCATTTTGCAGTTGTGATTATTCCTAATGTTTGATCTGGTTCACTAGATGCATTCTTCTCCTGGGTCTTGTGAAGAGTATGATCTATATTATTCTTATAAAAGATAGCTATGTTATGTCCTCTGCTTTTAACAAGGAAGAGTATTTTTTAAAAACTTTATAAAAGACTCAAACAGGGAGAAGCTATGGGTATACTGCCAGAGGCAGGAACTTAGAGGGTATTGCAAGAAGCCATCCAGAGAAGGTATTGCCTGAGTAAAAGAGAGAGTTCATTGTGGAGGTCAGTGGCCAGTGCTCTGCAGGGTGACAAAAAAAAGCCAGCCTGTGGATGTATACATGGAATGGGAATCCTACAATGTGGTTTTACAAATGCAGCAGCCAATTCAAGACTTGCCCCTCTTCCTCTAATTTCCTCTTTTCTTCCCAGCCCTGGGGTAGCCTGGTAATTATTGATTGCTGTCACAAATAATCCCCAAACCGGGTATCTTAAATACAATATTTTTTTTTCAGTTTTTGTGGGGCAGAAATTTAGAAGTGGCTTAGCTGGATAGTTCTGGCTCAAGGTCTTTCATGGGGTTGCAGTTCAGATGTTGGCTGGGGATGCAGCCATGTGAAGGCTTGACTGAGGCTTGAGAATTCACTTCTAAGATTGCTCACTCACTTGGCTATTGGTCAGAAGCCTCAATTCCTTGTTGACTATTTTCTTTCCACGTGAACCTCTTCAAAGGGCTCCGTGAGTGTCCTCACAACATTGCAGCTGATCTTTTAAAAAGCAAGTCATCTAGTGGCACAAAGAGGATGCCACGGTGTCTTTTATGACTAACTCAGAAATACCACTCCATCACTTCTGCAATTTCCTATCGTTTACACAGGTCAGCTCTATTCGTTGTGACACAGGGACTACAAAACTGTGCATATGAGGACGTGAGGATTATTTGAGCTCATTTTAAAGGCCGACCACCTCTGGCTAGTAAGAGATAGTAGAATTGAGGGAAGAATGGAAAAAGAGCCCAAGCACTACGACTCACCCACTCTTCTCGATGGTACATACCAACGCCTAATTCAGGAGATGGGGAGAAGCTCTGAATCAGACTGAAGACTGAAAGTGAGTCATAGTTACTTAAAGTAGAATACTTATAAGTCCCAGTTTGCCTGGGAGAGTCCCTGTTTACTCCTGTACTCCTGGAATCCAGTCTGATTTTGCATTTTCACTGGGTATTTAATTTTTCATAAATGATTAATGTTCATAGTTGCATTAAGATATGTCACAGTGGCTTTGAAAGAGCTACAACTTATATTTTCATTTTCTGACTTGGTCTCCCATCTAGTAGTGTGTAAGATGCTTATATAATGAACAGTGGTAGCTCATTTTGTTCTTTGACCTTTGTTTTTATTTTTATTTAGTTTTAAATATCGATCTTTATTTTTAAAGACAGCATGCAAGATGTTCACAGATAAACTGTAGTACATGACATATGGTGCTAGGGATACTTATTTCCTCCTAGTCTCAAATGGTGATGGGAGAAGTAATTGACTCTGATGCTCCATATGAGCCATTTGTGCTACGGTCTATGCCAAGAACTGCACAATGCATAAAGTTACCAGGTCACCACTTCTCTGGGTCACTGGGAAACATGGGAGATTATAGGTTGTGTCCAAGAAATGTAGGAGGGAAATTGAGGCTGAGCAGCCATGCCATAGTCTGTATAGAGAGTAATCCAAATGTCTTTCCTATTGTGGCTTCTCATTTTTAGATGGTACAATTTGACGATTAGTTCCAAATGAATTTTGCTCATTTTTAATTTTAAAATAGTTGTGCATAGAGGAAAAATAGTAGGATACTTCATAATATGTTGGTTCTCCTAGCAGATCTTTGCAGACAATTAAGAGTTGAATATCAATAAAGGACATCCAACCATTAAAAAAGATACATAGCATCATACACATTAATAAAAATTTACAAATAAAGAATCTTCGATCATTAAAAAATGTTGAATTTCATATCAATATTATCAGATACTTCAGATAAAAGATGAGTTTACTCTAATAGTACCATTCTTTGTACATGGATGCGTATACTATCTTTATTCATAATAGCCAGCAGTGGTAACAAATGTCCATCAACTGGTGAATTCGTAAAAGTATGGTCTATCCATACTGAAACAGTATCGATCCATAAATAGGTATGAAGCACTGATACGGGGTACAGAATGGATGAATAAACCTTGAAAAGATTATGGTAAGTGATGGAAGCCAAACACAAAAGGCCACATATTGGGTGATCCTATTTACGTGAAATGTCCAAAATAGACATACCCATAGAGACAGAAAGCATATTAGTGGTTGTCAGGGGTTGAGAGTGGAGAGAATGAGATGTGACTGTTTACCGGGTATGGGACTTCCTTTTGGAGCATTGAAAATATTATGGAACTAGACAGTGGTGATGTTTGCACAACATTGTGAATGTACTAAATATCACATACACCTTGAAACAGTGAAACGGTAAATTTTATGTTACACATATTTTACCACGATAAGAAAAAAATGCTGCATCCATCCCTAGAATTTCTGATACAATAGATTTGGAATGGTACCTGAGGAGTCACACTTCTAATGGATTCCCAGCTGCCGCTGGTGGTTTCTCAATCACATTGAGTGACAAGGTCCCAGATTTTGATTTTGATACTCAATAGTTTGTTCCATCCCTAGAGATAATCAGATTATAAGGGAATCATCAGGCACAGTTAGTCTCAAATTTCTTCTGACCATGTCCAAAGATGAGCAAACCTGCTGGTCCAAAGTCATATGTTCAATGCTTCAAAAGGCCCAGACTCAAAACATCAAAATTTGGAGTAAGGAAAAGTTTATTGATCGAGAAGGTGCAAACCGAGAGGGTGGGAGATCATTTTGTCAAAGATGAAATAGTATTATTGTGAATGCTCCTGTAGATTCACTTTAAAAGTTCAAAATTGAAGAAAAAAACATTTTATTTTGTAATTTACATTTTTGTGTAAGTATATTTACATTTAAATAAATTTAAAATACAAATATGATTTATTTTATGGTGAACCACAAATGTGGTGATAAAAAAATTTTTTTGGTAGAACCCAGCATTATGGTAAAAACAATGTCCTTACTAAAATAAAAAGAAATCAGCAGAAATGTGGTTGTGATTGGTTATAGTACATACATAATTCATAATTATATCCATAAAAGCAGCAATATTTTGCCAATTCAAATAGAAGCTATGGTTTTCAAAATTTAAAAATAACATTACATGTATACAATGTGTTTTGATTATAATGTTATTATGAAAAACCGTTATTGTATAAATAGCAACAGAAAACATTGGCCTGAATGTTCGACATGTATGCTGTGCATAATCAATCTGATTTTGGAAATGATTGAATCTTGAAGAACTACCGATTAATCAACCTAAGTGACCTATGTTATTTCATTTTTTTTTCTCCTTGGAAATCATCTAAATTTTGACTACAATTTTGTTCCAAATCAATGGATAAACTTATATTCTATACCAGAATTTCATCAGTTGAGAGGATATGGTGGCCCTGTAATATGTTGACATGCCTAGAATGAACTACTTTTCACAGGATTCCCTTCCCTGTGTGTTTTTGTTTAGTTTGGGCCTTAAGAGACATTTTGCCTGAGTTTTGGTGAGTAGAAGAAAACCAGGAGTGACTGAGGTTTTTTTCACTTACCTGCTGATTTATCTCATTGATATGGGGCAGCAGCCAGGCCTGCAACTGCTTCCTCCATCTTTCCCTGGATCGTGCTCCCTTTGCTCCTAGATCAGCTGCATATGAAATTCCATGCAAAGGGCACCAACTTCTCCTGCAGGGCACCCACTTTATCAAGTTTAGAGGTAATGAGAACTGACACAATTGCAGTCCATCTTTGTGGATTCCTGCCCAAGGTCGTGGGCTACAGCTCACATTTGTAGGTTCCAGCTTGTTCTTACTCTCTCCCACTTTATGTCCAGCTCTATTCACAACTGCCTTCCCTGTAAATGTCATGCTTTAAAATCAGACAAGAGGACAACAGAATTACAAAGACTGCTTACTTAGGTCCTACATTTGCCTAATGTAAAATCCCTATAACAAGTCAATATGGATGCTTGTGCATGCGTGTGTGTGTGTGTGAATGTTATTGTAGCTGAACATCACGAAACTGTGTCATTATCAGTGCATTGGAAATAATTGCAGTACTTGATGTTGGGGAAGAGTCTCATGTGTTGTAGAAACTGAAGGAAGGTCAGTCTGGTTGGCTCATAGTGAGTGCCAGGAGAATGGTAGGAAAGAGTTTGGCAAAAGGTGCTAGATTCTGGAGTTTTCGATTTCATCCTCAGGGCATTGACCAGCCGTTGGGATATTTAAGCAGGTGAGTGATATGATTTGATTGACGTTCAAGAAGATTCCTCTGAGTAGTGGTCGAAAGGGTAAAAAATGGAAATAAAGAGACAAATTAGGCGGCTGTTGGTGTAGACCAGGCAGGAAATGATGAAATCTTGGACTAGGAGAGATGATAAAGGAGATGGATCAAAATAGATAGATTTTAGATACGTTTTTGTTTTATAATTCCCAAGATTTTCTAATAATATGTCCAGTGTGGGGTGGGTGAGTAAGAGAATGAAAGGAACTGAGGCACTTCTTCGGTTTTAGACTTTTAAATAATTGGATATACATAGATGATGGGTTTATTACTGAGATGGAGAAAGGGTGTGTGTGTGTGTTGTGTGTGTGTGTGTGTGTACACGCGCATTTTATATGTTTATGAAGACGGGTTTGCAGGATGTAAAGAAAGTTTAATTTATTCATGTTAGGTCAGTCTCTCTATGTCTCTGACTCTGTTTCTGACTCTCCCTCCCTTAACCTTCTCTCTCTCCTTTGGTTATCAGGAAGCTCAGAGAAAATATTTGAGGTCCAGTGACATCAGACTTTTTACTCATTATCTTTATACTTCTAATTTATTTTGAACTTTTTGTGAAATAGTATACATCCGTGGTTCTCAACTGGGGACAGTTTTTCTCCTTAGGGGTAATTAGCAATGTCTGGGGACATTTGTGGTTGTCGTAACAGGTAGGAGAGATGCTACTGGTATCTAGTGCGTAGAGACCGGCTGTGTTGTGAAATACCCTACAATACACATGACAGCACCCCCACAACAAAGAATTTTCTGGTATAAAATGTCAATAGTGCTGAAGTTGAGAATGCTCATGTAGAATATAAATAATTTAATAAACAAATATAAATTATGAAATTTATGAGTACTTGGTGATGTTAGGTCCAACTGAAATAGTGTTTATAAAATGTTCTTGTTATAGTAATATCTGTTTTCAGCCTGCAACTCATTTGAGGTTGTATTCTTGAAGCTTGTGAGTAATTCTTCAAACTAAGAACTATAGAAAACAGAAAACTGTAGACATACCTCATACCTCATTTTATTGCATTTTGCATTATTGTGCCTCATAGAAGTTTTTTGTTTGTTTGTTTGTTTGTTTTTACAAATCGAAGGCAAGGTCCTCGAAGGCAAAAAGATTATGACTCACTTAATTGCGGCGCTCTGGAACCAATCCCACGATATTTCTAAGATATGCCAGTAATTAGTTTCCATCCAGGAAGGTCCATGAATGAGTTGTTTCCTTTTGAGTCATACTTGTAACCAGGTGAAAACATAACTCCCCAGCACAGATTCTGTTCAGAGCTGAAAAGCTGTTGTTGAATTCGGTTTACTTTGTAACATACTTCTAGAATTGCAGCATTCTTCCCTCATTGCAAGATTTATTGTTGACCACACTAGGTTGGCAAAGGGAAGTATTCCTCAGCAATTAATATAGCTGATTAAAAGGAAGGGAGAGACAGGGAGAGAAAGGAAAGAGGGAAAAAATCAATATGGTATATAACTTGTTCCTTCAAATGAGTGTTAGATTTCTGGGTGGACTGCTTCAAACGTGTAGCTGCTTATTTCTTTTGATTTCAGTTATGCTCAAAGCTGGTGAAATTATTGTGTAATTACACTTCTTACTGATAGCACATTAATATTTCAAGCAAGTGTGACCGAGATGCCTGTTGGAGTCTCCCTAACCTTTAAGATACATACTCTGTGAAATCTTCCATATTTACCCCCAGGGGGCATAGGTTCCCATGGTCACCTCTGGCTCTGAGACCCTTTTTCTACTGAATTATCCAATTCATGGATCATTTCCCCACCGTTCAGATGCTGACCCGTCTCTGCAATTGAGCTGTATTCCTGTGTGCGACTCAGACCCTTTCCTCATTGCTCAACCCCACCCCAAACACACACGCGCGCGCACACACACACACACACACGTACAATGCAAACAGTATTAATGGTGTATTTCTGAGTGTACAACTCTACAGAGAGAGTAAAAGAGAAGGGAGGTGACATTGCAGCAAAGTGGCTGAGTCATGGAGAGTTTTTCAAGTGCCCCAGGTGGTTCTAATATACAGCCAAGGCTGAGAATCACAGCTTAAATAACTCTCGTACTGCCTCTTAATGTGTCTTTCTTCACCTTGGCACATACACTGTAGGTAGCTTACTGCATTTCAATGTATAAACTTCACGAGAGCTGGGTCTCTATCTGTGTTGTTCATTGCTCTCCAGCACCCCAAACATACCCTGGTTCATAGTAGGTGCTAAAAAACATTTGTTAAATAAATGAATGAAAGAATCGATCAACTGACTTAGCCAAAGCAACAGGTTCAATGATACTTTCAGCTTGATAGCAGATGTAATGGGATATCACTTTTGCTTCACATTGACTGTATTAAGCTTTACTATCTCTTAGAAGAAATGAGTTAGAGCAGAGTTTCTTTCTAAAATATGAGACTTTAGGGAAGGGTCTTTGAACTTCTTAAAATTGTATGCAAAATTTTGCTCATCTGTCCTGTTTTTTTTTTCCTTGCAAGAAGTTTCATAACTTTCTATATAATTCTCAAATGAGTCCAGTGACCCAGAAAAGTTAAGAATCACCAAGTCAGAAGATGTATAGTTCTTTCATTGACAGACTTTTTCTTCTTAGAGAAAGTTTCCCTAGGGTTCCTTTAAAAAGTCAACTTGCCTTGCACATTTAAAATAGGATTTAGCAGATGAAATCTATACCTTTCACACACATTTTCAGTAACCCACTCATTGAATAACATATTTGCTTGTGATGCTTACAAAATGGGGGTTGAAAATCGTAAATGAGAATGAATTAAGGAAACATTTCGGTAGCCTGAATATTGGGTTGTTTTATACCTGCTTCCCTTGACTTCAGGCAGATTTAGTCAATTATAGGAACAAGGGTTTAAAAGGCTTCTGACTATCCATAGGTGTGATTCATTGTACAAGTGTGCCAATTCCTCTCCTCTCTCTAATTATCTGTTTGAAAGCACTGGTTGCTCAGAAGTGCTAAGCAAATAGCCTCTCGTTTGCTAGGAACTGGATGTCAAGCTGGTAAAGGGTGTGTAACACCCTCTGATTGTTCCTTACAGCTTTGGGGAATAGGCAGGGTCTTCTGTTTTGTTATGAATTGATAGTCTTATTTTCAGATCTTTTTTTTTCTTTTTTTGTTTAAATACGCAGTGTTAAGCTTTGTGCACTCATCATCCAATACATCAGAATGACCCATCTAACAAATATTTATTGAGTGTTAGCAGTTTGTAAATTACTGCAGTCCCCATTTAATAAAAATGATTCAGCTCTTAAAGATAAAAAATGGTTAAAAATCATTATGGAAACTGAAAAAAACAATGAACATATTTGTATGTTAATATAATTAACACTTGGCTAAATTTTAGATGATACTGATTTTTTGTAAAACAGTATTAGTCATAATACTTTTCTATTTTTTACATAAGCTGAGGTGTTATACAAGACCAGTTTTGAGCTTGTCTATATTTAATTTCAGGTGGAATTTGAAGTGTATAAAAATACTGGAAGGAACTTAAGTTTGTTTGTTTTTAGATAAATTTTATCCCCCTAGACATATATATGACTATTGTAGATTTTAGGATGTCTCAGAGTGTCAGGTTCTCTTCACTGTGAATTTAAATCTGATGAACACACTCCAACTTTTAAATAGCGCCCTAAAGTGTTTTATTTAAATAGCAGTTTGGAATCCATGGCTATTTTTACTAATGTTCCATGACTCGTGGGATTCTTTACAGATTTACTGACCTGGACGTCTTGAGTATAATCTCATGTCACACAGAATCATCTTTATCATCCACTGCCACTGGTTTTGTGTGAAAATAAATGTTTTTCTATTTGAAAAGTAATGATATATTTAATTCTAGCAAAAGCTGTTATTACTCTGGTTTCATGTTTTCAGCGTCAGATTCATAGCTTAAAAATTCTACAGTCCCAACATTTTAAAAGAAAATATTAATTGGGTGTAATAAGTTTGTTGCATAGAATAATGTGATAATTGACATGTTACATAAAATGGATTACTGAAATGCAATCATCTTTCTTAATAGCAGCGTTTTTCTTCCACTTTAAAAAAATTCTTCCCACTACAAGCAGAAAGGGGACGTAATATGGAATCAAGTCATTTCTAGCTGGTTAGAGGCATATAGCGATCAGTCTCACCAACATAAAACAATAGCTTTTCACAGATGACGCTGCCAGGTGCCATGGGAACAGAACATGGACTTGAAAGCAGCCAGAAGATGTAGGTGCCCATTGTCCCTTTCACTTACCAGCTATAGCCTTGAACAATTTATTTCAGATCTGTGGGCCTCAATTTCCCTATCTAGGTTAAAAACAGTCAAGCAAATTCCAAGGTCAAATTCAGGTCTGTTTTTCTCAAAAGCCTTTTCAGGATCAACTGCTCTGGGTTGTGGTCTAGACATCTACATTCTTAAAGCTCCTGAGGTGATCCTTTGGTGTAGCCAGGGTTGAGAAACTATCATCAAGCAGGTGTCAGCATTTTATTGTCCAAGGGTCAAAGCTGGTCAACCACCTGTTTTTATAAAGTTATATTGGAATACAGCCATGCCCGTTGATTTATGTATTAGCTATAGCTGCTTCTGTGCTACCGTGGTAGAGCTGAGTAGTTGTGACAGAGACCCATATAACCAGAAAAATACTATCTGGCCCTTTACAGAAAAGATTTGATAGCCCATGTCATAGAGGAAGAATACAGGATCTGAATTCAGATAGAACTAGATTTAAATCCTGATTCTGCCTCTTATTCACTGTGTGATATGGGGTAAGTCATTGAAGTCTCTGAACCTTAGTTTCCTCATATGTACAATAGGTATAGCAAAGGTGTTTATTTCGTGCCATGATTGCGAGGTAATGTACTCCAAGTGCTTTGATGGAGCCAAGCATATAATTAATGCTCATCAAATGTTTGATCTTCTCTTTCCTCCCCTCTCCCCGCTCCTTCCCTCATGTGTGTGTGCGCACACACACACGCACACACGCACACACATACAGAGCATGTGCATATATAGTATCTAGAAAATGAGGCTAGCTTTCAAAAGATAGATTCCTTAATATTCTGAATCCTGCAGCACTCTAAGTTTAGCACACTAAAGTTCAGACTTAACCTGGAAATTGTAGCAACATGGACCCCCAGAGATGGTAAGCAGAACCGCTATGAAGGACTGGTGAAAAAAGGAAGGGAAAAGTACGTTCTGGAATCCGAAATACTTCCTTGTTGTGATTAAATGAGGAAAATTTCCAAGCCAACAATGGGTCTTCATTTAATAAACATATATTGAACTAATATATATTAGATACTAGGCTATGTGCTGTGAATGTGCTCAAGAACAAGACATGTCATTCCCTTAAGAGCCTTAGACCATTATGAGAAAGACAAATAAGTAGAGAGTCAATTACAAAATGATGTGATCAATGCTAAGATAGATAGTGGTAAACATAAAGTGCTATGGGGCAATGGGGTGGGCAGCTAACTTAAGTCTTTGGGGGACTGGCAAGACTTCTTATAGGAAATAATATCTAGGCTGGGTATGATAGGATGAAGAGGGAGTCAGGCCAAGAACAGTGGTATTCCAGGGAGAATAAAAAAGCTTGTACAAGGAAAGGCCCATAGGTAAAAGAGTAAGATTTGATGAGGATGTGAAAGAATTTCAGATCAGGCAGCCAGAGAGTTGTAGGTGGTCGTGGTGGTGAGAGATGATGTAGATATCAGCAATTTTTTTCCACAATTTATTTCTAACAGCAATGAAGGTTAAAATTCTCATTAATTTAATAATTACCAGCAAACATGAGTTATTACTTGAACATCTTCTGTTTAGCTAGTTCCAGACCAATTTGGCTAATCTATGGGATTTACTCTAATGACATGAAACAGAGTACCTAATGAGATAAAGTGCAGCCCGTGATTTTCCCTTTGTCATTAATGTCAGTTGCAAGTATCTTTCCCAAACCTAAACTTCTCAGTTCTCTATCTCAGTAAATGTCTCTCTCATTTATCTAATTGTTCATATGAAAAACTCGGGACCTCTGCTTTCTCACACTGAACATTTATTCAGTCATCAGTAACCAAGCCCTATAATTTCTACCCACTTTTACCTCTCCAATTTTCCCAGTCCCTCCATCTCTACTGCCACCACTTCAAATCAGGTAGGTATCATTCTCTAGGATTACTGCAACAATCCCTTTATTTATAAGTCACTTCAAGACCCACCTCTAGGAACAGGCAGATTAGTTAGGAGGCTCACCGAGTCATCAAGGGAAGATATGAGGGTAGGTTGGGCAAAAGTGCTGGTGGAGATGGAGAAAAGACTGATTCAAGAGTAATTTTGAAAATAAAATTAATAGGAGTTTCCCTTAAATAGTAAGTAAATGGGAGATGATGGAGAAGCAAGTGTTGAAGATAAGTGCCAGAATCATGATTTATGCCACTAGATGGTTGGTAGTGTTGATAACTGACATAGGGTACTCTGGAAGAGCTCTGCATTTGGTGGATGTGCTAGATATTTTCCATCTACCTTTTTTGATTCACTCTTTATGCTTCTTCATACTGCTCTCTACTCTGAGAGGCTGACCTTTAAAGACTGCATCAACTCAGCTCCTTGCTGTCTGTCTTCTGGTTGTGTTTGGTTATTGAGAGACTCTGGCAGGAGGTCGCTAGACAGTGGGAGAGAGAAGTTGGATCATTCTTCTACTAGGACTTTCTTTATGTCCACGGTTTGTTAGTGACTTTATTCCTAACCTAAAATCACGCTTATAGGGTAGTTCACTCCTAAGCTATAGTTTTCTCAAAATTACAGCTATAGCTTTTCCTCCTGTCCCCTTTGTACCTAAGAGTGGCAGCATCTCACTATTGCTATTTGCAGGTGCTTCAAGATCCCTTGTTGGTTTCCATAACCCTGAATATCATCTTTGTAAATAGAATTTCTAGTCATCCCTTTCTAAGAGGGCATCTTTAACAGCTGGGTCTTGGATAGAGTGGATGATATTATACTTTAGTATCCATTGTTGAATTTGAGGAGCCTTTAAGGTATCTTGGAATAGAGGTCAGCAGTGTAGTTAAATATATGTTTGGAGCTCAAACAAATGATCTGTGATAAGGGTGTACTATGTGCAAGATTAGCTCCTTATACCTTGCTAACCTTATGCTGCATTCTTATTGTATTATGGTGACCAACCATCCTCGTTTTCCCGAAACTGAGGCAGTTCCTGGGATGTGGGACTATTAGTGCTAAATCAGGGAATTCATGGGTAAACCAGGATGAGTGGGTAAACCAGGATGAGTTGGTCACTCAAAATTTTACCTATTTGGAATCCGCAGCTCAGAATAGTTTAAAGTTCCCCAGGTGATTATAGGAAGAACTGAGATTTTTGCCCTCTCCCTGTCCGATTCTGAATACTGAATTCTTTCCACAACACACCATTTATTCCCAAATGTAGATTGTCCTTAGCATAAACTGAGGTCTTCATAAAAAAAATTAATCTCCCCAAAATACACTCCCTCCAAACAACGACAACAATTGCTGAGCCCCAATGAGAGAGATTTTGATTTGCTGATACAGGAATCAGTGTTTGTACGAAGTCCTCTCAAGTGAGTCTGATGCTTTTAGGAACTAGTACACTCTACTCCACTACTTCTCATATATGTTAGCAAAAATGCAAATATCCTATTGTTGAATTGAAGTATTCTTTAGGCTCAACACCCATTCCCATGTCCTGGTGATAGAACAGATTTTGGTTAGAATTCAACTCTACCATCTTCGACAAGTTTTTTAACCTCTCTGTCTTCTTAATCTATGAGACGATAAATACAAATGGTACCCACTGCACAGTATTGTGAGGATTCAATGAGATAACATATGTACACTGTCTGGCCCAATGCCTGGAACATAGTAAATGTTCATAAGTATTAGCTATTGTTACTGTTATCAACTACCTGGTAGAAGCTTTAGACTGTTCTTCTTTATACTTGTTAATAAATAGCCCACTATTTTTTTTCTCATTTTTTCCTACTCTATTTCCCCATTACATTTTCCTTAGAGAAATTCAGCCTGGAATAACCACTAGACATTCATAAAAAATTAAATTGTTCAAATAAGATATCTGGAGAAGAATAAATAAGTGTACTAAAAAATGGCTTTTAGTAAAGACAGATCATTTTACAACACCCTTTGAACCAAAACACAGAAGAAAGGTAACAAATGTTAATTGAGTACATCCTGTATGCCAGGCCTTAAGTTTGTTATCTAATGTCATTGCTGTCTTAAAGCAGTTATATAGAGAGTGATGATTGTTGGTGAGTTGTAGAAGGTGAGACATGTAGAAAGCAGAGGAGCGGGAACTGAAAGCCAAGTGTTTCTTGGTATTAAGTTGTACTGTAGCCCATGGAAGTGCTATAGCCAAAAGGGTTATAATGAGAGGGACCAGCATAAGAATCATGAAAATATCCTGTTTATAAAAAGCACTTGTCACCCCGCTTTTGCACTAGCTTTTCATCAAGCACCCTTTCATGGAACTCGAATTTATGATCAACATGATAACCTTTAAAGGGGAATAACTTAAAGACAAATAATATATCCTCTCTGCCTTGAAGGAGTTTATAGTTAAATGGAAAGTTGGACATGTAAAAAACTAAGTATGAAATGGCATAGGTAAGAAGTGACAGTCAGAATCTGACCCCAGGACTGCCTTGCTTCAAAATGCTTTAATAGTCTACGGTTATGCCAACATGAATATGCCCGATCTTGTCTGATCTCAGAAGCTAAGCAGGGCTGGGCCTGGTTAGTACTTGAATGGGAGACCACCTAGGAAGACTGGGTGCTGTAGACGGGGAAAAATAAATAAAAATAATAAATAAATTTAAAAAATACTTTAACAGAAGTGGAAGCAAAATGTTCTCAATCACAGGGAGTGAATGAATCAATGATCGAATGGTTGCTTTATCCCTCATAGCACCATGAGGGCATTTACTTATTTAATAAACCTTTTCTCATCACCTACCTGTATCAAGCATTATGCTAGGTGTGGGGAACTTAAGTATATCTATGTTTATGAGGAAGATAGAATAATAAGAAAGTGGTATTATAAATATGCAGAGAAACATTTTGAGGGTAAGTGAAAGAAACAAGGATCTAGTTAAGTGGGTTGCCTATGGCCACATGGCTAATAAAGAGCAGAGCTGGACTTCGAGCTCAAATTCGACTCAAAACTCATCAGAGTTAATGAGTTTAGCAAGGCTAAGGAGAGAGAACAAGTCAAGAAGACTTGGGGAGCATGGAACCTAGGATTAAATGACAAGTGATAGAACCATCACAGAAGTGCTCAATACTCTGTGCCAAAGTGGAGCATGGATTCAACTTGCAGATGAAAGTGAAAGGCATTAGATGTTAGGATCGCATCGAAGTGTGTATATTTATCATATTTACTTCATGATTCACAATAGATTCTTCTATTTTAAGCAAATCTTTATGTAGCACAGCAGCTCACCCTAGTCCTAGTTTGCAAAGTGCAGGAGAATAAAAGAAATGTGGGTCTCTGTCCTTAAAGAATTTTTGGTCTAGCAAGTGATAAAACACCCTACAAAGGCAATTTCTGTAGAGAAGTCAGAGATGGCTTCAGGTGGAAAGATAAAAATATAAGTATCCCACTTTAAGAGGGAAAGAAGGCTGATGATCCAGGCAGAGAAAAAGAGACCCAAAGGCCAGAGGCTTGGAAGTCTGTGACTTGTTGGAGAAATAGCCCATAATTTCAGCCATCTTACCTCTAGCTTTTTTACTGGAATCCTCGATGATACTTATTCAGGCAAGATAGTTACAATAGTGCAAAAAACCTTCGTTTTATGGAGGTTAGATGAGAAGAGGAGATGAACAGAATTAAATTAGGCAGGAGATTAAGGTTGAGACTGTGGTGCACTAATGAAGATTGGAGTTTAAAATTAGATCATGTCCTGTGGGGGCATTTATAGAATAGGTCAGGTTTCCTAATTGAAAGTGCTATGTATAGAGGCCTATAGGCAGCAAAGCAGATTCCACAATGGAGATGTTCGAATAGTTTGGCTCATACTAGGTGGTGATTGCCCGAAACCATCTGGGGACATAGTTCAGAGGTTCTTCTTCTTTAAAAAAATTGAATCAGACTTGGAAAACTCTTTTGAAAATATTACAACAGCTATTTAAAAAGTAAGTTTGGTCCAAATTAACTTTTTAACAGTATGTAGTCTTTTGATAAATTGTATTATGTGATGATTTCATCTGTGTAGACGGAAATTAGGTTTGTTTTTTCATCTCTGTAGGTCAGTGAAATAGAGGTAGTATATTTCTAATCTGAAACGAGTAGTTGTGGATGACTGAACTGCAAGCTGGATGGAATAGAGCATCATAATGAGAAATGCATTACAATTGGACAAAAAGGGTTTGTGATTGAAAATCATTAGTGGAAAGGGAGGTTTGGCTGATTGACTGCTTTTAAAATAAGCGAAGTCTTGCAACTATTAGTAATGCGAGTGTGGCCTTCACCAGGCTTTTGCTCTAGAATTGTAATGAGAATGAATTATGCTGTCTTGCAATCACTATATTATTTAGGACTCTATCACCACACTACTCTCTGGTAGATTACTTCTAATCCGTGTGAGGAATCCTAACAATGCCTTGTTTTAAAATGGGAATGAAATGTACTTCGATTCCTCAGTTCATTCTTTTAACTGAGTCTTCTAAAGAATGAAACCTGCCTTCTAAACATATTTAGATTGCAAATAAGTTCTGGTAAATACAATTAATGAAACAGAATCACTTCTCCTTTTATTATAGTATATTGTTACAATTTTTCTGTTATTATTAGTTATTGTTAATCTCTATTGTGCCCAATTTATAAATTAAACTTTATCATCGGCACATATATATATATATAGGAAAAACCATAGTATTATATGTGAAGTTCGGTACTATCTGTGGTTTCAGGCATCCACTGGGGTCTTGGAACAAATACCCTGTGGATAAGCTTGGACTCCTGTATATGCAGAAAAAGATTTTGATTAATATTTCAATTTCATGAATTTCATAATTCATGAAGAAAATTTTAGTAAACAGAATAGAAAGGAACTCCTTAATAAAGATACTAAGAAAAATGAAGCAAATATCATACTAAAATATTATTTCCTTTAAAATCTGGAATAAAACAAGAAAAAGTACTACCACTACCCGTTAAATAGTACAGTTATTGGAGGTCTGAGCCAGTGCAATAAGACAATAAAAAGAAATTTAAAGACATAAAATGTATATAGTTTTGAATGGTAGAAACAAAACCATTATTTGCTAAGTCACAATAGGGTAGTGGTTTAAGAGCATGAGCTTTGATGCCAAACTGCCTGAATCTGAGTCCTGGTTGTGGCACCTACTGTTGTTATGCCCTTAGATGTACTCTGTACCTCATTTCCCCATGTGGGTAATATGGCTAATCATAGTATTAGGATGAGGATTCAATTAGTAATTGTAAATATTTAAATAGATTAAATATTTGTAAAGTGCTTAGGAGTAAGGCTAATTTACAAGTATCATGAAAATGATACATTTAAAAAAATTGCAGGTGATAATGATTTTCTGAAGTTGCTTCTGGCCTTAAGCAGTCACATACATCTACCCTAGTGTTCTCTCTCTCTCTCTCTCTCTCTCTCTCTCTCTCTCTCTCTCTTTATATATATATATATATATACACACACACATATATATATATGTATATATATACACACACTCACACACATATATATACACACACATGCATGTATATATATACACATACATATATATGCACACATATATACACGTGTGTGTATATATACACATGTGTGTGTGTATATATATACATATACATATATATATATAAATTATATAAAAATTCTGTTTGTACCATCTTGGGGAAATGGTAAGGAAACATTATTTTTTATTCCTGTGAGATGATATTTGATCTGTGACATCATGTACAAAAATCTATTTTCGTTGAATTAAAGACAATTCTGGAAGGCAAACTTTTAGATAAAACTTTTGGATTAAAAATAGGACTACGTCGTTCAAGGTAGTAGCCACAAGCCACATCTAGCAATTTAAATTTAAATTAATTAAAACTAAAAATTTAGTTCCTTAATCCATTAAGTACATTTCAAGGACTCAATAGCCATTGGTTATCACGTTGGGTGGCATAGATTATAGGACATGTCAATCATCACAGAAAGTTTTACTGGACAGTGCTGATGGGAAAGATTGCCTTTATGGCCCTATGGCAGTGGTTAGCACACTTTCTGTATAGAGAACTAGAGAGTAAATATTTTAGGCTATGCACAGCATACGGTATCTCTATTGCATATTAGCCCTTGTTTGTGTTTATAACCTTTTAACACTGTTAAAAAAAAACATTTTTATCAGACCCTAAAAATACAACATCCCAGATTTGGCCAATGGGCTATAATTTGCTTACTCTTGCTCTTGGTTCATGGAAGATTATCAAACAAGACGAGAAGCTCAAATGTTTGGTAAATTTGATTACATTTAAAAAAGAATTTCTATTTATTGAAAGCCACCATAAAGGATATGGAGATAGGAACCACAAACTTAGAAAGATTTGCACAACACCAAACAACAAACTGACAAAGGCTAAGTGTCTAGAACATATAAAGACTTCCAATGTATCAGTAACTGAAGAAAAGATGCGGAGCATCATAAAGCTCAAATGGCTGGCAAGAATATAAATTGGTGCAGCAACTTTGGAAAATCCTTTGGGATTAGTTATTAAAGGTGAAGATGAGCAAATCTTATGTGCTATCAATTTCATACACGTAAGTTCCATACAGAAACTTTTGAACATGTGTTACCGGAGACATGTAAAGAAAGCTCAGAACAAGTTGTTAATAGAAGCCTTAAACTAGAAACAACCCAGATGTCTACTAATATTACAATAGATAAATATATATTATGTTAATACTATTGGATGCTACATAACAATAGAAAACAATAAAACTACTGCTTTATGCGTTATTATGAATGTATCTGAAAATATATTGAGGAAAATTAATATATTCGATATGATTTCATTTTTATAAGGGTCAAAAAACAAAAGTACATACATATTTGGAAAAACAACAAAAGGGAAGGAATGATTAACACAAAATGTAAGACAATGAAGGAGGGAGGGAAATGTGGTTACAACTGGGGAAATGGAGACAGCCACTGCGGACGATTTCAATATATTTGGAAATGGCTGTGGGAGAAGGAATTAGGGTGGGAAGACTTTTTGTACTTGTTTGTTTTTGGTATCTTCTTAGAATGAAAGAGAATTCACATCTATAAATGTTAGGAAAGAACTAGTAAAGAGTAAGTAGTAAACAATGTGGAGAGGCAGCCCGAGGCAACGAGATATGCAATTTAAAGCCCAGTACTCATGTAAAATAAGAAAAAGGATACCATTTGCAGTGTCTGGGAGCACAGAGAAGGATGGATAAGGAAGTGGATGGTAGTGCCTGTGGATAGTTAAGTTGAGGGACTGTCTGAAGGGCCAGTTTCCTCTTATAGTGTGGAAAGAGATAATGAGGGGATAAGAGTTGAAATGGTTGTTTTGGCTCCTGAAATAATGGAATAATTTTTATACTTCAATAGTTGATACATTTGAATCGATGGTATTATATTTAAACATTTAATATTGTATTTTTGTTATTGATGGTAAGGGAGAATGATTAACATGTATGCATGAGGATAAATGCATACGCTATCAAATTTTAAGTTAAGCTTGAAGCCAGCCTTATTTCTTTGTTGATTTGGTCTTGTTTTTATGACTAGATCATTGGAAGAGTCATTCTATTTAAAATTCAGTAGAGGACAGTCTGGTGAACTCAGTTGGGGTATGTGTAGATTTTTATCTATTTGTTCTAATGTCGCCCTTTCAGTTTATGAAGCTGAAGTCTTCCTCTGTTCAAGAAAGTTTTCTTCTTATGTATTTTTGCATATTACTTTTGTTATGATTTGTGCTGGTGCCTTTTATAGGAATACTAGTTGAGAAACCTCATGCGAATCGATGATATAGGGGATTCAGTTTCTGCAGCAATTGTTCTTTATTAGTCCCAATGCTATTTGAGATTATGTGCTGATATTTTATTTTCCTGTAGTTTATGTGCTTTTATTTGATGAAAAGTATTAGATGGTGACTGAAATATGATCTTGTTTCCTGGAGTAAATATTTTTCACAAATATTCTCTTATTCCTCTTTTTTAGTGCTAGAGCAACCTCCTTATTTTATGCGGCATTATTTTTATAATCCTTTAATAGTGAATTTCTTCAAAGCTTGTTCCTAGGTCCCTTTCCCTTCCCACTTTATTCTTTTTCCAAGCAATCTCAGCCATGCTCTAGGTCTCAAAGTACCACCCATCTGCTCCTTTAGGGATTGTACTTACTTATTCTGTGATTATTTGAATATTGTCAGTCTCACTTTTAAAATGATGTTATCTGAATTTCACTTAGTGAGCATTGTTCCATTCATGGCAGGTAGGATGTACCTTTTATTTTTGTCTCAGTTCTGGGGTAGATTTCCCTTATTTCTATATTCCTTTGCCCAGCCCACTGGATACTAGAATGAGGGTGGAGGCAGCCCCACACACATTAGCTCAAATCACCTTATTTCCTCAAAGTCCTTATACTATGTTTCTTTCCCTCATGCTTCTGTTTCTCTTTCCAAATACATTAACATTATGAAGCACAAATGATTATTTAAGATTTGCCCCTAATTTAGTTTAGTTTTGAGCCTTTTATTTGCATTTCATTCTTGTTTAGTTGATACTTTTAGACCTCACACGATCACTGAGTCTGATACATCATGGCCTGTGAGAGTGCTCATTAGTTTTATAGGCTTTATAGGAAAGAGAAATCTTAGAGCAGGTGAGCAGTGCATTCATTTTAGAAAGAGCTCTGAACTTTGAGAAGCAAAAGACTTCCTCTCAACAGATAAGTGAACTGAATAAGGAGTAAAATAAGTTCAGCTATAAACTAATATAAGTTGATTGGGGGGAAACCACTACTAAAATAGTACTGAAGGAGAAATTTATAGGTACTGAAATATTTTTATGTCTTTTACTCCTTGTGACCTATGACTTGAGGGAAATCTTCGTTCATTAAACCATTACGCCATTCATCTTTGATGATTTTGAATGTGACACAAGGGAGAAGAAGGTTTATATAAATTAGTGTGTCTAAATGGGCTCTCTCTTAACTATCTGACATTTAGGAGAAAAATAGTTTCACCAACGCTGCTTGAGCACACCTTATTTCATTTCTAGAGCTCCTAAATCAAAATAGGATCAACATCTCTTATTTCATTATACTATATTAATATTAACTGCATGTAACAGGCAAGTGATTTTATGCTGCATACTCCCTACCCTACTGTCAGGCACAAATGGAGATATCATAAACCACTGTGGACTTTTTAATTTGCAAAATATTAGGTCATAGAATCATGGGCTCATAAAGCAGAAAGGACCATAGAGAGAGCATCTGCTCTAGCTGGGTCTCTTTGGGCAGGTTAAAAAGGAATCTACCTATATTCTGCTTGAAGAGCTTCAGGACTAGACACTCCAAGTGGTCTCTTTTTCCAGGGCTTTTTCATTCAAGCAGTAGATATGTGGGTAGTAAGTTTTTATTATATCCTAAAGCATTTCATTTCTTTCTTGTACCTTAAAACAATGTCCTCTGTTTTAGTTACTGAGAATATATAGAAGTGTACATTATTTGTCCTATAGTAATTTTTCTGTGTCAAGAATACCATCAGATTCTTTAAGAATCCTTCGTGAAACCCATCCTTTAACTTATTTTAATACTGTCTTTGGCACATGTTTCTATTGTTTCACAGAGTAAATTAGCAAAAGGTACATGAGCTTTGGAATTGAAGACAGATTTCAATGAAAGTTCAGATCTTCATATCAGCTGTGTAACATTAGGGAAGGTTCTGAAACTGAACCTCAGTTTTGGTATCTTTAAAATGGGTATCATCTTATTGAACTTTGAATTGTCAGCTTTTTACAACTCACTTAATGCACTGAACCCCTAAATGAAACTCTTGCATTTATTTTAGAATCAGTACAAGGAGTTCATATCTCTCAAATCATAAGTGAAATGTTTAAATCTCAGTGTAGCTGTCTCTGAGAAAGGAATACAAATGATGGAGGACCCAGTGTTATTTCTATTCTGCAGGTTTATGTTTACTTCATTGCTATTTTTAGCAACATCTCTCTCATGACATATTGATAAGCTACAAAGAAAGATAGTTGGCATCCTGACAATTTGATGCTTTAATACAGAAGGTCCATCAAAATATAAAGAGATATTTCTTTATGAAGAAACACGGCGAATCATTATTTTTTTTTAACATTCTAGACAAGTACTTGGTCTACATATACCTAATTATAGCTTGTGGATTTAGAAAGCTGTTCAAACAACTTTCTCAAGTTACAGCAGCACCAGTGTACATTCACTTCTGGAATTAATGCTCCTTGTTGCTGAACTTGAGTTTTCTGCATGTTTTACTCTGCGTTGAGCCAACTGGCTCTCCTTCATGGCCGCTGCTGAGAATCCTCAGGGGGCACTGAGTGCCAAGAAGGTCTGTCTTGGTAGACTTACTCTTCAAGTGTTTTTCTTTGCTTGAATCTGTTCCCTACTAGGCTGCAGCATAAACATTAATTTGTACTTTTTCAGCTCCCACTCTCTCCTTGCTTTTCCATGTTTTTTGTGACCGCTCATTTTAATGAATATGAATAGCACCAAGAGCAATCTCTCTTTACTAGAGCCAATTATTATCAAGGATCAGAAAAGCAGAAAGATTCAGATAAAGGAGAATAGAGAAAGTTTCCTCTGATATAGTGGCAGTACAAAAGCAAAGAGATAGCATTATTATTTTTTTTGAGATAAACATACATCTTAAGGAAAACAAATTAAAGGCACCCAAGAGAAATAAGTTTTTCCATTTAGCAAGTATTTCAGGTGGTTATTTCTTACATATGTTGAGAACTTTAAATTTCTTTAAACACTTCTATAGGCACAATCTAACTTTCAACTAGTAATCTCCCGGTAGGTAGAAGAAGATAGATAGAATTGTGTTGATATTTCACAGATTTATAGGCTGAGATGCAAAGAGTTAGGTGATATTTCAAATGTTTTGAAGCTAATTACTATCCATATTATTTGACTAACTCTGATAAGCAGAAAATGAGTATGTTTATTATACATAAAATGTACTGATAAAAGAAAATACTTCTTTCTATAATTTGACTCTCGGTACCCAAAGGGTTAGGGTGGTGGTTGGAGAGCAACAAATGACATGTCAGAATTCACAAGTTAAGGGAAAAGATCTAACTAAAGTAAAACTTTTTAGCCCAACAGAGGACAAGTATTTCGTGTATAAAATGAAATTTATAATAGTACTTCATGTAGTTGTTGTTAGGCTAAATAAATAGGTGTGCCTGGAAGTGTGTCTGGCTATAGAAAATACTCATTAAATACAGTATTTTCTGTTGCTATTATCTGGCATATATGACAACCAAGATAAGGCATAGAATCTGAGTGGAGACTTCATATCTCCTGAATTTCAGGATAGTGTCCATTCTCTCACATTCATATCTCTGCCATGCCAACACATATCTTATTTCAAATCACTGGGGTTTAATGAGTCAGGGGTGCTACTATCTGTGTTGACGTGGTTCAAAGAGCTATGAGCTATATGATCCAATTTTTGTGCCCATAGTTTTAGATAAATCAACAAAAAGTGAATATGTATATTTCACCAGCAGAAACAGTTCTAATCGGCATAGCACTAAAACTTGATTCTGGAGGTAGTTAGGCTTACCGAGTGAGTGGTGTTGGTGAGGATTAAATACAGACATGTGAACCCACTTAGCATAATGCCAGGAATGCACTAGCTGGTCAATCAATAATAGTGTTATTTCCTGCTGTAAATCATGGTCCCTGCCCAGCCAGGAACCTGTGTCCTTTTATTGAAAGTCATAGTCTGTACACTTAATAGTTCCCTAACGATGGAAAGTACTATGTCTTCATGTGATAAATGGTGGTAGATATTTCAGGAGTTTGTAAACGTTTGGGGAGGCATCTAGTGTGAGGTGAGTTTTGAGGGATAGATGAGTGGTATTAAATGAGAGGCAGTGAAGGCTTGAGGGAATTCAGTTGTTTCCTTCTTAATATGGAAGGTAAGTTTAGTGTTGAATTCGATGTTCTTATTGAAACCGAGTCTTCATTATGACAAATCATCATTTTGTTTACTGAATAAATAATAAGAACTATATCTGGATGACTAGATATTTATAGGTTAATGCAGTACATCAAAGCCACCTGTATCCTAGTGTCAACTTTCCTGTCCAGCCTCAGCTTGTTGCTATCCTGAACACCTTCCTGTCTACTAGATATAATATGCAATTCACTGTCAGAGACCAGCCTTGGGCATTCATTTTCTTGGCTTTTAAACCAACCGTTATTTCATTCATTTGCAATTTTCCATGCTCACTTTTGTCTATAACCAAATCCTACTCTATTTTTCCCTTCCTTTCCTTTCCCTTCCCTTCCCTTCCTTTTCTTTCTAGAAGAAAGGCCCCACTCCTGCCCTTGAGAAACTTATGCCTACCCATTCATTAAAACAGATTTGTGGCTTTCCCTTTCTAGAAGTTCTCAGATTCTCTAGACATAGCCGTTAATATATACCATATAATCATATGTTGCCTAATGAAATATCTATAATCTCGATTTGGCTATTTTCCTGTGAATCACTTATTTTCTAAATAATCTTCTTGGGGATTAAATATTGTATTATACTCTTTGTATCACCTAGAACACTGAACATGAACACAGCACTCTATATGTTGTAATAATGATAGTTAACATTTATTGAGTGATTATTATACGCCAGGTACAATTCTATGGCCTTTACTTAAATTAATTCATTTAATCCTCACCATACTCTAGGATAATATATGTCAAAATATCTATTTCATAAGGTTACTGTGAGAGTTAAATGAGTTAATTCCTTTTAAAGTACTTTGAAAGAGGGTGGAACATAGAAAGTGTTCAGTAAGTTTCAGCACTTAATAATAACATCCAAATTTTATAGATGTAAACTCTGAGGCTCAGAGAGGTTAAGTCACTCGCCAAAAGTTTCATAGCTTATAAAGAGTAAAGCCAATATTCAAACTCAGGAAAACATTCTCCTAAACATAAAATACTACTCGATATTATTTCGATGCTTGGTCATTTTAAATTCAGTACAGAAAGAGCTCTAGGCAATTTATGGTTAATTTCTGCTAGAGCTGTGAGCTCTGTTACTTTTTTGTCAGCATTTAATATTGTTGGCTACGTTTTTCTGTTAAAAATTATTTTAATTATCAAGGCAAAAGGAGTGCAAATTAATTGCAAACTAAAGCAATGATTAATATGTGAAGATTTTGTTAAAAGTAAAATAAATGAGAATATCTAGTGTGCTAAACAAACTGTAAGGTGATCTCCAATGACTGCTACCTCCTAGTGTTTATCCCATTGTAGAAAACCCTCTACTAGAGTTTGAGTGGGACATGTGACTTGCTTCTAACAGATTATGGTAATGGCGATGAGTTGTTACTCGGTGATTACTTGTTCTATAAGACTCTTGTGAGCTGGCTCTATCTTACACTGGTGTTGACTTTGACTAAATAAGATGCTATGTAGTGAACTGCTTATGCAAAGGGCCACCTGGTAGGGAACTATTGGGAGACCCCTAGGGGCTGAGGGAGGCTTCCAGCTGAGAAAAAAAAGGAAGCTCTCAGTTCTTTGGCCTTGTGGAACTAAGTTCTGCCACCAGTCTGAGTGAGCTTACAAGTGGATTATTCTCCATTTGCACCTCCAGATAAGAATTCAGCCCAGTTGACATCTTGATTGCAGCTAGTGAGACTCTGAGGCAGAGAACATAGCTTTACCATGCTGGCTTCTGACAAACAGAAACTGAGAGATAATAAATGTGTATTGTTTTAAGCCATTATATTCTTGGTAATTTATTCTGTAGCAGTACATCACTGATGCGTCAGGTCATCGTGAAGATTCCAGGAAGCTGACATTCTCTTACTCCTTTAACAGGAATATAAATCAGTAAAGCAATTTAGCAGTACATATATCTTAAGACTCTTGCAATTGTCTACACCCTCTGACCCAAGAATTTTGCTTCTATATATTTTTTGTAAAGAATCGAGTGTGCATAGTGCTCTTTATAATAGGATACAGTTTAAAAAACACACATAATAAAGCAAAAATTGTTTTCCCCAAATGGGGATTGGTTAAATAATGGTACTGCAGTCAATGGAATTTTACACAGTTATCAAAAAATGATTTGGTAGAAGTATATAAATCATCATTGACATGTATCCATGGTACATAGTAGAAAAAGCAGTTGACAGAACAGTATGTATAGTGAGATTTCATTTTTTTTTAATGCGTGTGTGTAGGATGGCAGCTATTCTCACTAAGTCCATTTGGTCTTTCTTCTATTGCTAATGTCAGTATTCTGCCCTTGACTGGAATCTTGGGGCAACCAGTGTCGACAGTTGCCTATATGTACTTCTGATGGCAGCCAAGCAGAGGGCATGCACCTATATTCTTGAACCACATTGACCTAATAATGGTGATTTCGGCGAGTGATGTGGTCTCTACATAGATTACTCATGTGGTTTTCTTTGCTCCAGATCCTTGCACAAAGGATTACCACAGGGGCAGCTATGTTTTTCTGGAGCCCTGAAACTCACTGTGCATGTGTCACATCACTCTCTGGTTGCACACTTCATCAGTCAGCTTAGGGCATAAGTTGTCATGGCAGGTCTTGTGCTCTCTAATTTAGAATTATGGACCAGTACTCCTTTGCTTCCCACAAAAGCCATTAAAAATGGGTATATATAAGTCTCCCCAACTTTGGTCTCCACATGAACATTACCTCATGCCCTACAGTTGCCAGGAACTTTACCAAGTCTCATGCCTTCAGAAAAATATAAGCAGAAGCAGGTATCGATTACTGATTCTCTGGCTGGAGTTATCTGACTGCTTTTTTTTTTCTATTTCAAACTTTTTACCCACTGTTTACAACCTGAAGTTTTGCTATTGCCCTAAGTTCTACTCTTGGCTCTTCTGAATTGTCAGGAGGTGGGAAGTGATGATATCAGATTCTCAGGGCCAGAGATTGGTAGCATGCATAGTTTGCAAATGTTTATTCAGCAATTATGTAACATTTTATATAAAAAAAAACTTAAAAAGAAATACTATAGTTGTGACAAAAACTACTTAAAGTTCATTCGTGAATATGAATCTCCATTTACCAACTTGAGTATACCAGAAACAAACAGCATCACCGTCTTTTCCTTTGCACCAACTTGATTGTGATTCTGAACTCTTATCCCACTCATTTGGTGGGGTAGTCTATCACTGGCATTATTGTGGGTTCCATCTTTATCCCTGTGCTTCTCCAGAGTCCTGCACACTTACATGGTAATGATAAAATGCATGATAAGGCCCTGAACTCTGCCCCCATAGAGTTAGTGCTAACAGACTCTGCTGCAAGGCCACATAAGTTCAACGTGTTCAAGAGTTCTCTGTGGTATTGCTGCCATGATTTTGGAGCCCCAGGTCTAGGATCCGGGTTCCTTTACCATGTAGTCATTACTTCTGAGGTCCTGTTGTATTTCAGAAGTGCCAGGAGAGTAGAGAGCACAACTCAACTTTAGTTGACCCATTGAATTTTCTCCTTTCTTCATCCCAGAGGGAATTACTCTTTCTAGCCTTGGGGAAGCCTCTCTGCCCAAGCTTCTTCTACATAACCACTATTTATTTCCTTCAAGCTAGGGATCCCTATAATCTATTCCTACTCTTAGCAGAGTTATGTCTATTTCTTAAGAAAGGGAAACAGAGTATGTGATCTCTTTGAATGGAGATTAGTGACAGGGGGGAATATAAGAAGACAATCTTATAAATTAATATCTTAAATTTTTCTGAGAAATAGAAAGTATTAATCATTAAAAAACACTTTGATTCAGCATTGGTTGAAAGCAAAAGAAAATATAGAGCACAATGATATTTGATGAGAAACCTTGATATGAAGTAATCTTATTGATATAAATACTTTGAGAATTCAAATCCCTGTGTGATTACTGCCCTTCTCAGCATGCTAAGAGAAAGAAAAAGGAACACAGAACGTTTAAAGTCCAATGATCAGGCAAGCACATTGAACAAAGAAGTCTGTTGGAGACTAACCAGGTTTAGAGTATAGGTCTAATTCAAGTGCAAACTTCTCTGTTTTGACTGCAAAGGTTATTTAGAAAAGAAAAAAAAACTTCCAGAAATAAAACCTTTAACCTCAAGACTTGTGGTGACTCCAAAACCCGTGCAACATATTTATAATGAGAAATTACACATTTTTTTCCATTTAATATATAAAGGATCTTGCCAATTTTATTTGTATAATACCTCTATGTTGTATATGGTCTCATGTGCCTTAAGGTATTTAAGTTATCTGAGCATATTCTGCATAAATTTTCTCAGTCATAAACTATCAGACTTTTCAGGTGAAGTTTCTTCTTGCAGATATATGTTTTAAAAAGTTCCTCTAGCACATTCAAATTCAAACACAATTTAAAAGTTCAGCACCTCCACCTCCCCCACCTCTCCCAATTCCCTAGCCAGCCAACCTTACTTCCCATTTTTTAATTTTTTTTTTTGGTGGAGCCGATAATTAGAAAATAAACTACCACAGAAGACAGAGTATAGCTGTATTAATGAGAAATTGAAACAAATACAGGAAGCAGTAAGTGAGGAGCAATAGATAAGTATGTTTATTGGAAAGAGCCATTGGTTTAAAATAATAAGTTAAAATATTGTTTTATATGCTTTCCCTAAGCTATAGTATCTACTTTTATAGCCCAAACAATTATGTATTAGAATGGCTGTCTTTCTCACCCCGCCCCAAGTATCTGTAGAGCGCTAGAAATTTCCAATTGCATGTCTCACAAGCACCTTTCATTTAAGATTTATACTACTGACATTTGCCCTTCTTCACAGTCACTGCTTTTCCTATTTTTAGTCTCAAGAAATGGTTGTGCCATAACCAATTGTATAAGATATCTGAGTCACTCTTGATTCCTTCCTTGGTCACCTACCAATTCCAATCTTTAAGTCTTCTGCCAAATGCTATGTCTATAGATTTATCTCCATGAAGTAATTTTATCATCATAATGATCAAAATTCAATTATAGATCAATAATCAAGATAATAAGGGACTATTACTTTCATCTTATAGATGAGGACATTGAAGGTTAGGTAAATTAAAATCATTTGATCAAGGTGGCATGGTGAGAATGTGAACCTAGATCTGTCTGAATCCAAAGTTCATATTCTCAACCACTGTGGTACACTTACCAGTTGAATATAATTACAAAATACCTGTCAACTCCATTCTCCCCTTTTTCCACTGCCATCACTTCAGTCTGCATTCTTCTTACCTTTCTCCTGGATTATTGCTAAAATATTAAATTAATTTTTCTGTCTTGAGTCTCTACTACTTCTAATTGATTTTCAATTGCACTGTCAATGGAATCTTCCTGAAACAGTGCTGTGTTAACATCTCTATCTTGTTTGAAAGGGAGAGGAGAGTGGCAGTCATCTACTGAATTCTTAACTTGTGCCAAAGGCTCTGCTGGATGCTTTACATATGAAATGAAGAGAAACCAAGCAAAAGACCTGTGATGACTTCAGTGGTGACTTAATGGGAAATGATGACCCTAATCAATGGCTCACATTTACCCATGCTCTTTTACAGTACGACTTTGCAGTTCCAAATGTAGGGGAAGAAAACTAATTTTTTTTGCCCTTCTAGGTTCAGGATCTCTAGCCAAGATCCCCCTGTCATCAAAGACAGATTAAAAGGACAAAAACAAAATTTTAATACCATGGATATCTACTGTATACATGGGAGAGACCCAAGAAAACTTGAATAATTACCCAAAATGGCCTAAACCACCACCTTAAGTACTATCTTAAGTTTAAGACAAAAGAAGACATTGGGCAGGAGAGAGCCAGGCTTTCAGACAAAACACAGTAAAGGGGTAAGATTGTTATGCAGATTTAGTCCATTGCCTTCTCCTTTGTAAAAGAGTGTCTAGAGATTTGGAGTCATCCTCCTTCTCCTGGTACAGAGACGGACACACCCTTACGAATGGAGATTTGCCTCATAAATGTAAATATTATTTTACTAAAGGGTAATTTCTACTTTGTTTTCAGAGCTTTGCTTATGTCTGTTGTTCTTTTAAAATAACAAGCTCTAGATAATCCTTATGCCAAAGAGGGTTATTTTGGAGGGGCAAATTTTGCTGTGCTTTACTCCCATCAAGAGGTAATCTACCTCTCCACTCCTTAAATTCGAAGTGGACTTGTGGCTTATTTTTACCAAGAGAATGTGGCAAATTTAATGCTTTATCAATTATAAACCTAGGTTTCAAGAGTCCTTGAGTGCATCCACTATTTCCTTTAGAATCTAGTCCTTTGTCACATGAACAAGCGTGGGCTAGACTTCTAGAAGATGGGACAGAGCTGAGTTAGCCTATTTGCCCTAGGTGATGCACCAGAGACTGGATCAACTAGCATAGTTGAGCAAAGCTGTTTACCTGACCCATACCTGGCCACAGATGCATGAGGAAACCTAGCCAAGATCAGAAGAAACATCCAGCTCAGCCAGTCTGCAAAATTCTGTATAACTGGTTGTCATTTTAAGCCACTGTGTTTTTGGTAACTTACCATTGTCTATAAAATAAAGACCAAACTCCTTAGAGTGAAATATGATCTCTTCTATATTTTCTCTTGATCTAGGTTTACAGCCTCAGCCTCAATATAAGCATCCCCTCATCCCAGTCCCAACCAACCCCAACACTCTAAGCCAATATTTCTGCAGTATGGTCCAGGGACAAATCTAAGTCTAGAACTACTGAATCAAAAATACTGGGCATCAAAATCATCTAAGAAGATTTTAAAGGTTTTTGAGCCACATCCCAGTTTTACTGAAACAGAATCTTTGGAAGTGGGACCGTTGTAGAAAAACACCCAAAACCAGTCCAGCGAAAAGCCAAGCAGTGACTTGGAGGGATAGGAGAACTCAGATTTATTACACACGTACCCAAAGGAGCTAGTGCTCTGAAGATCTGGGCCCTGAGCTCAGGGACAATTTTTCTTTTATATCACGCCATTACACTTAGCTGATTAGTAGATTTGTTCTCAGCCGGTTATAGACCGCGGGTTACAGGCAGGTCAAACAGGTACTTAGGCTATACGTCTGTTATCTAGACAGAACAATCCAAGGGGAGGATGAGTCTTCGGTTGATTTCGAGACCACTCTGCCCTTTGGCCTATGCAGCAAGCATGTTTACAGAAGCAGAACAAAGAGCTGATTATAAGGTTAGTCATTAGAGTGGAAAATTCCTGAAATTTCCTCTTCAGTACCTAACCTAAGAGTCTTTTCATTTCACTGCACAGGAAATTCTCATGGGACTGATTTTTCTAACTCCACTTTGAAAATCAATGTCCTAAGCTCCCGCCATATTCTTCTTCAAGCACACTAAGTCCTCCTATGTCTTTGATCATGATACCATACTCTTAGAATGTCCTTTACATGCTTCGCTACCTGGTGAACTCATTTCTGAAGTCTGATCTCAGGTGTTCTCTCTCTGTAGATTCCCATGTTGAACTAAAGCATTCCTCGTCTGTGCCCTCATGGCACCATGTACATATGAGAAGTGTAGCAGTCATTGCCTTTTCTAAAAAGATTAGTTTACACATCCGACTTCCCTTTATGACTGCCATTCTCAGGGACAGAAACCTTCATTTTATAGTTCTTTATGCCTCCAGAGCCTTCTTAGTGCCTGGTAGGCATTCGATAAATGTTTGTTAAATTGACATTCATCCTAAAGGTTTTCTTTAAGTTATAGTTCACAATTTTACTTGAAAAGTTGTGAATTCCCCTAATATAAGTGTGAATTACTTTCAGATTAGCTGCTATTTTAAAGAACTATGCTTTATATAGTTCTTCCCCTTTATGTAATGTACACATGATTAGAATCTGAATGAGATATTTTCATAGTATTAAGTCTTTTATCTCTGTTCTGTATACCTTATTCAGTCATCTGAGATTTCCATTGCATTATTGATATTTTTTGGCTTCATAACCATGTTCTTTCCTTAATTAGAATTTTTAGAAAATGATTAAAAAATAAGTTTATATTTTATTCCATGTCCAAGTTGGTATGATGTTAAATCCCAAATAGAACCCATTTTTAAGAGTTGAAATGTTGTTACATTTTAATTATATGGTCTATGTATAATTACTATAAACCAAATATATCACTTTCAACTTAACAAGGAATTGATTTCCAAAGTGTCAAATGATATACAATTGAGCCAAATCCTTGTAGAATATGTTTGCTGTGAGCACTATTTCACCATTCTATCAGATTGCATGTCACTGGAAATTTAATCAGTTTATGTAATGATATGTCTCTGTCCAAATAATTTATACTGTATCTATTGGTCTATTTTTTTTGTAATAACGAAATGGTTTACTTCAAAATAATTAAAATGAAAATAGTGAAAAATGCATATTTCTTACATTAGCTAGCACATTGAAACATATTCTTGAATTACATGTAACTTACAGTAGACTAGTAAACATAGTAGTTTCTAGGCTTTGCCTGTAACTTCAGTTTATTAGCATCAGGGGATCTGCTTATTCTTAAAGCTTGTTACTAGAAATAGAGTAGTAGAAGGGAACAGGCTATTCTACATTCCTTCCTGTAATTTTCATGAAGGTCAACAATGTATTTTTCTCAACTGAGGCTCTTTTGGAAACGAATCATCTATTTTCCACATAGAAAGACATGCATAGAACCTAGACATAATTATCTTAAATGTCTTTTTTAGTTGGAGCCTAATTACTGTATCTTGAAATAATGCATTCACATAAGAGGATTAGTTGGTTCATTATCAGCAGGATTATAAGTATCACTAGTTAATCCATAGTGTACCACATAATAATCAAGGCCACGGCCACATTTCTCCTTGAAGGAATCTGTTTGGTGTAACCCTACAGAGCTTTGGTGAAGATTCTTCTATCTCAGTTATTTTTCTGGTCACAAGTATTTTGATCATTATATGCCTAAGGCTTGTTCATGTAATGTCTGCTTGAACATACAATATTTCAAGTTAACTTTTCTGAACAGCATCAAGAAATGCTTACTAAACATCTCATTCATGGCATTGGCAGGATGGTGGAGAGTTCTCGAGTTACTTACATTGAAAAAAAATCTTTGCATCTTACAATTTTGTTAGGGTAGTCATTAAATGGGTCAAATATTTGCAAGTGAAAAGAAATTTTCCCTTCAAAACATACAACCGACTGTTTGGGACAAGATATTTGCTAATGATACATCTGATAAGGGGTTAATGTCCAAAAATATATAAAGAACTTATACAGCTCAACAACAAAAATATCTAAACGATCCAATTAAAAAATGGGCAGAAGACCTGAACAGATACTTCTCCAAAGAGGAAATACAGATGGCTAACAGACATATAAAAAGATGCTGCAGGTTGCTAACCATCAGAGAAATGCAAATTAAAGCCACAATGACCTATTACCTCACACTTCTCAGAATGGCTATCATCAATAAATCAAAAAACAACAAGTGTTGGCGAGGATGTGGTGAAAGGGAACCCTCATACATTGTTGGTGGGATTGCAAATTAGTACAGCCGCTGTGGAAAACAGTTTGGAGGTTTCTCAAAAACTTAAAAATGGATATACCTTTTGACCCAGCAATTGCACTTCTGGGTATTTAGTCAAAGAAAACCAAAACAATAACTCATAAAGATCTATTGCACTCCAATATTCATGGCAGTACAATTTATAATAGTCAAGATATGTAAGCAACCCAAATGCCCATCAACAGATGATTGGATAAAGACATTAGGGTTTATATATACAATGGATTATTACTCAGCCATTAAAAAATGAAATTCTACCATTTGCAATGATATGGATGGACATAGACATTATTATGCTGAGTGAAATAAGTCAGACAGATAAATATCATGATTTCACATATATGTGGAATCTAAGGAACAAAAAGAACAAACTAATCAAAACAGACCCACAAATATAGTGGACAATTTGGTGATGGACAGAGGGGAGGGGGGGTTGGGGGCTGGGAGAATGGGGTAAAGGTTTAAAGAAGTACAAATTAGTAGTTGATAGTTGATTCATGGGGATGGGGAACTCAGCATAGGGAATGCAGTTAGCATTAATATGATGGTTAGGTAGAGAGCCAGGGGAGGGAGGGAGCAATTGAAGGGATCATTTTATGAACTATATAGATGTCTAACCAATGTATTATATACTTGAAACTAATTTAAATAAATAAAATTTTAAAAAGAAATTAAAAAAAAACATACATTGGTCGTGATCTAGGTTTAGGAGGCTTAGGATTGTATGACTCAAGCATGATGATGTTGCAAAAAAGATAATAGGGTCCCTGCCCTCCAGTGCTGTATAAACTAGGAGTTCTTCAAGTTCCTAACTTGGATTCCTTGGGAGCATAACATACTTTTTGTACTTCTTTGGCCACTTCTTCATTAACTCTTCCTTTTTAGCCTAATCTCCAACTGGGAACATACCCAAGGTTCAAAGTCAGATTTTCTGTCTACCTCTGCAACACCTCTTTTAGTTACCGCCCTGGTAACTCCTTTATTTAGATAACGTTTTAGCAAACATGTGCTTCGTGACCCGCACTGTACTATAATATGTTGTTATGTAAAAATTATTAAAACCAGGTGTCTGCCCTTACGGTGTGTACAAGTTGTGCATGATTAAAATTAGTTAGAAATACAGATAACATGAGTCTATTGTTTTTCCAGTACTATATTGTTTTGATTACTATAACTTTATATATCTTTTGATTTGAGAATTTAATCTATTGAAAGTAATTACTGATAGGTAAGGACTTAAAATTGCCACTTTGATTGGTGATTATTTTCTGATTAAATTTCTCTGTTCCTTTACCTCTCACTGCCTTTTTTATGACTTTTTCTGGTTATTTACTCCTTTGTCATAATCTTTTGTATAAAATTCTGTAGATATAATCTTGGAAATTGAGTTGTAGGATCAAAGTGTATGTAAATTTTAAATAATTTGAATATTGAAGAGTGCCCTCCAAAAAGGCTATACCAATTTAACCTCCATCAACATACTTATGTTGTGTTTGTCAGTATTTTTACTCTTTGACAAACTGGTGGCAAACTGGCCTTGTTTTATATGGCAGCCTATAGAATCATTGCAAACGTCTCCCTGCTCTTAAATAAACCTTGCTCTGTTTTGAGGTATGGGAACAAATACCTAGTGGGGTGTTTTATTATTCAAGACTTCTCATGTATTCCCTGTGAACAGTTTAGACTCTTGATTCTAAGGGCAATGTCGCATTGCATGCATTTATTCCTATTCTTATCTTAAACCTGAAATGAATATGATTTGCTTTAAAGGTAGAAGTTGTTTTCTGGATCAAGGATTTTTAGACAATTAAAGTACATTGTAAGTTCTTATTACACTTGTTTTCATAGGTTTAGATAACTATATATACACACACATACATACACATACATCTGATGTTTCAATAAATGTAGACATACTTCAGATCTGATCTTTACTACAACTTTTAATACCTCTTAATATTTATTTACTATTGACTCTTTCTAACATCTAAAGGTCTGCATGACGCAATACTGTAAATGCATTAAGCACTTGACGTCATTTAACTGTTAATTGAAATTTTACTGACAAAACACTAATCCAAACACAAGATTTCTCTTATTACACACAAGCCAAGATTAAATAGTTGAACAATTACAACAGGGGGAGAAAATTTATCGTCATCATTCTGTGTCCTTGCTCTTTTTTTCTTTTCTAGTGATGACCTGTTGATCATTTTTCTATTGGAGTGCTAACATATTCTTTGTATAATATAACTCAGTGTGAAATCTGGATTGAACTTCAGCCGACAGTCTAAAAGACAAGCTGAGGAAACATCTTGCCAAATTGGGATTCTCAAAAATGAGTGAAACATGCCAATGCTGTTTGGCTGGAAGCCATACTTCTACCTCTACCAGTACTGGTGAGGGAGGTAGAAGAACCGTATAGCTAGCTATTGGAGTAAGATCAAGACATGAACTGGCAGAGAGCAAGAGTCAGACATGGAAACAATTTTAAATCCATCCAACATTTCAAAAAATTAAGACTCGAAAAAAATGCCATGCATTTACAATTTTACTTCTCTGTAGATAGTTGTCCTGATCTTATTTAAGGGGGATCCCATTCCTAGTGGAGAAGAAGTATAATTGACATATAATCATGTGACTTAGAAATGTTTGTTTCTAGATAAAATATTTGAAACTAGTGAAATATAAACTGATAGATAAAACCTCAAAGCCTGTGACTGTATCTATTTCTTATTTTCATCCTCAGCACTTAGAAAAGTACCTGGTACATAGTGGGTATTCAAGAATTATTTGGATGAATGACAGCCTTGTTTATTCCAATTAATAGCTCAAGGTTATAGAATAGAAATGGTAGATATGTATTATAGCAACCTCTAAAAGTGTCCTCTATTTCTAATATAGCATTTCTACGTTTCAAGAAATTATGTGGCAATTAGAAATTCCTAAGACTGTGCGCCTATGAAATATTCATGAATATTTCTAGTATCTTCTTAAGCAGAACAGTCATGACAAGGACTTGCAACTCTGCTTGCATTTGCTAGAGCATATATTATGTTGGGTAAAATGGCACAAAAACATTGACACTTTTAAATAAGATAAGTATTTTAATCCAATAGTTAAACTTAGTATTGTTATGAGAGCTTACTTAAAATACAAAAGTAATCATTGAGATAATGTCCATTTGGAAGATCTTATCATTAATGACTATAATTTTATAGTACTTACATTTGGGAATAAAAGTATAAAAAAGACACTCCTACAAGAATCCTAAAACATATAATGACATTTCCGAATGCTCTTGTATGTAAGAATCAGGGCCAATGAAGACCAAATCTTGGTTTTAAACATGGTGGTTAGTGAAATTTTCATATAGGGCATTTACCCTTGCACTGGGTGAAACTCCAGTCTGGAGCCAAGAACAGAACGTCTGAGCCAGATAGTTTGCAAAAATATTTTCCATAAAAGCGTTCATGCCATAACTCCTGGATTTGTCTGTGCAAACTCATCCACATCCTTGGAAAAACAACTCTGAGCTGATATATTACTGAGAATGGATAAACAGTGAGTTTCATATGCCAAGCTGATGATTACTAATATGGTTATAAAAATAGAATTTTGCTTTCTCAATATTCAAGGTTAAAATGTCTTTTACATACAGTATGGAGTTGGAGACACACATATACATTCATATATGCCCATGCATAGGCACATCCTTTTTTGGGAGCAGTGCATCATTCCAATGACCTCAAATACATGATATAACATCTGAAAGTCAGATCTCATTCTAATGCCACTCTCAAAATCTTTCTCTGAGCTTTTGAATGTTTACAATGACATGTATGATATTCAAATGATGAGAAACTGCAGCCTTTTAGGAACAATTAAAACCTCCAAAGGCAAATTTAAAACCAATACTATTAGAGGTCATTGCTAAGTAATGAGGTTTTGCTAATGATCTCATTCCTCGACCTTGAGTTGTAGTCAAATTTTTAAAAATGTACATTTCAAAAAAAATTTATAATTTCCAGTCCTCATTGTCTTACTAGTGTTGCTAAAATATTTAGATAATAGAAAGTTGATTGCAAGTGGATTATTCTGTGTTATCCAGTGTTATAAAAGGATTAGCAGTTTTCAAAGGAACACACTTTTTGGTTTGTCCTTATAACATGACTCTTCTATTATATATCAACCTTACCAAAAGAAAAAAAGGTAAGATATCATTGCACATATGAATATCTGCCATTTCTTTTATTTTAAGTAATGTTTTCTGAAGACTCAGCCTTGTATTTGTCCAATTTCACTTGTTTAAAGGAATTTAGGAATGGGCAAGCTAAGCATTGTATTTATTAAAATGCTGCAGTAGAAATAAACATGTGCACAAAAGCTGCAAGCCTAAGAGTTTGGTTTTGAATAAGGATATTTATCAAACATTCTAAACTTTCTGTCCCTTATAATTCCCTTTTGCTTTAAAACCAAACAAATAACAGCCATTGATAATTTATAATAAAATATTAACAGTAATTATGAGATCTGATATTTATTGGGTACCTACTATTCAAGATTCTGTGGAAATCATTTGTGTTGATGATTTTTAAACATCACAACATAACTGTAAGACACTTAGTAGCATTACTCTTGTTTTATTATAGTTGTTAAAACTTAGGTTTTAGGTTTGTGAAGTAACTTGCCCAAGGACATACAGGTAATAGTAAAGTCAGAATTCAAACTTAGTTTGCTTTGATTTGAAACCACTGAGAGAATACAAATAATGACCTTTGTTCTAAAGTGTCTTATGTTCTAGTTTTTCTACCTATGTCTTCTGTCCAAAAAATGTTTTAAGAGATCACCGTATGAAATGCTATTGATACTGATAATGATGAAGAATATCTAAGTGCTTACCATGTACTACACACCCTTCTGATCAGTTCTTTGGTGTTAACTTATTCAACCCTCTTGATTGATTTTGCAGTGGGGAAACTGAGTCACAGAAAGTAAGTAGATTTCTCAAGGTCATACATCTACACTCTGGTATAGCTATGATCCAAACTTAGGTCTATATGATTCTAGAGCCTGGACTCTTAAAATGTGTACTTTACTATAAATCCCTAATTGGATGTGGGAAAATAAATTTACATCTTTTCTTTGTTGGAAGATAAATGTATTTCCACTAAGTTCAAGAGGACAGGAGGTGCCAATGAGGGAACTTATAAATGGCTACCCACGACAATAAGAAATTGATTCTAAAAGGAGAATATTTGGTTTCATAATTCTATATTCACATATAGAATTATGAAACATTAATTGGGGATTAATTAAGGTGGTCATAGGACTTGGTTTACCCAGGAAAGTTATAGTTTCTATCTGTTGTCTCAAGTAATTAGTATTTGTTTACCTTTTCTCCTCTCAAGTTTGTACCAGTTTGGACAATAAATTATACGGCCAACCTAGGATGATGAGAAGACCAAGTTTATAGTTGTGGATATGCCCAAAGGACAAGTGACTTAGGACAAGCCACTTTCTAGGTCTCAGGTTTCTCATGTGTACAATGAAGTTTTATGATATGATAGAAGATTACCAAGTTATTTTTCAGCTATATAAGGGCTAATACTTGATCCAGTGTTCTGATATTTTATGAATTTGACAGTAATCCATAGGTTTTATACTTTATTCTACATCAAAATCACTTGAGATTGTATCGTCATGTAGGTATGTAGATTCTTGAGGCCCATCTCTAGAGATAGTGTTTCTGTAGGTATGGGTGAATCCAGCATTCTACATTTTAACAAACGCTTTACATAACTATAATGCTAATAGCGCTTAAATCATGTATACTGCCCTAGACCATAACCTCTTATTCAACATTGTAGATGCAGAATAGGTGCTTTATTATTTGCTGAGTGAATAAATGAGTGAATGAGGGTTAATAGTTACTACATAGTAACAAACCAAAACAACACTGACTTCAAGTTGATTTTGAAATATATTGTATGTCATATAAGATAGATTTATGGCTTTGTTTAACAATGTAAATTGTTGATATGAACAAGAAGATAAATGTCTGTAAAATCTAATTTCTCCAATAAGAAGGCATTTAATAGCAAGGATTGTTGAGATACATGAAATCATTTTAGAAAAAATACTAAACAGATTTTTAAGCCTTTAGAGAATGGGGTGCAGGTTTACGAGGAGATAGAGGGAAGTACTTTGAGTTCTCACCACTGCAGTGTCAGGACTTTCCCTGAGTTTGGAGGCAGGAAAATCTGCTCTATGTATTTATGACCAAGGACTGTACAATGCAGCTGTGGGAATGCAGGGTTTGCAAATTTTAGCCATAAGGAATGTTCTTCGCAGCATGACAGTGTTAGTGTGAGTCAGTTGGAGTAATTATAAATATTAAATTCTGTTTCAAGTAAAAGTATCGAACAGTAGGATATCAGTGGAGACCAGCAGGGGGTTTTCACTTGGGCACATCTACATCCAAATCTCAGCTTTGCCAAATGTGAGCTGTATAAGTAGATACGTCATTGTTTGAAACTTCTAGCTCATCTGTCAAATGAGCATATGAATATCTCTCTTACAGAAATATTAAGATAAGTTGATATTAAATGAGATAATATATATGCCAATATCTTCTATATAGTAACATTAGAAGTAAGAATTTATGAAACATTTCCTACATCTTCGTATATATATAACATATATACTATCTAAATTAAAACTCACAATGGGCCTACAAGGTAGGTATTATTTTTATAATCCCCATTTTGTGAAATTAAGAATTGAATGTACAGAAAGGGTAAAGTCAAATAGCTTACCTATTTGTTTTTAAAAATTACTAAAGCATAATTAATATAACTGCAGTAATTTATAGTATACACTTTGAGTGATGAGTGTTCACACACGCACACCCTCGAAATCATCATTATAGTCAAGATAACCAATATTTGCATTCTTCTGAGTTTTCTCAAGTCTGGTTGTATTCCAACCTACACCCATTCCTTTCCCTAGGCAAACACTGATTTTCCATCTATCACTATAGATTATTGTGCATTTTCTAGAAATTTATACAAATTGAATCACTCACTTTTGTAGTTGTTTAAGTGAAAGAATAAGTTAAAGCTGGTCCTCACTACTCCATTATGGCCAAAGCAGAGTTCCTATTTCTTAAATTTTATTTTTGCTCCTGTCTTAAATTTTTCATTTGATTAAAATAACATAGTAACAAATCAAACAGTGCAAAGGACATAGAAAACCCTTCCTCATCCCTCAGTTCTAGTTCCTAAAAATGACATTAATTTTTTAAAAAATTCTTGGACACTAACTGGGTGTCCTACAATTTATTTTATTTTTTTTAAGTTTATTGGGGTAACATACATTTTAATTTTAAAATATAGTTTCACATGTTTGAAGAGATCAAAAAACGTTATGGAGCAGAACACTTACTCGTTTACCTGCTCTTTTGCATTTCCCATATTTCCATGATGTGTCTATGTAATCCATGTTTTTAATCAAATATTATACATTTATAGACAATTACAATATTATGTTTTTACTTAAAAATATATACGTTGTATTATCATCATCAAACTTGCTAAAAACTAGTTATTCTAACCACTAGAAAGGAATAATTATGTGATATAATTACATGTGCTAATTATTGCTCAATGGCAATCATTAAAATATATAAATGTATCTAACTTATATGCCTTAAATTTACACAATTTTATGTCAAATACATTTCAATAAAAAGGTAGAAAATAAACTCACATATATACATATATTTTTATGTATTTATATGTATTTATATAACTATATTAGAGACATTAACATTTTAAACTGCTATGTAATATTAAACTGTAAGAGTATGCCAGTTTATCCAATATCTTACTGAAAGGTATCTGTATTGTTTTAAATAATCTTCTTTAAAGCATAAAACCTACCTGCATTGTATGAGTTCTGTCATTTATTTATATCTCTGAAAACATGCCTTTGTGATCCATCAATTTATCAAAGAGCCAGCATACTGCAAACAACATATAGAATATGTGAAGTAGTACGTCACTGTTGTTTAATTGTCCTTTCCATGTCTGCGAGTTGTATGAATTTCATGCCCACATCCTTTACTCATTTGTCTATTGGGTTGATTATCTTTTTCTATGTGATCTGTAGAAAATTTTCCTAAAATTTTGAGTCTTTACATTTCCTAGGTTACATGAATATTATATCCAATACTGTTGTTTTTATTTTACCTTTATTATGGTGTCGATTTTCATACATAAAGATGGTTATATCAGACTTACATTTCATCAATGTATTTTATGCTTTTTGCATTCTACTTAAGAATTCCATTCCTGTTGAAAAAACTGTATTTTTTCTATTATTTTAAAGCTTTGTTTTTTTAACACATCTTGAATCCATTTGGATTTGACTTCTGATTTATGGAAAGCTAATTGTTGCAATAGCATTAGTTGAATAATACATTGTGATTCCACTGGTTTGTAATAAAAGAAATAATAAAATCAGTAGTCATAATAGATAAGATATTGCTAACCTTTATTAAGCCCTTGATATATACAAGGCACTGTTCTAACTGTTTTACGTATATATTAGCAATGAATCAAGAAACAGACACTACCGTTATCATTGCGTAGTTGAATAAACTACAGCACAGAAGATAAACTGAGTAGTACAAAACTATATAGTTTAGTACATGGCACTGCTGAGACTGAAAACAAAGTAGTTTTTCCAAATCTTCTTCAGCACTTGTTATCTCTTTATTTTTGGTGATAGCCATTCTAATGGGTGTAACGTGATGTCTCATTGTGGTTTTGATTTGCATTTCCCTCATGATTAGTGAGGTTGAGTCTCCTTTCATGTACTTGCTTGAGTTGAGTCTCCTTTCATGTACCCCTTTCATGTACTTTCTTTGGAAAAATGTCTATTTAGATCTTTTGTCCATTTTAAAATTAGATTATTTGTTTTTTTGCTATTGTGTTATATGAGTTCTTCATGTTTTAGATAGTAATACCTTGTCAGATATATAATTTACAAATATTTTCCCCTTTCCATTGGTTCTTTTTTATTTGGACTGTTTCTATTGCTGTAAAGAAGCTTTTTAATTTGATGTAGTCCCACTTGTTTATTTTTTCTTTCGTTGCTTGTATGATATGTACTGATTGGTACCTGATAAGAATAGACTCTTCAATTTGTTTTTTTAATAATCATCTCAGCTGAACTTTAGAACTAGTTTGTAGAACCATAAATTTGCTTTTGGGATATTAATTGGCTTTGCATTAAATCTGTTTATTCAGAGAGAATAGATATTGTTATTATTATCACACCCTTCTGTCCATCTATTCTTATATATCTTTTCATGTATTTAGTTATTTTATATTATTGAAATAACTTGCATTAACTTTAATATAATCTGCATATAGATATTTACAGAAAACTGATGTCCAAATTAACATTTAATTTTAAAGTGAAACTCTATGTAACAGCCATTCTGATCAAGAAAATGGAACATTACTAGTGTACCAGAACACTCTATATTTCCCTCTTTAATCATGATCCTAACCCTCAGCCCTAGAAATAACTATGATCCTGACTTTTGTCATGATCATTTTCCTGCTTATCTTGACATATTTACCATTTTTTCCATATATCTCTAAAATATAGTTTTGACTGGTTTTTCATTTTTATAAATGGAATCATAATTTTATTGGTTAAGTCTTTCATTCAGTGTTTTTTTTTGTGAAATTAAAAGGTGTTAATCCTTATAGCTGTAGTTCACTCAGTTTTGTATCTATACAATATTTTCAGCACAAATATGTCACAGTTTATTTATCCATATTATGGTTATTTGGTTTGTTTCCAAACTGAGGTTAATACAAACATTGCTCCTATAATCATAGCTGTATGTATATTCATTTTAGTGCACATGTGTATGAGTTTTTCAAGAGTTTATTTGGATGTTTTGTATTTTCTGCATTTAGAATTAGATTTTCAAGTTGTAAATACGCTAAAATTTGTTGCAGTCTTAATTGGGACTACATTAAATGTTTGTGTCACCTGAGAGATAATTTTGGTAAAATTGAGTCTTCTAATCAAGGAGTATAGTGTAACTCTCCTTTATTTAGGTCTTCTTTAATATATCTCAATAAAACTTATGATTTTTCCCTAGTGTTTTGCACATATTTTGCTAGATTTACTCCTACACACTTCATGTTTTTGATGCTTTTTAAAAACTATCTTTTACAAATTGTTTTTCTGACTGTTTTTGGCTGGTATGCAAAAATAAATTGGTTTTCTAAATTGACATATCTACTAAACTTAATGTGTACTTTTAAAATATACTAATATAGATGTAGATACTTTTTGAATTTCCTGTGTAGATAGTAATAGCCTTTGTAAATAATAAAATTTTTGTTTTTTAAAATTTATAATTCTTAGTTTTTTCCTGGTTTTAATTGCGCTGGTTAAGAACTCTAAGGCAATGGAGAATAGAAATAATTATAGTGGACATATTTGTCTTCTTCCTAATTTCTAAGGGGAAGCTTTCAACAATTTGCCATTGAATATGATATTTGCTTTGTTATAGATACCCTTTGTTATATTTTGCCAGTTCTCTTTCATTTCTATATTAAAAGTTTTGTTTTTGATTTAACTATAAATGTGCTAAAATTGTCATTTGTTAAATATTTTTGAGATAATATTATTTTTAGTTATTATCTTTCTGTTTTAATCTATTAGTATGGTGAATGAAATTTATTACTTAAAGTTAAACCAGACGTGCATTCCTGAAATTAACTCAACTAGGTCATGACATACTTTATATACTGCCATAATTGGTTTGCTCTTTTAAGAATTTTTAGGTCAATGTTTATGAGTATGATTGGCTATACTTTTCCTTACTTAAGATGTCATCTTCAGATTTTGGTTCCAAGGTTTTCTTATGCACATAAGATGAGATAAGGAAGCTATCATTTCATTTTGTGCTTCTCAATTGTCTTGCCCATTATGTATTTTCTTTTTCTCTCTTAACCAAAATTGACACATGAAGAAACAGACAAATAAAAACTTTACTATAGAGAATGTCTGGTCTAATAGGCATAATTGCATAATTCTATCAAATATACAAAAGAAATACAGTTGACCTTTGAATAATGTGGGGATTATGGGTACTGACCTCCACACAGTTGAAAAACTGCATGTAGCTTTTGACTCCCCCAAAACTTAACTAACTTTGTTATCTGTGGGGGATTAGTTTCAGGAACTCAGCAGATACCAAAATCCATGGATGCTAAAGTCCCCTATATAAAATGGCATAGATCAATACATACAGTAGGCCGTCCACATCTGCAGACTCCCAACCATAGATCAAAAAAAAGTATAGGTATTTACAGAAAAAAATCCATGTAAAAGTGGACTCATGCAGTTCAAACCCATGTTGTTCAGGGGTCAATTGTCTAACCATTTTTACACAAATTTTTTTATAAAATATTGATGAGAACACTTTCTAATTTGTTGTAATTAGGCCAGTGTCTTAATACCAAAACTTGAAAAGGATATTATAAGAATAGAAAATTACACACTCATTCTTCATGAATATAGATCTGAAAACTTTTAACGAAATATTAGGAAATCAAATGTAGTAATATAAACAAGATGCATCACAACCAAGTGTGATTTATGACAGGGATATAATTTTAGTTTAATATGTGAGACTCAATCAGTGTAATTCATCACATAACTTGAGAAATAATATGGTCATATAAATAGATGTAAAAAACTTGTCAATGGCATCTAACACCCTTTTATGAAAAAACAATAAGATATGAATAGAAGGAAGTTTTCTCAACTTGATAAAGGACATCTTTATCAAGTTAAAGCAAACACCATACTTAACAAGCAATCTTACAACTTCTATTCTACATTGTAGTGGAGTGCATAAACAATAAGGAAATAATAAAATGAGAAGCAGAACTACTGAGTGAAAAAATGTAAACTTCTCTTTATTCATAGACAATATGATTGTGTATATTGAAAATTCAAAGTGTTGGACTAAACATATTCCACAAGATTTCAGAGCACAAAGTCCATATATAAAATAATTTAAAATCAATCAATCAATCAATCAATCAATCATCTTTGTTTCTTTCACTAGCAGTTAACATTTGGAATTGATACCTTAAAGCAGCTGTCCCCAACCCCTAGGCCATGGAATGGTACTGGTCCGCTGCCTGTTAGAAATTGAGCCGCACAGCAGGAGGTGAGCAGCAAGCAAGTGAGCTAAGCTTCATCTATATTTGCAGCCACTTTCCAGTGCTAGCATCATCGCCTCAGCTCCGCCTCAGATCATCAGACATTAGATTCTCAAGGAGCACTGGTCCCTGGTGCCAAAAAGGTTGGAGACCGCTGCCTTAAAGTAATATTTATAATACCTTCAAAACCCAAAATATGTAGGGGTAAATCTGACAAAAATTATGTAAGGCCTCTATCCCAAAACATTGAACAGAAAAATAAATGAAAATCTACATAAATACTTATGCCATGTTCATGGATTAGAGACTGATTCCTTTGTATAAATTAAAAATTTTTTTTTCAATTACGGTTGACATGCTATATTAGTTTTAGGTGTACAACATGGTGATTAGACACTTACGTAACTTACAAAGTAATCACTCTGATTAGTACCCATCTGACATCGTACATGTTTATGACAATATTATTGACTATATTCCATATGCTATGTTTCACAAGCCTTCTATCAATTTAATTATTTTTTTAACTATCGATTTGTATGTCTTAATCCCTTTCCCCCCTTATGACATCCCTCTATAACCCCTCACTTCTAGCAACCATAAAAGTATTATGTGTATCTTCGAGTTTGTTTCTGTTTTATTTGTTAATTTATTTTGTTTTTTAGATTCCACATATAAGTGAAATATGGCACTTATCAATCCCTTACTCCACTCAACACAATACCCTCTAGGTCTATCCAGGTTGTTGCAGATGGCAAACTTTCATTGTTTTTTTTTATTTGTTTGTTTGTTTTTATGGCTGAGCAATGCTCCATTGTGTGTGTGTGTGTGTGTGTGTGTGTGTATACACACTACTTCTTTATCCATTCATCCATCTATTGATGGACACTTAGGTTGCTTCCATATCTTGGTTATTTTAAATAATGCTGCAATAAACATAGATGCATATGTCTTTTCAAATTAGAGTATTGGATTTTTTCGGATCAATACCCGGCAGTGGAATTACTGGGTCCTCCTTTGAGAGACTAATTACTTTTAATTTGTCAATTCTCCCCAAATTAGCCAATAGACTCATCGTAATTACAGTCCAGACCTCAACATTTTTTTTGGTAGAAATTGTTTAAGATTACACTAAAGTTTATGTGGGAATGTAGAAAATCTAGGATAGATAAATGAACCTTGGAAAATTACAAATTTGGGGGATTTATACTAGATTTAATATTACTACTAAACCTGTAGTAGTATTAGTATTATTAATAGTAGTAGTAATAGTAGTAAGGGAAAAATAGATTAGTGAAAAGGAAAGGAAAATCTAGGAATAACTCTCACATGCATAGTCAAATCTTTTCTGACAAAGGCACCAGTACTATTCAATAGGGAGAAGTAAGTATTTTTAAGTAATAGTATAGAAACAACCAGAAATCAGTAAGAAAAAAATATCACTCATATCTCATACTATACATACATATTAACTTGAAATCAATTGCAAACATAATAAAGATGAGAGATACATTATAAAGGTCCTAGAAGAAAACTTTTAAGGGGAGTAGCTTTGCCCCTTTGGACAGGAAAATAGTTACTAGAATACAAAAAATAATCATAAAAGGATAAAAAATGATAAGGTGCACCTAACAAAATTTATAATTTATGTTAAACAAATCCAGCATTAAGAAATTAAAAAGACAAATCAAAGACTGGAATAGAAATCTCAATATATGTCCTACAAAATAAATCAAGAATATACAAAAAATTCTTACAAATACATATCAAGAATATATTAAAAATATATAATAAGGGTAAGAGAGGAGAGAAGATCTGAGTCGAAGTAAGAGATGTGAAGTGATGCAACAAAGAAGTTGGAAAAATCCAGGGAAGAGATTCTCTCCCGGAGCCCCCAGAAGTTCATCCCTGCGTACATCTAGAATTTAGCCCTCTTAAAACTCATTTTAAACTCTTCACGTCTAGAACTGTGAGATAATAAGTTTATCAAACTCTATTTATTTTTGTGAAATCTCAAAAAAGAAAAAGTATCTTCTTTTAGTTTTCATGTCTCTAAATATGAGTGAGGTTGACCATGTTTTAGCGTTTCAAATACTTATGCTTCCTGGGATTTAGTTTTCTATTTGCAATATGAATATAACGAAACTGCTAATGAATTTTGTAAAAACAATTTATATACAAAGGAACTTAATGTGTTTTATATGTATTGATTAATTGCTTAATTATTGAGCCATACATTTTTTTTCTGCTAATAGTCTCTGATGCTGGTCAGTTTTATAAGCTCTCAGCTCAGTAGAGACATAGCGTATGTCATTCTGATACAATCTGTTTTTTTTTCCCCTGGAAGACTTAGTAATTCCATCAATGTTAGTCTCCTGTTGTCACTGTAACATTACCACAATTTGGTGGCTTAAAACAACACAAATTCATTATTTCATGATTTTTGAGGTTGAAAGTACAAAATGGATTTTAGTGGGCTAAAATCAAGGTGTCAGAGGTCTGCATTCTTTCCGGGGTTACTGGTGGAGTATCTGTCTCCTTGCTTTTTTGAGCTTTTAGAAGTAGCCCTCATTCCTTTTCTTGTAGCCCCTTTCCATCTTCGGAATTATCAATGGCTGCCGATGCCATTTTTCTGTTTCTCCATTTTTTTTGCCTCCCCTTTTTGCTTACATTTCAGGTAATCCAAGATACTCTCCATCTCAAGGTAAATTGATTGGCAACCTTAATTCCATCTACTATCCTAATTTCATCTACAGGCTTAATCCACTTTAGCTAAATAAACAAATATACACATAGGTTCTGGGGATTAAGATGTGGAGATTTGTTGGGGGGCATTATTCTGCCTGCCATACAGCCATTATTTTATTTTCCTTGATGTTTTGTGCTGGACATAGTGAGCCTTGTTGAGACTGTTGAAGAAGCAACAGAGTATATTTGAAAGATAATTGGCATCAGGTAGGCCTGGAGTTTGCAGTTTACAAGATGTGGTAGTACTTAGATATGTCACTTAAACTCTTTGAGCCACCACAGTTTACCTATCAAAAAATGGCTATGAAAATTTTACCTACCTCTCTACAATGTGGACTGAATGAAATAGTAAAGGTAATAATGAAATGCTAATAACCATTGAATCCTTACTATTTGAGATAAAGAGTAGGTCTTAAACAATTGTTTACATTCTTTCCTTCCTCATGACTAGGGTCATGATGAAAAGTCCTTATAGAAGTGCCATGATGACTTCTAGCCACCCAAGTAATTAATGGTTTTATCTGGTTTTGGCTCTTTCAGAGCTATAGTTTATTCCTCTACTCATTTACAACCATAGTTCCAAAAGATTTACTGCCATTAAAGCAGATTCATGTGCTTTATTTAACCCCATTTTATTTTAGAAGTAAATGGCAGTGGGACCCTGTTCTAAACTCATTGAGAAGTACCTCATTCTTGATAGCTCATACAACACCATACTAAATTTGCATACTAATTAAGGGAGCAGCCACACTGACATATTAATTGATTTGCCCTGAATTAATACTATATTTTACAAACCAAAGATCTGAAGCACAGAAACCAAGATCTAGAGTAACTGGTTCAGTCCAAGTTTGCACATTTTATAAATAATTTACAGATTGGCTTACAGTCTTTGAAAAAATTCTTCTAAGGAAATTTGGGTGCCTGGAGTGGAACACTTGCTTTTCTGTAACCTCCATCATAGCACTTGATTATTTGATTCATTGGGCCTTGCTTTCAGATGTGTTAATTTATTTGGGATTGGGGTGGAGAAGATGTCACTGGCCACATTGCAGAAAAATCTGGCGAATACCTGGATTGTTTCTCTACTTTCAGGTCTGCAAGTGGCTGAAAAGCAGCAGTGGACCCCATGTGACTGCTTTTTCCCTCATATCCTCCCTCATATGTTGACTAGCATAATTAAAACGATACTTTCTTTTCAGACTTATCATCCTTACATTTGCCTTTAGTATTGTCTCCTTTGAACAAAATAATGAATTCCATTTCCTTTTACTCATATTCTGTTTGATCTATTTAGCCCTTTAAAAACTGTCAGTGAAGTGTGTAGAAATGTGGTCTGTGGGGATAAGTTGAGGTTTTTTGACATTAATCTTTTAGGCATATTTATCTTTAACAAATGAGGCTTTCTTATATTTTTCATCTCTTCGTATCTGTTTAACACTGATGGCTCTTCCATCCTTAGCTGTGTTTCACTGTCGTATAGGTAGATGCTTCTGTTAGTATTGCATTTCTAAGTGCATTTTTGTTGGTGTGTGTGTGTGTACAAACTGCAAATGAAGCTTTTTTTTCATGTCGATATTTTAAATATAAGATTTAATAATAATGTATTCTAGATAAATGAATTGAAAAGTGAGCAATAGTAACAAAGGATTTTATGTAATTTTATTATGATATTTAGTTATTACATAAGATAGAAAGGGTAGCAATGGTATCCAAATGTAAACTTCTACTGGAAAACATGTTACAGTTAAGAAAATTGTTCATTTTTTAACTGGGGTTCATTGTTAACTAGGGTTCTAATTCTCCTTAGTTAGATATACGTCATGTATACCTAGAGAAAAACATATTAGTCTGTACTTTTTTGCTAATTATAACATCTTAATTAATTAATCTTAATTAACTAGACTGAATTTTCTTTAAAGCATATAAAAATAAAATAAATCCATAAGTTTGTTTAGCCTTAATTACTCAGCCTTCCAGGCATGCGCCCAGGCCTGTGATGGCTTCTGGCCCCATGGAGACAACCATTTCTGCCAGCCCTCTGGTCCCTATTTTTATGATACAGAAGTCTGTATGGTGGCACATTCAGTGATTTCAACTGCCCCCTGGAGCAATAGAGTGAGTCTGAGAGAGGTCTCCTATTGGCTAACTTATGCTGCTGTGAGACTATTTAAATGCAACAAATTTGAACTGTTCAGCCCTCCTTGGCATCTATCCAAACTCTGGATGGTGTAAAAGTGGCACTTATTTAAGACAGTGGCTTTGGTTATAGTGTCAGGAGCAGAATGCTGAGATAATATTGTCAAGTTGCTGCCACTTTGTAGTTCGAAGACAGGTATTAACTTATATTACTTATTCACGTGTTTCTCTGTAAAGGTCATTACTATAGGCAGAGGGTAGTTTGATATCTATTTCCTAAAGTTTCCTGTTTCAAAGCTTCTTGACATACCTAAACTCATAAGACCTTTTGCTTATCATGTTGGCTAACTATCTGTCAAGTGTTGTTATATAGGTTGTTGATACCACACAACAGTAGATTTATAATGGCAGAGTGATTTTTTCCATAATGAAGCTTGAAAATATTCCCTGGATTTAACATGGATGGGAAATACATATTTGTGCATACCTGAATTTTGTATGTAACTGAAACTTGTTCTATTAAGTGTCAGGAGTTTGTTTTAACTATTTCTTTCTGTGTATGCTAGTGAAAATCATGCATTAAGGATTCTAATTTCTTATGGGCTGCAGTCTACACAGTAACAACTCACAGTCCAAGAGAATATTGAATCATGAGTGAAGGGAATATTAAAGTGTGAGTGAAGGGAAACCATGTGTGTGTTAGAAAGAGGAAAAGGCTAGATGGCATTTGCCTTGAGTTTAGTTCCATCTCTTCTGTGAATCTTCAGTGGAACATGGACAAATTATTTGTGTGTGTAAGTTTTGTCATCTCAATAGTGGGGATGACAGACCCAATCTATCCCATCGGATATATGCAAAATGCTTTTGAAAGTATGAATGCTATACAATAGAATGTAATATTTTTGAAGTACTTCAAATATGTAAATAACTTTTAATGTAAGGCATGTAACAACTCTAGGCAATAGGTACTATTATTGTCTCCCTTTTACAGATGGAAGCTAAGAGAGTACTTTATGAATATACATATTCCCAGAACCTTCCAGCGGAGATGCTGATTTACTAGGTCAGATGTGGAGTATGGGAATATGTTTCTCACAAGTTGCCAGGTGACTTGGTGAGAAATTTGTGATGATAGTGAAGTTAATTGAACTTTAGAAAGATGGTAACCACTGTGCATGCCTCACTTGGACATTAATCTAGCTGCTGAGCTAACTGCCTAAATGAAATTATTATTCAATAGAAGTTCAGAAAAATGTCTTACCCTGTGCCTATTGAGTGATTACTGTCATTCCAAAACTTGACATGATCACAACATTTTTGTGTAGATTAGGAAATGTCACGCCACCAAACTCTGACCAATACATTAATGGAAAAACATGAGTTTGATTGCTTTAAATGGATATGTCAGAATCTGGAAAAAAATGTTTTTCTTTGGAATTCTTTTAGTATCTTTAAATAGGTACAGTGTTTCTTTTCTAGCAACTCTGCTATTAAAGATCAGGAATGCATCTTTGGAGACTGAGTGTAGGGCAAGGTGTCAAGGCTGTGGCTGTCACTGACAAACACAATGGCCGTGGGCAAGGCAATAAACCTATTTCTGTCTGTCTTGCCATTTGTTACCTGTGACCATAGCATTTACCTATTTCAAGGGAATGGGTCATTAATTAATCAATACATGTGATACACTGTCTACTTTGAAATAAAAATTAGCTCTTATTGTCTGCAGAAATGAAGAAATAATGTGACTTTATTTTCCTGTTGCTTAAATATCTCTTGGCAACTGATACAGTAGGAAAGAGACGTGAACTCTAAGAACAGCTCCAATTACAAGTTGTCTCTAACAATATGTTATACCAGAACCCCAAAGAGTTAACTGTGATAAAAGGGCCAGCAAGGGGCTCTCTGCAGTCTCTGCATCAAGCACTGATTGATGCTTATTGAAATCAGGATAATAGGTAACATTTCCTGATGGAAGAACAAAATGGCGAGGATGTGGAGAAAAGGGAACCCTCACACATTGTTGGTGGGATTGCAAATTGGTACAGCCACTATGGAAAACAGAATAGGAGTTTCTCAAAAAATTAAAAATAGATATACCTTTTGACCCAGCAATTGCATTTCTGTGTATTTACCCAAAGAAAATCAAAACAATAATTCATAAAAATCTATGCACCCCAATATTCATGGCAGCCCAATTTACAATACCCAAGATATGGAAGCAACCTGAATGCCCATCTACAGATGACTGGATAAAGAAGTTATGGTTCATATATACAATGGAATATTACTCAGCCATTAAAAAATGAAATCCTACCATTTGCAATGACATGGATGGACCTAGAGGCTATTATGCTGAGTGAAATATGTCAGACAAAGATAAATATCATATGATTTCACTTTCACATGGAATCTAAGGAACAAAAAGAACAAACTAATCAAAACAGATTCACAAATATAGAGGACAATCTGGTGATGGCCAGAGGGGAGGGGGTTGGGGGGATGGAAGAATGGGGTGAAGGGTTAAAGAAGTACAAATTAGTGATTGGTAGATGGTCACAGGGATGGGGAGCATGGCATAGGAAATGCAGTCAGCAGTAATGTAATGGCTAGGTGGAGAGCCAGAGGAGAGAAAGAGTAATTAGGAGGATCATTTTATAAACTATATAAATATCTAACCAATGCACTGTATACTTGAAACTAATAAAATTAAAAAATAAATAAAAATAAAATAAAAGGGGCATGGCTTACTTGGGTTTGCTGTCTCTACAACTTAGCACCTGAGTTCATTCCTCCAGCAGAGGCTGCCCCTCCCATCTGCATTTCAGTAATATAAAAACCCACATTTATACTTAACATAATTTGAGAGCCCCTTTGAACTTAGATCAGCATAAGGATGATCCACCCCTCAAAAAAACTATAATGTGGAGTACAACCCCATTGTAGACTGTAATGAGAATGCCATTCAGTCTAAAACATAGACTATATATATACCACAGACTGTACACAGGGTAGATAAGCTCACCTTGTCATCGATAATTCTTTCTTTTTAAGGAATTGCTGCTAATCCTTAAGAAGTGTTGCCCTGGAAAGACTCTTGTTAGTGTTCGTTTCCTTGTTTATGTGTCCTCACTGCACTTACTGCTCTTGGTTTGGTCTTGCTCTTGTACCTTTAAGAGAGAAAAGCTCATAACCTTTGCATATATTTCTTTTTTTCCCCTTTATAAATTTGTTTTATTTTATTATTTTATTTTATTATTTTATTTTATTTTATTATTTTATTTTATTTTATTTTATTATTTTATTTTATTTTAATTTTAATTTCATTAGCCTCCCTGTGTTCATTTCTGTGTGTCAGGAATATTTGTTTCATCTCTCAACCTTGGCCAGATGGCCTAATGCGGAAGGTGCCCTGCGTGGACAAGTGGCACACTCTCCCTGATCCCTTGTGCTGGGGGGCTCTGGATGTGGTCTCTGTGTGGGTTATGTATGACCTTCTGTTGTCCCCAAGCCTTTATTGTTGTTAGTAGATCAGTGGGTGGGACTAATGCTCAGGCTGACTAATTGTGGGAATTAGCTGCACCCACAGGGTAAGAGTTGCTGTGTGTGGCCGACCCCACTGAGTGGCAGGTGCCCTAGCAGGCTTGTGTACTTCTTGCAACCACCCTAGACGGAAGCTGGTCCACACCCCAGAGATCCGCCCAAGTTCAAGTTGGCTGCAATGATCTGTGTGACCCTATTTTGGAAATGAGGTGCTCACAGCACTTGCCGCCCGCTGTGAGTGTTTGGCTCTGAAGGGGCTCAGGGCGTGGCAGCCATCCAGCAACAATAGTCCTGGGCCATCTGCAGGTTGGGTGGGGCGGGTGGATCCCCTCAGGCCAGCTTCCTAATGGCCCTGTGGGAGGGGTCTGCACAGTCTAGCAAGAGCAGTCTGTAGATTGCCCTGTAGGGGGCCGGACTAAGGCACAATGGTGGCTGCCGGTTCAGCCCTGGTTCTGGTGCCAGGTGAGGCAGACTTTCTTAGTATGGATCCCATGAGACTCTGACCCACCACCGGTGTCCCGGGTGAGTGTCCGCAGGTCAGAAAGCCTTCGCGCAGGCCCTTCAAAGGGACATCTAGGGTTTTGGTCTCTTTCCATCTCACCCCTCTGGTTTTTATTGTCGGAGTTTTTGGACTCTCCGCTTCCCTGGGCTGGGACCCTGGACTGGGGAGCCCTCGAATGAGGCCAAGACACACCTCTCCTTCAGCGGAGCCTCTGCACCCTCACCCTCCCTCCCGTTGATCCTCCTCCACCCGTGGGTGCGGGTCCAGCCAGAATCGCCACTTTGCCCCTCCCACCGGTATCCATGTGGCTCCTTTATATTATCAGATGTAGGTGTTATGATCAGCTGGACTTCAGGTGATTCTCCACATTGATTATTTTATAATTTGGTTGTAATTTCAATGCGGACCTAGGGGAAGATGAGCCCTTGCTTTTACCTAGTCTACCATCTTCTCTTACCAAACTTTTTAATACAGCCTATACGTTCTGAGATTTTAGCAATATTTAACCTCATATAAACAACATTTTTTCTTCAGATATCCTCTTCATAGTACTGGTAGTAGCCATGTATTACTGCAGATTTGTCTCTCCAGCCTCAGCACTGTATATCTTCTCTCTGTCAAGATCAGTATCCGATTTATGCTGTGACGATGGATGGGAATTTTATACCACTGACTTGGGGTAGAGGCACTTCATGCATTGAGTCCAAACTTATGTAGGTTTTCTGAGTAAGTAAGGAAATATTGGATGTTGAAATGTAATCACTGTATTCTCCAAACTATGTCATAATAGCACTTTGCTATGCAATATAGGAGGCAAAAAAAAAATAATAGAATCTGAAAACCTCAAAGAGATTTGAATTTAGTTGGTTAAATATAGGAGACATGTATCTTAAGGGGAATAAAAGAGACTAGCACAGAAACAAAAGTAACAAGAGCTGAAGTAAGTGGCAGTTTGAGATAGTATTTTAAACAATCTTTTCCATTTATTAACTGTGGCCTTGGGCAATCTGAGTCATCTCTCCATGCCTCAGTCTCCTCCTCTGCAATTAGTATCTTTTCCATACCATCACTGTGAGGAATACAAGAGTTATTTATTCTATCTGAAGCACTTATAACAGTGCCTGGCTACAAGTGCTTTATCTTTACTACTTCTTTTCATTAGCTAGTAGGAGTTCAAAGAAGAGAAAAGCCTGATGCCCCTCCTTTGGGCATATCTGTGGGACTTTCAAATATTTTCAAATATTTCACTTCAAATTAAGATTAGCTTCCTTGAGTATACGGAAAGGATATTGTTTCCACATAATCTTGCTTTCCAAAATTTTTTAAATAAAAATTGTATATATTTAAGGCAAACCACATGATGATTTGATATACATAAACACAGTGAATATGCCTAACATAGAAAGAAAAAAATGGCATGATCTCACTGAAATGTGGAATCTGAAAATTTGAATACTTGGAATCAGAGAGTAGAATGGCGGTTACCAGGGGTGGGGAGGATGTGGGTCCGACATAATCTTTCTGATTTTTCTCTTACCTCTCTTCTGCCTCAGTGCACTCAGTCCTTTGGCCCTGAGACAGACTGAGAAAAGGAAATTCAATTTATTTCTTTCTGTTTCCAGTCTGGGAATAGAACCTTACCTGTCTTAAACCTAGATCAAGTCCACTGCGCCTGTGTCTTGATTTGCTAAAGACATAAAGGAATTTCAAAAATCCCCCTTTCTCCAGAGAAAGCCTGACTTTCTAGCCTATTGTCTTGCTAAGGACTCTAAAAAACTGTTATACCATTTCTTTCCCTTTGTAACCTCCCTGTAAAAAACTCTGATGTTATATCTGCATCTTCTCCAAAGCACATGGATGTGTTGGGTTGAATCCATTAAAAGTTCACTCTTATGTGGTTGGATAACTATTCCAAGCTTTGTTATTTAGAAATAGAGACTATATGCACTGGAAGCCATTTGCATTATTTTGGAGTTCTTGCTTTGAGAATGTAAGTCACTGTTATCTCAAATCGTTCCTTCTCTGAATTATTTTTACGGCAACACAAGGCCTCTGTGTGCTTTGGAGCAGATGTGGGTGCAATGGAAGCAGTTATATATTATCTATGTGGAATATGAATATTTTCGCATATATGAGGAGTAACTATAAAGTAAGATGTATATTTCCTTATATGGCCTATGAACTGCATCTCCTCATTTTATAGTGATGGATATGATGGTAAAATGGTTCTAAGTTCAGTAATGTTGCCCCCATTTATTGAGCAGTGCCACTAAGCCTGGCCAGGTGACAAAGATTTTGTGTATGTCATCCCCAATGTGGCCCCGGTGTGACTGGAAATAGAAACACATGTGATTAAAGAATTAGCACCTTCTAATTAGCACAGATAGAAAGACTACTTAGCAAATAAAGTGATCTTCCTATTATTTAATTTAAAAGGTGTTTTAATATTTTAAATGTCTTGATCAGACATGTTGCTGTTTGTTCTTAACTGCACTTGGTGAATGGCAACTGCAGTCTCTTGAGTTAATGATTGATTATGGGTGGTGAGTGATGAGGTCAGAAGCTGCCCAAGGGGTGAAGAACACTCCATGTGTTTCTGGGCAAGGTGTACCCTGTATTGTTTTCTTTAGCTATTCTCACACTGTATGGTGGTAGCCCAGTAACTAATATCTCTGTACTACCCCACTAAACTTCGGAGGCCATGAAGGCAGGTGTGTGTCTCGTTTGCCATTACTTCCTTAGAAGCTAGGATGGATCTGAAACCAACTTTAGTAAATGCTTGATCAGCACCTGTTCATGAACATTGGTTGGCAGTGTAGCACAGGACAGGGCCTAAAATTACTATATTTATGAAATGTGGACCAGCACTGCACATTTTACACCAGGAAGCCTTATTTTAATAAATGTTATTAGCCTTTTGGAATATCTGTAGCACTTTATTTTTAATTTAATTTTATTATTAGTTTTGAATATTCAGCACATTGGTTAGACATTTATACAGTTTATGAAATGATCCCCCTGATTGCTCTTTCTCTCCTCTGGTTCTCCACCTAGTCATTACCTTACTGCTGACTGCATTCCCTATGCTGTGCTCCCCATTCCCGTGACCAACTATCAACTACTAATTTGTACTTCTTTAAACCCTCGCCCCTTTCTCCCAGCCCCCCAACCCCCTATCCCCTCTGGCCATCATCAGATTGTCCTTTATATTTGTGAATCTCTTTTCGATTAGTTTGTTCTTTTTGTTCCTTAGATTCCAAATATATATGAAATCATATGATATTTATCTTCATCTGATTTATTTCACTCAGCATAATAACCTCTAGGTCCATCCGTGTCATTGCAAATGGTGCAATTTCATTTTTTTGTGACTGAATAATATTGTTTTATTTATATATAAATATTTATATATATATGAAAATTTTTTTATTCGGTTGTCTGTTGATGGGCATTTAAGTTGCTTCCATATCTTGGCTATTGTAAATTGTGCTGCCATGAACATAGGGGTGCATAGATCTTTATGAATTATTGTTTTGGTTTTCTTTGGATAAATACTCAGAAGTGCAATTGCTGGGTCAATAGGAAAATTCGGTTTTAATCTTTTGAGAAAACTCCAGACCGTTTTCCGTAGTGGCTGTACCAATTTGCAGTCCCACCAACAGTGTATGAGGGTTTCCTTTTCTCCACATCCTTATCGATCAATACAGGTTCTTTGATTTAGTGATGATATCACCTCACACCTGTGGCTATCTCATTGCAGTTTTAATAGGATGCAAGAATATACAATGGGGTAAAGACAGTCTCTTCAATAAATGGTATTGGGAAAATTTCACAGATACACACAATTTCTTACACCATATACAAGAAGAAATTCAAAATGGATTAAAGACTTCAAAGACCCGAAATCATAAAATTTCTAGAAGAAAACATAGGCAGTAATCTTTCTGATATTGCTACATATAATTTCTTTTAGGCAAGGGAAACAAAAGAAAATAAATGAGACTACATCAAACTAAAAAGCTTTTGCATAGTGAAAAAAATGATCAACAAAACCAAAAGACAATCTAATGAACAGGAGAAGATATTCACTTATGATACATCTGATAAAGGGTTAATATCCAAAAATATATAAAGAGCTTATACAGCTCAACAACAGAAAAACAAACAATCCAATTAAAAAATGGGCAGAAGACCTGAACAGATATTTCTCCAAAGAGGAAGTACAGATGGCCAACGGACAAATGAAGAGATATTGAAAGTCACTAAACATCTGTAGAACTTTTTGACTTGTAATTTTATGGCCTCCAGTATTCTGCCTTGTTTTTATTTATATGGCATACGGCACCTCAACCACTCATTTTAACATTATTTTTTCAACCTTCTTAAAGAATTTTTTTTTACATTGAAAATGAACCAGGCGAAACCACAAAAATATCACTTACATGAGATAGATGTTATAAGAAAGAACAATAAATAGAATCGCATATGTTCCACGTGCTCAAAATATGAGTAACACAAGTTGATTAAGTTGGTTTAGAGGGTGTATGTTTTACCAAAGCTAACAGTCCTAAGGTGATAGTACTTAGACAGTAACGTGAAGGAAATGGGATTGAAAAAATGAAGTCCCTGAGAACAATCTAACAGGTTTGTCAAGAAGCACTACAGCTTTTCATTTGCATCATTTTCAGCTTCCAACTTGCACCATGTCATTGGTA